>NC_133326.1:207232294-207561580 GCF_042186555.1 Aquarana catesbeiana | reverse complement strand
GGCCACACAATTCCATAATATATGTAAAAAGCCTGCATTGGATGAAGTGCACCACCAGCAACAGGGCGACAGGGTAGGGAATATTTTAGCCAATCTGGCCGGAGTGAGGTAGATGCAATGTAAAAATTTGTATTGAATAAGATGATCCCTGGCCGATACTAGTCTTGTAAAGTTAGTTTCCCAAATATCATTCCAGTCATCCCCATCTAACTGAGGGAACACTGCCTCCAAGGCCACTCTACAACGTGCAAAAAGCTCACCAATATCAGTAAACAATTGTTTGTTAATAGTAGACAGGGCCTTATCCAAAGGGTCATCTCTAAGTAGAGACTCCAGATCACTCATTTGAATCCTAAGAATGGTACTACCAAATTGGGCATTATATGTCTAAGTTGCAGATAGCAAAACAGGTGGGTGTTGGAAAGAGGGAACTTGGTTTTCAGAGTATCAAACTGAAGGAGCTTTCCATTACCCACAATATCCCCAAGTTTTTTAATACCAAATTTAGTCAAAATGATTGGATCAGGGTAATCAAAAAAGTGTGTCAGGTTAGGATTTCTCCATAGTGGTGTATGAGGGTAAATCATTGCACCATCACTTACTTTATTAGTCTCTGCCCACGCCCTTCCAGTTGCACACATGGATATGGTAACAGTAAACAGAGCCCTGCTTCCCCGGAACAATAGATGCGACAGTGCCTCATAGGAGCTGACAATGGCCGCCTCTAGAGCAATGGCAGCATCATCATCTGGGAATCTAAGCTACCTATGAGCGAAAACCAACTGGCCCACCAGAAAATAACGATACAAATCAGGAACTGCCAACCCCCCTGTTTTCATAGCAATTGCAATACCTGAAGTTTGATCCTGTGGTGTCGCCCCTGCCACAGGAAAGCTGTAACCAGCTGATCTATACTCTTAAAGATATATTTTGAAAGTATCCAAACTGGCGAGTTCTGCAATATATAGAGAAAGCCTCCACCAGTTTAATCTTTTGACTGCCGTGTACCCCAGAAGATCTCACGACAACTGGCAATGTGTAATAATACATACAAATATGTTTCAACTGATATATGGGCTTTTGTAGGCTGATTTACTAAAGGATTTGAGAAAAAAAATGTGTGAAGGTTTCACTTTAATCATCAAATCATGTGAAAAGAGAATTTCCTGTTTACTTATTTCATCTGCACATGTTTGGGTAATTGAAGTGAACATTTCCATAATTTATGTGTGACAAAAATAATATTGTGAAGCAACATTTCAATTTTTTTAAATTAATTACATTCTATACAAAAGTACATACAGTAGGTGTTACATATATTCTTGAAAGTTTGTGTCATGTATTTATAGTAAATAAAACATTGTAAAGAATGACAGGTCCATGCAATATACCGGACCTACATGGGAGAGCTCAAAGGGCAATGCATGTTTTCCTATTTTGTTTTGCAGGATTGCCATTGGTTACAGCTACAGCTTCCCCTGCGCAGCAACAAGCAGTGGATTGGAGGAATTTGACGGGTAGCAAAGCCCGCAATTCTGGAGGAAATAAAAGGGACAGTCCAGCCGTTACATACAGACCCTGTGGAACAAGACCTGGACACGGAAGGATGAAGCACCGTTCACCTGAGAGGAGGGAGAGCCTGCTCTGCCACCTCATTGAGAGGGCCGAGGGTTCCGGAGGTGAGGAGTGACTTCTTCAATGCCTGGAGGACGGTCACTCCGCCCAGGCCGTCTGCTGTCACAGCCCAGAAGAAGATGGAGGAGCCAGAAGCAAGCAGCTGGGGAGAAAGAAGAGACAGAGAACGGATGCTTCTCCACAGCCCAAAGGAAAGGAGAGAGCTGTCAGCGTTCCTCCCAGGAATGCACTCCTCTTGAAACACAATACTGCTACTCAGCCTGCCGCTACTGCGGCCAGAAGTGAGCAACCTAGGAGTCTGCCTGTGGGTGAGACACTCTCTAATGTTAATATCACTGAATTTAATGTACTTGTTAAATCCTTATCTAGTATGTTGCATAACCTTAAAGGGACACACACGGTTGGTGCTTTTGTTGAAGAGGCTGAAGGAGCACAGTATTCTGGTGCTTTGCATGGTACTAATACCAGTAATGATTTAAGGGTGGAACAGTTACATGGTGCAATTTTATAGCAGAATGACAGCCATTTTCAGCATTATGACATAGATGATATAAGTCCAATTTGGCAAAATTTAGCAGAGACCCCCCTTGGTGAGAATTTTAAAGATAGTACAGGTATCATGGCTCTCAAGCCTGTTCAGGTTCGCAAATCTGTTATCCCTTCTCCACGCTCCGCCCACTCTATAGTTGCGGAGTCCTCCTTTAAGGCGCCTATGCCATGTGAAATGTGACCTCTAGGTTTCCACTTAGCCAACTCTGTCAAAGAAAAAATCTGGGGGGGGGGGCAGGCGATTTCATTGATCTGCTGTCATCATAGGCGTCCTTAAGGGGGGGCTATTGAGGCTTGAGCCCCGAATGTGGGGCCAATAGCCCCGAGTGTCTAAGCGCAGTGGCCCCAGCTGCAAGATCTAGAGCGGCGCATTCTGATTCCCGTGCGTGCCGCCATCAGTGTTATATTACATACAGCCTGTACGAGCGCTTAGCTGGGCAGCGGGCGCTCCCTGATTGGCTGTGCAGGAGGAAGACATAAGGGTCTGTGATCGGCCCGGTGGAGCTGCTGACTGGTCACATGTGTAGGCGGGTAGGGGCTTGACTGTGGGTGATCGCGGCCGCTCGGAGCCCCGCCTCCCTGCCTGGCGCGCGCTGTGTCTCCTCCTGACGGAGGCGGGGAGGGGCTGGACTGTGGGTGATCGCGGCCGCCCAGAGCCCCGCCTCCCTGCCTGGCGCGCGCTGTGTCTCCACCTGACTGAGGTCTCTCTGTTATCTGCCGTTCCACTAGTCTGTCAGCGTGCCACTCTCTGTAAGCCCACCCCTCTGTCATCCCGCCCCTTTGTGTAAGCCCACCCCTTTATGTCACTGCCCCCTCTCTGTCAGTGCACCCCTCCTCTGTCAGCACCCTCCCTCTGTGTCAGCACCCCCCTCTGTCAGCCCACCCCCCTCTGTCAGCAGTGCACCCCCTATGTAAGCACCCCCCTCACTGTCAGCCCACCCCCCTCACTGTCAGCCCACCCCCCCCTCTGTCAGCACCACCCCCCTCTGTCAGCACCACCCCCCCTCTGTCAGCACCACCCCCCCTCTGTCAGCACCACCCCCCTCTGTCAGCACCACCCCCCCTCTGTCAGCACCACCCCCTCTGTCAGCACCACCCCCTCTCTGTCAGCCCACCCCCCGTCAGCCCCCCCTCTCTGTCAGCAGTGCACCCCCCTCTCTGTCAGCCCACACCCTCTCTATCAGCGACCTCCTCTCTCTCAGCAACCCCCCTCTCTCAGCACCCCCCACCCACACCCTGTCAGCACCCCCCCACTCTGTCAGCACTCCCCCTCTCTGTCAGCACTCCCCCTCTCTGTCAGCACCCCCCCTCTCTGTCAGCACCCCCCTCTCTGTCAGCACTCCCCCTCTCTGTCAGCACCCCCCCCTCTCTGTCAGCACCCCCCCTCTCTGTCAGCACCCCCCCCTCTCTGTCAGCACTCCCCCTCTCTGTCAGCACCCCCCCTCTCTGTCAGCACTTCCCCTCTCTGTCAGCCCACCCCCCTGTCAGCACCCCCCCTCTGTCAGCACCACCCTCCCTCTGTCAGCACCCCCCCTCTGTCAGCACCTCCCCTCTCTGTCAGCACCACCCCCTCTCTGTCAGCCCACCCCCCCTGTCAGCCCCCCTCTCTGTCAGCAGTGCACCCCCCCTCTGTCAGCACCTCCCCTCTCTGTCAGCACCACCCCCTCTCTGTCAGCCCACCCCCCCTGTCAGCCCCCCTCTCTGTCAGCAGTGCACCCCCCTCTCTGTCAGCACCACCCCCTCTCTGTCAGCATCCCCTTCTCTGTCAGCCCACCCCCCCTGTCAGCACCCCCCTCTGTCAGCACCTCCCCGTCAGCCCACACCCTGTCAGCACCCCCCCACTCTGTCAGCACTCCCCCTCTCTGTCAGCACCCCCCCTCTCTGTCAGCACCACCCCCTCTCTGTCAGCCCACCCCCCCTGTCAGCCCCCCCTCTCTGTCAGCAGTGCACCCCCCTCTCTGTCAGCCCACACCCTCTCTATCAGCGACCTCCTCTCTCTCAGCGACCCCCCTCTCTCAGCACCCCCCCGTCAGCCCACACTCTGTCAGCACTCCCCCTCTCTGTCAGCACCCCCCTCTCTGTCAGCACCCCCCCTCTCTGTCAGCACCCCCCCTCTCTGTCAGCACTCCCCCTCTCTGTCAGCCCACCCCCCTGTCAGCACCCCCCTCTCTGTCAGCCCACACCATCTGTCAACACCCCCCCTCTGTCAGCACCCCCCTCTGTCAGCACCACCCCCCCTGTCAGCACCCCCCCCCTGTCAACACCACCCTCCCTCTGTCAGCACCACCCTCCCTCTGTCAGCACCACCCCCTCTCTGTCAGCACCACCCTCCCATCAGCCCCCCCTCTCTGTCAGCAGTGCACGCCCCTCTCTGTCAGCCCACGCCCTCTCTATCAGCGCTCCCCTCTCTCTCAGCGTCCCCCCTCTCTCAGCACCCCCCGTCAGCCCACACCCTGTCAGCACCCCCCCCTCTCTGTCAGCACCCCCCCTCTCTGTCAGCACCCCCCCTCTCTGTCAGCACCCCCCCTCTCTGTCAGCACTCCCCCTCTCTGTCAGCACTCCCCCTCTCTGTCGGCACCACCCCCTCTCTGTCAGCACCACCCCCTCTCTGTTAGCATCCCCCTCTCTGTCAGCACCCCCCTCTCTGTCAGCCCACACCCTCTCTATCAGCGTCCCCCCTCTCTCTCAGCGTCCCCCCTCTCTCTCAGCACCCCCCTCCGTCAGCTCACACCCTCTCTGTCAGCCCACACCCTCTCTGTCAGCACCCCCCTCTCTGTCAGCCCACACCCTCTCTCTCTGCGTCCCCCCTCTCTCTGCATCCCCCCTCTCTCTCAGCATCCCCCCTCATTCTCAGCATCCCCCCTCTCTCTCAGCACCCCCCTCCGTCAGCACCACCCCCTCTCTGTCAGCACCACCCCCTCTCTGTCAGCACCACCCCCTCTCTGTCAGCACCCCCCTCTCTGTCAGCCCACACCCTCTCTCTCAGCGTCCCCCCTCTCTCTCAGCGTCCCCCCTCTCTCTCAGCGTCCCCCCTCTCTCTCAGCGTCCCCCCTCTCTCTCAGCATCCCCTCTGTCAGCCCACACCCTCTCTGTCAGCACCCCCCCTCTCTGTCAGCACCCTCCCTCTGTCAGCACCCCCTCTCTGTCAGCAGTGCACCCCCCCTCTGTCAACACCCCCCTCTGTCAGCACCCCCCTTTCTGTCAGCACCCCCCCGCCTCTGTGTCAGCCACCCCCTCTCTCTCCTGCCTCCTCCCCCCTTTCACTCACCCCCCTTACCTCCTTCTCTCTCACCTCCCCTTTATCACCTCCCTTCCCCCACCTCTTTCCCCCCCTCAGGGGGTGGAGGCCCCATGATTCCCAACAGCGGCCCTGTGAGTGAGTGTACCAGTTCAAATGTGTCTTGCCGACAATGGAAGGAAAATGGCACTACAGAAGAGCAGCTTCGCTCCACCCCCAAACTCCGGCTTCCACACTTCCTGACTCTAAATGGCTCTCGGTAAAGCAGTCTAATGGGGGTCTTAAGGGGCAGGGGACACTGATGGGGGAGGGGTCACTGATCTAATAGAGATCTCTAAGGGGGGTGCTGATGTAAGGGGACTCTGAGCTAATGTAGAGGGGGTGCTGACTGCTGGTGACCCATTAGATCAGCAGTCAGTGCGTGTCAGGTAGGTCAGTGTATGTCAGCCAGGTAGGTCAGTGTGGGTCAGGTAGGTCAGTGCGTGTCAGGTGGGTAACACCCCTCCTCCATACAACCCCACCGCCCCCGCCACCCCATCATCCCCCCCCGGTGCCGGGCTCTGACTTCGGGCTGAAGCCCCTGGTCTTTTTGCCACATAGCAACGCCCCTGGCTGTCATTATTGCCAGCATCCAAAGAATTTCTACCTAAATCTGACAGGAAGTCGGAAGAACGCACTGAAGAAGATAGGCGGAGGGGTGTCCCCAAAACCTTTCAGAATTGGCTGCAGGCTTTCTGCATTTATGCAGCTGTGCTGGGAGAACAATTTCCTGAGAATTGCTCAGGCCTATTTCAGCACGTGGATATAGTTTCTGAAGCCTTCCGTCATTTTGGTGGTGCAGCATGGTTCACCTATGACAAGAATTTTAGGCAGAAATTAGCAGTTCACCCTGCCTTGTAATGGGGAGGCAAGGATGTGGGTTTATGGCTGAACCTCATGCTACCACAGAAGCCGCAATTCACACCTCGAGCTGTGGCTAGCCCACAGAATGCCTTTCATAAATGCTTCAGTTATGCCTTTAATGAGGGGCAATGCAAATTCTTATCAAACTGCAGGTATAGGCATGAGTGCTCTTACTCCAATGGGAACCATCCTGCTAGTAGATGTTTTCGGAAGTCATCAGCAGCTTCTCTCCCATCGTTACCCCACGATGCTGGTGGCAAAGGCCATGACACCAGTGAGCTTGCCAAGAATGCTACCATGGTTAGATCATTACCCAGATCACACGATGGCGCGGCTGCTTACTGATGGTTTTGAGGACGGCTTCTTGGTTCCCTCCTTTTCTGGGACAGGATGCACTTTGGTCAGAAATTTACATTCTGCTATGATTCACCCTGAAGTTGTCCAGGATAAGATCTCTAAGGAAGTTGTAGAAGGAAGAGTAGCTGGCCCTTTCCATCCCCCTCCTTTTAAAAAATTCCGACTCTCCCCCTTGGGCATTGTTCCCAAATGAGAACAGGGTAGTTTCAGGCTCATTCACCATTTGTCCTATCCAGAGGATGCTTCACTTAATGATGAGATTTCAGAGGTTATAGCTCCTGTTTCATACTCTTCCTTTGATGAAGCACTTTACAATGTTTTGGGCTGGGTGCACTGTTAGTGAAAGCAGAAATCAAATCCAACTTTCGCCTGCTACCTGTGCATTCACAAGGTTTCAATTCCCTGGGTTTCCATTTTCAGTACCAATTTTATTTCAATAAATGTATGCCCATGGGTTTCTTATTATCGTGTTTTTATTTTGAGGCCTTCTCTAAATTTTTACATTGGGTTCTGTCTGAATGTTCTCCTGAAAGGGGTATCCTGCATTATTTAGACAATTTTTATTCGTGGGTCCAGTGGACTCCTCTTCTTGTCTTGAGTCGCTGAACAAATTCTTTTGTATCTGTGATTCCTTCGGTATTCCCATTGCACATGAAAAGACGGTTTTTCCTGCATCCACTATAGAATTTTTGGGGATCACTATTGACTCATCTTTGATAGAGTTCAGATTGCCTGGGGAAAAATTGCATTGGATGAGAATAATGATCTTGTTATTCTTGTCCAAACGCAAGGTGTTGAAAGAGGCCCAATCCCTATTGGGTCTGGTTGCATTCGCAGCTAGGGTTATTCCAATAGCTAGAATTTTTTCAAAGTTTTGCTTTGGATACTAGGGGTTTTAAGAACCCTTATTCTCATGTTTGCATCTCTAAAAGTGTCAAAGAAGACTTGAAAATTTGGGATTTTTTTTTTGCAACTTCAATGGGTCCACCGTCTGGCAACAATCTTTTACAAAGGATTTTCAGTTAAATTTCTTTACAGATGCCACGGGTTCATCAGGTTTTGGAGCTTTTCTTGATGGCCATTGGTGTGCCTCTGAATGGCACTCCAGTTGGTTGCAACAAGACATTTTACACAACATAGTCCTCCTTGAGTTGTTTCCGGTTATAGTTTCGATTGTGATCTGGAAAAAGCAGTTTATGAATCGTAGGGTTATCGTGCATACGGATAACAAAGGTGTACTCTTTGCTATCAATATGCTATCATCTAGATCCGAGATAGTTATCAAACTTTTACGTTTTTTAGTGTTGCACTGCATGCGATTCAATATCTGGTTGAAAGTACGACACATACCTGGGATTAATAATAACATAGCTGATGCTTTCTCTCATTTACAGTTCCAGAGATTCCGTGAATTGGCTCCATCGGCAGATCAGTGCGGCACCTCTTGCCCGGATTTCCTCTGGGGCTTGATCTGGGACTGATATCTGCTCATCTTTGGAATTCGGTAGCATGGAAGACATGGCTGGAATATAGTCTAGCCTGGTCCAAAATGGTGTTCCTTTTGCTCTAGCAGGCTTATAGATGTCTTGGAGGTGAACGCATATGTCTCCTTAGTTTTTGTGTCTTTTTTAATTCACTATAACCTTAGTCCTGCCTCAGTTAGTAAGGTGTTGGCTGGTGTTTCATTTTTTCTAAAATTTACAGGCATGCTAGCCTTGACCTCTTTCTTTTAGGTTAGTCAGATCCTCAAGGGATTCAGCAAATCACCAAGATGGCTTCATAATTATTTGAATTTGCATTATTTCATTATCAGGTTACCCCTTGAACAACATCATGGCCTAAGTTTAATTTTGACAAAACAAATAAAATTGTTGAAAGAAATAAATGGTTGTTGGTCTTTTATTGTATTAATGACCCATTTGTGCTATCCCATAATAACAAAAAAATGTTAAAACAACACTAAGGTATTAGTAGGTGAATTAATTAGCTTATCAAATATTAAATAATTGGCAAATTTTACTGACTGCACTTTTCTTTTAAAATAACGTTATGTGTTTAAAAATCTTCAAGTTTCCCCCCCTTTTTTTATTAAGCAGCATTTAGATCATTCAGCACTAATTTAATTGACCTATTTTTAAATCCCTTCATTATTATTTATATTTATTAGCAAGCTATTAGATTTAATGCTTTGCTACTCAAGCAGAGAATATTTAAATTACTTTTACATGAATGGTTAACCACAGAGTAGTATGAGCCTTTTCATAGCTGCTAGGTTAAATTAGTTAATTGTTATCGTCCTCTATTTCACCTTTAGTTCCTCCTGTTATGTTTTTACTTAATAATTTCTACACCTTGGGGTAGTACAGTGATTACATTGCTTCAACACAGTAAAATCCCAACTGTAAAGACAGAATATATGCCTGTTAGGGCAGTAACTAAACTCTTGAAGGTCTTGAAACAAGTAAATTGAGTTTGCATGATATATCACAGTGAAAATCACCTACCACCTAGAGTGCATGAATTACAGGATATAATAAACATTTGAGGGTAACCTGGCCAGCATGTTTGTGTCTTTGCAGCTACATGGCTCAGACACTGACAGCTGTCCCACACTGCTACTGCTGTTCTCTACTTCTCCCATGCCACAAGTGTCCAGAGGATCTGTGCAGAGAGAAAAGGGAGGACATTGACACCGGCTGCATGTCTGCAGCCACCCCTATGAAGCGCTCACCCACTAAATCGCTAGGAGAGAGGGAACTAGGATTAACTAGAGCTGCAGTCTGGGAAAGCCCACCCACCAAAACCCAGGAGTTGCAAGTGTTTATGGGGATATAGTCCTCAGGAAGGAGAGTGCCATGAAGAGTTCCAGAAACTGGGTGTGAGTGACAGGGAAATAAGACTGGAAGCCCAGGTTCTGGGAATAGTTTCCAAATGGAGAGCCAGTGTTCCTTGTGTTAGTAAAGAGGAACTAAACTGTTGTACCTGTCAGACACAAACACACTGGAAGGACTGCTGGATGGCCACCATCTTTGCTAGTCTCCTGTTTAAAGACAAAGCACCACTCAAATTTGGGCACCCAAGGATTTATTTTGGGATTTATTCCCCTTTGCAGTGGAATTACAAAAACCCTCTTTAAGAGTGCTCTAATGCAATCTTGAGCGCCAATGCCAGCTGCTAACATATTTACCACTGGTAAGTGGGAGGGGATAAGGAGGGACTGTGACTTTTAGGTCCTAAGTAGCTATATCCCATATTTAGGGCTCTCCCACAAGTCAGGGTCTAGGAGGCATGGACTTTGCCCCTTAAGCCAAGTTTTGGGTACCCTGTGTAATAATTGTAAATTAGTATTTGCCCTTGTTACTGTTACTGTTATTTGCCCTGATGGGTGTATTACCTAAATAAATATTCTTTTCTTCAGCCTTGGTGTGCCAAAGGGTTTGGTACTGCTTGAAGGGTTGTTATCAGCAGTAACCAGGGAACCCAGTCATCCAGTGGCTCCTTTGGGGGGTAGCATTATATAAGCATGAAACCTTTTTTTTATATTACACACATAACATGATGGTATATGTATTGACACAATTGGGAGGAATTTTACAAACAATTCTGAATCATACTCAGAGCTTGATCTTTTATTGGCCATAGGTGAGTAATAGCTATCGCTTTTGCTCTGACACATGTTTTTAATGAACACAATTTACAGCAATTAAAATCTTTTTAGGAGCACCCTTAAGGATGTCAAAAACAAGCTGACATCACTCCCTTATTGATGGTCCCTATATTGAAAAACTTGGAAAGGATTAGATCCTGTAGGGTTACCCTAGAGGGTGATAACAAGTGCTTCCCACTATCAGATTGTCTCATTAATGAACACAGACGTTACAATCTGTTATTAAAAACAATAAAAATGTCATTATTAGTAGTATATTAATGTTTTAATATAGCTACTAGAAAACAGCTAGATACACATATTAAATAGATAATGTGGAAGTTTTACCTTCCAAAGTGTAAGGTTTACTGTTTTGCGTTCTGTTCTTGAAAAAAGCGAGGCTTGTGTCCAGGTTCACTCATAGTGGTTGTCTGGCCCATAGTATTTCTACTGGTACTTAGATACCCCCAAGATTTAAGGGGCAATGCTACATTCACAGGACTGGGATGCTCCCCAAAAACCACCAGAGAGAGAGTTTACATATTATGTCATATGGCTTCACAATGTGGAAAAGTTTAAAGCAGGTATTGTGTACAGGAGTGATCAGGACTAATAACTATTTGATACAGTTCCCCATAAACGTTTAATGTACAAAGTAAGGTCCATTGGCATAAACCATAGGGTGAGTACATGGATTGAAAACTGGCTACAGGGGTGAGTTCAGAGGGTAGTTATAAATGAGGCGTACTCAGAATGGTCTGGGGTGGAAAGTGGGGTCCCCCAGGGTTCTGTCCTGGGACCAATCCTATTAATTTATACATAAACGAACTGGAGAATGGGATAAACAGCTCAATCTCTGTATTTGCTGATGATACTAAGCTAAGCAGGGCAATAACTTCTCCGCAGGATGTGGAAATCTTGAATCCTGAACAAATTAATGGGATGGGCAACTACGTGGGAAATGAGGTTTAATGTAGAAAAATGTAAAATAATGCATTTGGGTGGCAAAAATATGAATGCAATCTAATCACTCGGGGGAAAACCTCTGGGGGGAATCTAGGATGGAAAAGGACCTGGGGGTCCTAGTAGATGACAGGCTCAGCAATGACATGCAATGCCAAGCTGCTGCAAGCAAAGCAAACAGAATATTGGCATTAATTAAAAAGAGGATTAACTCCAGAGATAAAAAAAAAATTCTCCCACTCTACAAGACTCTGGTCCGGCCACACCTGGAGTATGCCGTCCAGTTCTGGGTACCAGTCCTCAGGAAGGATGTGCTGGAACTGGAGAGAGTCCAGAGAAGGGCAACAAAACTAATAGTAGGGACTGGAGGATGTTAGTTATGAGGAAAGGTTACGACCACTGAACTTATTCTCTCTGGATAAGAGACGCTTAAGAGGGAATATGATTTCAATGTACAAATGATTTCAATGTACAAATACCGTACTGGTGACCCCACAATAGGGATAAAGCTTTTTTGCAAAAGGGAATTTAATAGGAACCCACGGCTATTCACTAATATGAGAAGAAAAGCGGGTTTAACCTTAAACTGCGTAGAGGGTTCTTTACTGTAATGCCCCATACACACGGTCGGACTTTGTTCGGACATTCCGACAACAAAATCCTAGGATTTTTTCTGACGGATGTTGGCTCAAACTTGTTTTGCCTACACACAGTCGCACAAAGTTGTCGGAATTTCCGATCGCCAACAACGCGGTGACGTACACCACGTACGACGAGACTAGAAAAGGCCGGTTCAGAACCAAGCGCGGCACCCTTTTGCTAATCTCGTGTTAGTAAAAGTTTGGTGAGAGACGATTTGCGCTTTTTCAGACTCGTGGCTTTCAGATCGTTTTCTGCCGTTCAGTTTGTGCTTGTGGGTTTGTATCTGCTCTTCAGTGCGTGCAGTCAGTTCATATCGGAGTTTTCTGTGCGATCTTGCCCGCTCGTTGCTGTTTTTCAGGTCGCTCTTCACAGGCCTTGCTGTTCTTCAGTGCGTTCTGTTACTTCGTTCTGAGCAGCCGACCGTTTTCTAGCCATGTTTCGTATGCGTACTCCTCGTAGAGTTCGTGCTGTGCGGGGGCTTGGTGTTGGGGTCCTGACCTTGACACAAGTCCAGCCCATGAACAGGGTGGGGAGGAGTTCATGGACCAAGAATTGGTTGCTTTAGCGTGACCAGTTCTGTCATATGCCTTTGCTCCGTGAGATCCGTGAGAATAATCCTGATGATTTCAGGAACTTTCTCAGGATGACGGACCCCGTGTTTCACCGTTTGTTGGCTTCGCTGACCCCTTATATTAGCAGGCAGGATACCTGCATGAGACAAGACATCACTCCGGAGCAGAGGTTGGTTGCTACCCTGTGGTATTTGGCCACAGGGAGAAGCCTGCAGGACCTCAAGTTCTCGACAGGCATCTCCCCCCAGGCTCTTCTTTGTGGACATTTACTGCTTGTGTTTGTTTGAGCTGACCCTGACAGAAATGTGTGGAGTCCAGAAAATGTCGTGATTGTGTAACCTTATACAAAGCACTGTTGGCTGTTATTTACTAAATGCAAAGACACTTTTCATTACAAGTGCACTTGCAACTGCACTGAAACTGCACTTGCAGTGCAAAGAGGATTTGCTCTTAGGAAATAACCCCCATTTTCTCATAAAACAACAATTACATCACCCCAAAAGTGTTGTAGCGTTGAGACAATAATCCACACATTCTTGATGAGCAATCTTTTTAATACCTGCACAATCACATGTGCATTTACCAAAGGTTTTTCTGACAAACCAACATGTTTGTTGTATAACAATTTTTGTGGTGGCATTATCCAAAATCAAAATGTGCATTTTATAGAAAACAGGCCTGTGTAAAACCCACAAGAAAGACACAAATCTTGATCTTACAAAGTTCACATTTGGTAGAACTTGAAGGCAATATCAGACATGAGTATTTAGGAACTGTGTTTGATATTGCGTTCAGATGGGGGGAAATCACCCCTGGAAAAGCCAAATTTGGAAGATGCACACAAATTTCACAATGTCAACATGTGCTAGCTGCCATCACGGGGGATCAAGGGACGTGTTTTGGGGGAGAAAGCCCTTCCTCACCGCTACTTTATTATTGAGGAAGGGGTTGCACCCCCAAAACGCGTCCATTGATCTCCCGTGATGGCAGATAGCACATGTTGACACACTGTGTGCATCCTCCAAATTTGGCTTTGGGAAAAATCACAAAAACATTTCGCACATTGTAGCAGACAAAAGAAGAAAGTGATTTGGAGGGGCTTTAAACTCGCCCCAAAACATCAATGATGTTTTTATATTTTGGAATAACATCATTGATGTTTTGCTTGATGTTTTCCAATTGTAAATTACACCCCATGATCTCCCTGATCACGATCTGGGCACTTTCTGATGTGAAAGGATCTTCATCCACAACCTCACGATCACCTAAAAAGAGAGGAACCCAAAATAAATTAGGTCTAAAAAATATGCCGCCATCCATCTCTTATCGGAGCCTGTGGTCGCAGACACTCACCTGTTGTGGTGACTAGTTCCACCACGTCTTCTTCCTCCTGCTCATCTTGTGTTGGGTGGATTTCCCCTTCTTCCAGAGGGGGGGGTCTCTGGTCTCCTCGGATGAGGGGTGTCCTCCGAGTCTTTTCTCCCCTATGTAAAACAAAAATGGTATAATTAGCACACAGATAATTGATGGCAGAACTATAAAGATGAAACATTGCTTGGAAGTGGGGTACAATGATCTATTTTAGCAGAGTTCCAAGATGTAGCATTTTTAGTGTCCTTTGTCAATCTGCGATACTTTACCTGTTTAGTACAAGCTTCACAGATGTATCCCCCCCCTATAGTATACACTGGAGCACCTGTGTGGCCCCCCTAATAAAAATGGTGTTCTGGGGTCCCACACTAGTGCTCCAGTGTCCAGATGTGAAAACAGCTGCTCAGTGTCCTCTCCTTACACAGAATCTAGTTTGCATTTCATTCTAGTAACAAAGCCATCTACACAACCCAATTCTTTGAAGACAAGTATAGGGCCTCAAAATGGTGGCCAAATGCATATGGCCTAAACAATGGTATTTTATAGTCCGAAATAAAAATGTGTGATCCGAACGAATAATGTGCCCATGAACATGAAAGTTGCCATTTTAAACTGTACAACAGTTCCTAAAAGTGCATGGAGCAGCACGAACGTAATAAACACAAGAACAATAGGAACACAGCACAACTACTTACTTTTTTGCAGCACTCTCCGGATCTTTCTGTACTGCTCATGTTCTCGTAATTTCAGGTCCGACCACCGCTTCCTGAGCTAATCTTTCGATCGTCGTACCCTGAATTTCCGGTGCAGACTCCTGACCACTTTCGCCATGATCTTGGCCTTTCGGACATTGGGGTTCGGGTAAGGCCCATACTTTCCATCATAGTCAGCCTTCTTCAGGATGTCCACCATCTCCAACATCTCCCCCAAGGACATATTTGAGTTCTTTAATCTCCTTCTGGATTGGGACGTTTCAGGCTCCGGCCTTTCCTCCTCCTCCTCCTCGTTGCTGTACTTAGCACGATCCTGCTGTCTATCCGCCATGTGCTCTTCCTCCACTGCGCCGAACGAAAAGGGGCGGGGAATAGAATAGAAAGAACGTCAGGGGCGGGCGGAGTTATACGCATGCGTAGTGTGTATAAATCGTAATGCGCGCGTCTTACGTACGATCTGTGAGCGGAGGAAGGAGCATCGGAGACGCCGATCGTGCTAACGAAGGTAGGATCTAAACTTGGGCCTATACTGCTTCAAAATTGAAGCCTATATTGTAACAAGATTAGGGGAGTTTGGCCTGACATTAGGGTTTGTCTTGTGTTGTGTCTTGCAGAGAAAATGGATGGGTTCAACGACCACAATTTCCTGCCCCTGTTCATAGACAAGTACAGGGAGCTGCCCTGTCTGTGGCAGGTGAGACACCCCCACTATAACCACAAACAAAAGAGGCAGGCAGCGCTGGAGAAACTGCTGGAGTTGGTGAAGCCGGTGGTCCCCACAGCAACCATCCCTTATTTAAAAGCTAAAATTGGTGGCCTGAGGAGCACATATCTTAGGGAGCGCAAGAAGGTCACAGATTCCCAGAGGTCCAGAGCTGCAGCAGATGACATTTATGTCCCCAGGCTGTGGTACTACGAGAGACTGCAATTTCTGTCAGACCACACTGAAGTTAGGGAATCCCTCTCTACTCTTCCTTCCACTCTTCCTTCCATCCCAGCTGAGGCTTCTGATGTCCAACCTGGGCCTTCCAGCCAGGAAGAAGTGGAGGAGCCCAGCTGGAGTCAGGTATAGCATTCTTCTACAGATTTCTGGGCAATAAAGAAATGATGTTTACTATAGATGTTATTATTGATCATTAATTGCTGATTAAAAAAAATGTTTTACATATCAATAGACAGTAGTGGGCACCCAAAATTGGGACAAGAATGAAAAATGCTGGGTTTAGAAGGATAGTCTGTTATATTTGTTAACATTCAATTTGCAGCAGTCAGGAGGTGAAAATTGTGTGTGATTGATGTAAAAAAAAACTAAAACTATGTCCCTTTTTCATACACAGGAAGACCTCAGCCAGGAGGAGGCTGTGGAATGTGGCAGTCAGGAGGAGGCGGGGATTAGTGTCAGCCAGGAGGAGGCAGGGATTAGTGGCAGCCAGGAGGAGGCGGGGCTAGGTGTCAGCCAAGAGAAGCCTGGGACAAGTCGCAGCCTGACTGAGTCTCAGGTTCCTCCCCTCCACCTGCCATACAAAAGGGCCAGGAAGGCCACTCCCAGTCCTGTGCAGGATTCAGCATACAGGCTGATCCAGGAGGCTTCTGCGTCCCTCAGAGCCTTCCCCAGTCCTGAAGAGGCCTTTGCCTGCATGGCTGCCACCAAATTGCAGGGCATGCAGGAGGGCCAATGCAAGATCTCTGAGGACCTGATTTATAAAGTCCTACATAAGGGGGAGAGTGGGGAACTGACACACAAGACGGATGTCATTGAGATCGACGATGCTCCTCCTCCTCCTCCTGCTGCCACAACTCCACCACAACAGCCAAAGGCTGGAAGGAAGCGTGGAAGGAAGACCAAAGAGTGATTGCCCTGGGTTCAGTCTGGTCTGACAAAAGCTGCAGTCTCTCGTATGACCACAGCCTGGGGACACAGATGTCATCTGCTGCTTTCCGGATCTCTGGGACTTCTGGACCAGACTGCCCTCCCTTAGATATGGACTCCTCAGGCCACCAATTTTGCTTTTAAATAATTGATGTCTGCCCTGGGGGTCCAAGGCTTCGCCCACTTCTGCAGTTTCTCCAGCGTTGCCTCCCTCTTTGTTTATAGTTGTGACCCCTTAATAAAATATTTTTAGGTAAATTCTACTCTCCTGTGTGTGTTTTCATCCAAAAAGGACAGTTTGTTGGTGAGGATTCAGGTACATTTCTAACATAAAATGTGAAATTAACAAGAGACAACAACAACAAACAATCTCCTACAGATTAAATAGAACAACATATCAATGGTGTTGTGGGAACTTGTCACAAAAAACACAAACATTTTCGGGAGTACAAATCAAAATCACCAAAAAACAAAATTAAAAAAGAGAAACACAAAAAAAGATTCTACATTAAAGTAAAAAAAATAAAAAAAATATGTTGTCAGATGTGAGAAATCAAAATATATTGAGGGAATCCCGATAAATAGTAACGAAAGAAGTTTGTGAGAAGTGTGTGTGAATATGAGCAGCAAAACTACTTAATTCTTGTCACATTATAAAGAAGAAGAGAGTGCGCTGTATTAAACCATTTTGAACATTGCAGCGTGACGAAAGTGCTGTATCCATTATGAACGCTAAGTTTACCAGAACAGGCTGTCCCGTGTCGGAATTTCTTCTGAGCATGCGTGGCACTTTGTGCGTCGGAACAGGCCACACACGGTCAGAATTGACGCGATCGGATTTTGTTGTCGGAAAATTTTATCTCCTGCTGTCCAACTTTGTATGTCGGAAAATCCGATGGAAAATGTCCGATGGAGCCCACACACGGTCGGAATTTCCGACAACACGCTCCGATCGGACAATGTCCATCGGAAAATCCGACCGTGTGTACGGGGCATAAGAGCAGTAAGGATGTGTAATTCTCTTCCACAAGCAGTGGTTTCAGCATCGATAATTTCAAAAACTATTAGATAAGCACCTGAACGACTACAACATACAGAGATATACAATGTAATACTGACGTAACATCACACTCATAGGTTGGACTTGATGGACTTGTGTCTTGTTTCAGATTCCCCTACTATGTAACTATGTAACTGGCAGATTGCCAAGTGTTTAGTGATCAAGACTGACTAGAGTCCATAATCAAAGCAAGGGTCAGGGCCAGCTGCAATATCATATCCCTTATTCAGGCAAGGGTCAGGGCAGGCAGAAATCAGAAAGATATCAATATCCAGGCAAAGGGTCAGGGTAGGATGCAATCAGAAGAGTAATCCATTATCCAAGCTCGGGGTCAGTAACAGGCTAGTAAAGAGATGACAAAGCAAGGCAGACAGGGACAACACAGTAAGGCAAGGATAAAAGTACCATGTGGCAAATGCTATAACATGCCCAGAGCTTGTGATGTTTAACTAAATTACAACATCACTGTCAACTAGGGATGAGCTTCGTGTTAGAGTTGAACCCATGTTCTACTCGAACATTGCCTGTTTGGTCGCTCGCCGAATTACGAACGATATGGGCCGTTCGCGCCAAATTTGAGTGGTGCGTCACGGCCCATAATTCACTGCGGCATCACAGTGCATTGCTGGCTGATTATTGGCCAAGCATGCACTATGACCCGCATGCCTGGCCAATCACAGTGCCGTCTGTACACAGAGCTGTAATTGGCCAAAGCCAGGGTGGCTTTGGCCAATTATGGCTCAGGGGGTTTAGTACACACCCCACACTATATAAGGCCGTCTGCACATCAGCCCTGTGTAGTGTGTTCTGGCGTTGAGAGACAGAGACAGAGAGACAGTGTCATTTGATTTAAGTTAGATAGATTAGGCAGGACAGTCAGTTAGCTGCACTTACAGTGTATTGTGTATATACATGCATCCCAGGTGTTATATATATATATATATATATATATGTATGTATATTGTAACCTGGGGGACTGGTAGCAGGTACAAAGCTCCCTGGGATGAGCAGTCTTTCAGGCACAGATACCAAATCCAGTGAAATAGTGACAAAAAACAAATAGGAACAAAAATAGCCAAAACAAAACCTAGCCGTGTCTCGTCACTAACTAAACAATATTTACAGATCCTAACTACCAGGCTGAGCAAGCCTACAGCTTGTCAGCTTCCACATACCTTTTTGCTCTCCTACACAGAAGTTGTCTGAGTATCCCAGGCCAAGAGCAAAGGCTGTCTGCTCAGGTGAGCTTAAATTAGCCTGGGGGAGAGGACCAAGACCTGAACCGGACCATGGATCAGAGATCCCTGAACATATAAACCCCGAACAGGACTTTTTCTGGCTCTCTCTGGGACGCTCTGCTACATATCCTCCCCCCTTGTTTCAACCCCAGGGTTGGAACACCTGTAGCCCAACAGGATTGAACATGGGACAGGGCATCTACATTTCCCATCTCAACACCTGGCCTTGGTTTTACAGTGAAGGAGTAATCCTGTAGAGCCAAAAACCACCGGTTCACCCTTCTATTAGTCTCCTTCTTTTGGGCCATCCATTTCAGGGGAGCATGGTCAGTTATTAACTCAAACTGGCGTCCTAATAAATAGTACCTAAGTGCGTCGACAGCCCACTTTATGGCTGAACATTCCTTTTCAATGACTGCATACTTTTTCTCATGGTCATTGAGCGTTCTGCTTAGGTACACCACAGGGTGTTCTTCCCCATTGTGTACCTGTGACAGTACTGCCCAGATACCAACATCAGACGCATCTGTCTGAACCAAAAAATCTTTGGCGAAATCGGGGGAGTACAGTACTGGCTGTGCACAAAGAGCCTTTTTCAGGACTTGGAAAGATTCCTCTGCTACTGAGGACCATTTCACCATTACACAGTCTTTCCCTTTCGTAAGGTCTGTCAGTGGGGCAGCTATAGTTGCAAAATTTGGGATAAATCTTCTATAATACCCTGAAATGCCAAGAAAGGCCCTGACCTGCTTTTTGTTTGCAGGACGTGGCCACTCCTGGATGGCTTCTATTTTATTCACTTGAGGTTTTATGACACCACGGCCAATAGTGTAGCCCAAATACTTGGCTTCCTCTAGACCAATGGCACATTTTTTTGGATTTGCCGTAAAACCTTCTTTGAAGAGGGAATCAAGGACAGCCTGGACACGGGGTAAGTGAGACTCCCAGTCAGTGCTATGTACCACTATGTCATCTAGATATGCTTCTGCATATTGTCGGTGGGGACTTAGAGTCCTGTCCATGGCCCTCTGAAATGTCGCGGGGGCATTTTGCAACCCAAAAGGCATTTTTTTGTATTGAAAGGAACCCTCCGGGGTCACAAATGTGGTCTTCTCTTTGACACTACCAGTCAGGGGTATTTGCCAATAACCTTTTGTCAAGTCCAAAGTGGTCAGATAGCGAGCCTTGCCAAGTCGGTCTATAAGTTCGTCCACTCTGGGCATTGGGTACGTGTCAAACTTTGTCACTGCATTAAGCTTCCTGAAGTCATTACAGAACCTCCAAGTGCCATCCGGTTTTGGGACTTACACGATGGGGCTAGACCAGTCACTATTGGATTCCTCAATGACATCTAGCTCCAACATTCTTTTAACTTCCTCGCTGATGTCCTTTCTCCTTGCTTCAGGAATTTGGTACTGTTTGAGCTTGACACGGACCCCAGGTTCAGTAACAATATCATGCTGAACTTCTGAAGTCATGCCAGGTAACTCTGAAAATTTCTCTCTATTTCTTATCAGGAATTCTCTAGTTTCTTGCTTTTGGGAATATGACAGGGTGTCTGGAATAGTGACCTGGGGGATCAAAAGGGACTCAGCAGCCTTAGGCGTTACCGGGAGGGACCTCGCAGTTAGCATCAGTCTATCCTTCCAGGGCTTTAACAGGTTTATATGGTAAATCTGTTCGGGCTTCCTTTTCCCTGGTTGATATACCTTGTAATTGACCTCCCCAACTCTTTCAATTACTTCAAAGGGACCCTGCCACTTAGCCAGGAACTTGCTCTCAACAGTGGGAACTAACACCAGGACCCTGTCACCAGGTGAGAAAACACAGAGTTGGGCCCCCCTGTTGTATATCCTCTGTTGGGCTGCTTGGGCTTGCAGTAAGTGTTCTTTTACCATCGGCATGATTGCTGCAATCCTGTCCTGCATTTGAGCGATATGCTCAATGACACTTTTATGGGGTGTCTGCTCCCCCTCCCAAGTTTCTTTGGCTATGTCTAAAAGTCCCCGAGGGTGTCTCCCATAAAGCAACTCAAATGGAGAGTACCCCGTGGAGGATTGGGGAACCTCCCTGATGGCAAACATCAAGTATGGTATTAGGAAGTCCCAGTTTTTCCCATCCTTGTCAACAACCTTTTTTAACATGCTCTTTAATGTCTTATTGAAGCGTTCCACCAAGCCATCCGTTTGAGGATGGTACACCGAGGTTCGCAATTGCGACACCTTAAATAACTTGCACAGCTCTCTAGTTATTCGTGACATAAATGGGGTGTCCTGGTCTGTAAGGACTTCTTTAGGGATTCCAACATGACTGAACACCATAAACAGCTCTTTGGCAATGTTTTAGCAGACACGGTGTGTAAGGGAATGGCCTCGGGTAACGGGTAGCATAATCCATGATTACAAGGATATGCTGATGACCTCGGGCAGACTGGGGGAGTGGACCCACAAGGTCCATGGCAATTCTCTCAAAGGGCACTTCAATAATGGGCAAGGGCACTAAAGGACTTCGGAAGTGTTGTAGTGGGGTTGACATCTGACACACAGGACAGGATTGACAATAATTCTCAATATCCTTCTGTATCCCGGGCCAATAAAACCTGCGCAACACCCTTTCAGTAGTTTTCTCAACCCCTAAATTACCTCCTAGCAAGTGCCCATGGGCAAGTTCCAACACCACCCGTCTGTATGGCTTAGGGACCACCAACTGTTCAACCACTTCATCATTTTTTTTATATACACGATACAGTAAATCCTCATTGCTGCTAAAATAAGGAAAACAGAGCCTGTCCCCTGATTCGACAGGTACATCATTAATCACCATTACATTTTTCCAGGCCCTGGCAAGGGTTGGGTCTTTTCTCTGCTCGGTACCAAAATTTTCCTTGTGTACATTAAGGTCAGCAAACTCCAACGTAGGCTCAGATTCAGCAGATGGCTGTCCAGCTCCACTGGTTGTGGGGACCTCCTCAGGCTCCTCCAGCTCTCCTGTCATAACTGAGAAAGGAAAACCGGGGGAGCCCTGAGAAGAGTCCCCTGAACCCACATTGTCAGTAGCGCCCAGGAGTTCTGGCTCTGTCACTGAGTCAGCTACTGCGACTGGGTCGGGATGATCCCACAATTCCCAAAACTTAGGGAAGTCCCTACCAATGATGGCCTCGTGCACCAAGCGGGGCACAAGTCTGACCGGATGGGAAACCGTACCTAAGCCAGTTTTAAACTGAACAGTGGCTATAGGATACTCGCGGGTATCTCCATGTTTTCAGATCACAGCAACTTTTTTAGCATGCAAATTTTACACTTTCAACCATCTCAGCTGTAACCAAAGTCACTAGACTTCCAGAGTCCAGCAAGGCCGTAATAGGCTTATTATTAACAGTCATTTGGCACATGTGTTTTCCCATACTTGGTGCTGCAGCGCATGAAACAGCAGCAAACATAGACTGCCTTCTAATAGATAGATCACACTGCATTGGTTCATCTGTCAATGGACAGTTTGCTGCAACATGTCCCAGTTCTTGGCAACGAAAACACCTGATGTTTCCCCAGTTTGGTTTGCTGACAGGCAGTAGCTTCCCTTGTTTGGGACGCCAAACTTCAGTCCTGGCACCAAAAACCCTCCCCCCTATTTCCTTGCCATGCTTACCACCCACTTCCCCTGGAACAGTCTTACCGGTTGCTTGGAGAGACCGTGGCTTTGGGTGGAAAGTCTGTGCGGCTGTAGGGGTGGTGACCAGGCTCTCTGCAGCAAAGTACTTTTCAATGAGTTCCACGAGGTTGTCCGCCGAGTTGGGGTCTCCTTGACTCACCCACTTCTGCAGGGGAACTGGTAGTGACCTCAGGAACCGGTCCATGACCACAAGCTCCACTATTTGTGGCCCAGACAGTTACTCCGGCTGTAGCCATTTCCTCGCCAAGTGAATTAGGTCAAACATCTGTGATCTTGGGGGCCTCTCGTCTTGGAAGAACCAGCTGTGGACCTGCTGTGCTCGAACTGCCAAGGTGACACCAAGTCGTGCCAGGATTTCCCGCTTGACCTTTTCATAGTCTCCTGCTTCTGCTGACTCCAAATCATAGTAGGCCTTCTGTGATTCTCCAGACAGCAAGGGGGCGACCAGTCCTGCCCACTGGGTTTTGGGCCAACCTTCCCTCTCAGCGGTCCGTTCAAACGTTAAGAGAAAGGCCTCTGGATCATCATCTGCAGTCATCTTAAAAAGAAAGCGACCCACATGGATGGTTGAGGGCTTGTCTCCAACAACATTAACTTTAGCAGGTGACCACTGTGCCCGCATTCTCCACCATATGTAACCTGGGGGACAGGTAGCAGGTACAAAGCTCCCTGGGATGAGCAGTCTTTCAGGCACAGATACCAAATCCAGCGAAATAGTGACAAACAGTGCGGTGTTTATTTGTGATATATACAAGTCTATATACAGGTGCTGTACAGTGTTCCAAAAAACAAATGGGAACAAAAATAGCCAAAACAAAACCTAGCCGTGTTTCGGCACTAACTAAACAATATTTACAGATCCTAACTACCAGGCTGAGCAAGCCTACAGCTTGTCAGCTTCCACATACCTTTTTGCTCTCCTACACAGAAGTTGTCTGAGTATCCCAGGTCAAGAGCAAATGCTGTCTGCTCAGGTGAGCTTAAATTAGCCTGGGGGAGAGGACCAAGACCTGAACTGGACCATGGATCAGAGATCCCTGAACGTGTATGAGAGGAGCCTGGGAGATGTATAAACCCCGAACAGGACTTTTCCTGGCTCTCTCTGGGACGCTCTGCTACAATATATATATATATATATATATATATATATATATATATATATATATATATACTGTATTCAGTTTAGCTAGATCTGTTCTTGTTATTCTCTTCCTACTGACAGGCAGGCAGGTGTTGTTACAGTATTTACAGCTACCTGAAGAAAATTGCTGGTGTTCTTCTGATCCTATTAGTACCACAGTCAGGCAGCTACAGTATTTACAGTTAGTGTAGTGCGTCCTGTGCACAGTGTTCAGCTAAAGCTACCTGTAGAAGGTTGGTGGTGTTTTCCTGATCCTATCACTACCGCAGGCAGCTACATTATTTAAACGTTAGTGTAGTGCATCCTCTGTACAGTGTTCAGCTAAAGCTACAAGTTAGTGTAGTGCGACCTCTGCACAGTGTTCAGCTAAAGCTACAAGTTAGTGTAGTGTGACCTCTGCACAGTGTTCAGTTAAAGCTACCTGTAGAAGATTGGTGGTGTTTTTCTGATCCTATCACTACCGCAGGCAGCTACATTATTTAAACGTTAGTGTAGTGAGACCTCTGCACAGTGTTCAGCTAAAGCTACCTGTAGAAGGTTGGTGGTGTTTTCCTGATCCTATCACTACCGCAGGCAGCTACAGTATTTACAGTTAGTGTAGTGCGTCCTCTGCACAGTGTTCAGCTAAAGCTACCTGTAGAAGGTTGGTGATGTTTTCCTGATCCTATCACTACAGCAGACAGCTACATTATTTAAACGTTAGTGTAGTGCGACCTCTGCACAGTGTTCAGCTAAAGCTACCTGTAGAAGTTTGGTGGTGTTTTCCTGATCCTATCACTACCGCAGGGAGCTACATTATTTAAACGTTAGTGTAGTGCGTCCTCTGCACAGTGTTTAGCTAAAGCTACAAGTAGAAGGTTGGTGGTGTTTTCCTGATCCTATCACTACCGCAGGCAGCTACATTATTTAAATGTTAGTGTAGTGTGTCCTCTGCACAGTGTTCAGCTAAAGCTACCTGTAGAAGGTTGGTGGTGTTTTCCTGATCCTATTACTACCGCAGGCAGCTACATTATTTAAACGTTAGTGTAGTGCGTCCCCTGCACAGTGTTCAGCTAAAGCTTCCTGTAGAAGATTGGTGGTGTTCTCATACTAATAATACTACAGGCAGGCAGTTGATTTTGCTAGCTGCAGTATCAGTATATATATATATATATATATATATATATATATATATATATATATATATATATATATAGCAATAACTCTCGATGGAGCTGCTGGTTTAAATGGGCTTGTTACCTTTACTCTCGACATCTCTGTTTCACCGCCACCGGGTCTAGGGTTCCGTTGAGTTTACCTCTGGACGATATAAGCACCAAACACTTGAGTAGATTTTTCCAATGCTTTATTAATGCTAATGCTAATACTAATGCTTTATTAGAATGAACAAGGGAAGTAGCAGGAAAGAGGTAGTAGGAAAGCTGCAGGGAAGCTCAAATACCCTTCTGTTGTATTTCTTCAGAGCACTCTTTGTAATTGAACACTTGTAATTGAATAGTCCCCCTTTCGTAGGATTCAATCTTTGCCTGCCTGGATTGACATCTCTCACTTGCCTAGCAGCCAGCACGCAGCACGAACAAAAGTCTCTGCCACAGACTTATCTGGAATAAAACCTGTACGATCCTCTGCCACAAGATGTATTGGTTTGTGGTGAAAGTCAGATACAGTACTTGAACCTTTAAGCCAACCCGGCAGTACTATACTGTAAGATTATTTCGGAATGCGTCCTCCAACCGAGTCACCAGGCCCCTCTCCAGACCAGCACTCTGCATGATCCTTCCATGACGGGTCCTCCCCTGGGATCTTCTCGGTTGTCCAGCTTCTTTACTCAGGAAAGACAGCTCAAGACCATTCCTCCGCTGCTGTGGTAGGCCCCAGACAGGCTTCTGGGCCCACCCACACGTTGCAGCGACGCGGGCCTCTGGAACGGAGGACCACGAGGTGGTATTCCTAGTGCATACCTGTCGGCCAGGAGGACCAGCAGGTGGCTGAAAACGAACCCTAAAACATGGCGTCTGTCCCATAAATACCCTCTCCCAGAATGCAACTCGGAGGACCACCTCCACCGAGTTATCTCTGGGAAAGAGGAGCACTCATTCGCTTTAACACGTTACTTTTCCAACACCTGCCGACAGTGACAATGACACCCACCGGCACAATGTGGAACTGCATGCAACGTCAGCCAAGTTGGAACAGAGGCAAATCTAACTTCCTATAACAAGTGACCCATTAAATTTACCTATCAGCGGTAGATAAAATCTACCAGCATTACATATATATATATATATATATATATATATATATATATATATATATATATATATATATATCCCAGCTTAGTGCAGCTACATCTCACTGCAGGTCATTAGTATGTCTGGAAGGCCAACAAGGAGAGCCAGACAGTCACAAGTCAATAAAAGAGGGCAAGCAGGCTCTGTGGTCGTGGACACGGTGCATCCTCATCAGCACGTGGACGTGGGACACGCTTGGCCTTTTTTTCGGCAGCTGGCCGCGTTGAGCCACAACATGCGAAGACTTGGTTGAGTTGATGACCAAGCCGTGCTCATCCTCCTCATCCTCTCTCACCCAGGCTCAGGGTACTTTGTCTGGCAAAGCAGCTGCCAACCCGGCCTCTTCCCTCGGCTCAATGGAATCAGTCACTCCTTCCTTAGCCCCACCATGTCCTCCTCAGGAGTCCCCCGAACTGTTTTACCACAGTGTTGGGTACATGCTCCAGGAGGATGCCCAGCGCTTTGAAGGCTCCGATGATGGTACTCAGCTAGAGGAAGGCAGTAACGTGAGCCCAGACAGAGGGGGTGCCCAAGAAGGACAGCAATCTGGCAGTCATATTGCTGCAGCATACTGCCAGGTTTGCTCCAGTGATGAGGAGGGAGGGGATGATGAGGTCACTGACTCCACGTGGGTGCCTGATAGGAGAGAGGATGAGGAAGCACATCACCATCGAGGCAGGATGCCCTCCAGGGGCCAGCTTAAGGGCAGCACACTGACTGCATCACACCGCAAAGCTCCGCATGTGCAGGGCACTGCTGTCTCTGCGCGTTATTCCAAAAGTTCTTTGGTGTGGGCCTTTTTTGAGACGAGTCCATCAGATCACACCGCTGCTATTTGCAACATATGTCTCAAGCGTATCTCGAGTGGCCAAAACATCTCCCGCTTGGGCACCACATGCTTGACCAGACATATGTTGACCTGCCATGCAGTTAGTTGGCAAGCGTACCTAAAAGACCCACACCAAAGAACAAAGAGAACCTCTCCTTGCTCCTCATCAGCTGAGATCTCCAACTCTACTATACCTTCAGTCCTCTCTGAGACCTCCACTGAGAGGAATGAAGGTGTAGAAGTAGGTGTGTCACAGCCAAGTACTTGTGGGCAATCTGCACCGACATCAGATTGTACCAGGCAAATTTCCTTGCCCCAGCTGCTGCACCGCCGAAAGAAGTTCGCTCCTAGCCATCCACATGCCCAGCGGTTGATTGCTAGCTTGGCAAAATTGCTAGCACTTCAACTGCTACCTTTTCAGTTGGTAGACTCTGCCCCCTACCGTAAGTTTGTGGAATGTGCGGTTCCTCAGTGGCAGGTACCCAAACGCCACTTTTTTCTCACGGATGGTGATTCCGGCTCTCTACCGGCATGTGGAAGGCAATATCCATGCCTCGCTGGACAGGGCGGTCAGCAGTAAGGTGCATATTACCGCTGACTCATGGTCCAGCAGGCATGGACAGGGACGTTACCTAAGTTTCACGGCGCATTGGGTGACTCTGCTGGCAGCTGAGCAGGATGAAGGACAAGGTGCAGTAGTGTTGGAGGTTGTCCCGCCACCACACCTCCAAAATGCTACTACTGGTGATTCTGACACACCTCTCTCCTCCACCCCCTCCTCTTCTTCTTCCTCCATGGCCTCTTCCTGTGCTTTGTCCTTGGAACCAGCGGTGCTCCGTAGGCATTCAAGGGGCTACGCAACTAAGCAGGCCAAAAGATGCCATGCGGTGCTTGAGCTGGTGTGCTTGGGGGACAGGAGCCACAATGGGGCAGAGGTTCTGCCAGCTCTGCAGGGGGAGGTTCAGAGGTAGTTGATGCCATGCCAACTGAAGGCAGGAATGGTGGTTTGCGACAATGGCACCAACCTCCTCTCCGCCCTCCGACAGGGACAAATGACCCATGTGCCCTGTTTGGCTCACGTCCTTAACTTGGTGGTGCAGCGGTTCTTGGGCAGGTACCCGGGCTTACAGGATATCCTGTGGCAGGCCAGGAAAGTCTGTGTGCATTTCCGCTGGTCATATAATGCCAGTGCTCGGCTGGCTGACCTCCAAAAGAAATTTACCCTGCCCAAGAACCGCTAATCTGTGATATGCCCACCAGGTGGAACTCAACGTTGGCCATGCTGCAGCGGCTGCACACACAGCAGAGGGCCATCAATGAGTACCTGTGTGACTATGGCACCAGGACAGGGTCAAGAGAGCTTGTTTTTTTTCCCCACACCAGTGGACCATGATCAGGGATGCATGCACTGTCCTGTCACCATTTTGAGGAGGCCACACGGATGGTGAGCAGTGACAGTGCATGCATCAGTGACACTGTCCCTCTTGTCCACCTGTTGGAGCACACACTGCGTGGAATAATGGACAGGGCACTTGAGGCAGAACAGAGGCAGGAAGCGGAGGACTTTCTTAGCTCTCAAGGCCTCCTTTATCCAGACAGTGTTCCTGCGTGCTTGCTGATCACACAGGAAGAGGAGGAGGAGGAAGAGGAGGAGAAGGAAGAGGAGGATTGTGTCAGCATGGAGGTGGAGCCTGGCACTCAGCATCAGCAGCAGTCTTTAAGGGATCATTTACAGTCCCAAGAAACCCATGGACTTGTACGTGGCTGGGAGGAGGTGGCAGCGGATCATGTCATCCTTAGTGACCCAGAGGACTCCGGACCGAATGCTTCAGCAAACTTACGCTGCATGGCCTCCCTGATCCTGCAAAGCCTGTGGAAGGATCCTCGTATTCGTGGTATCAAGGAAAGGGATCAATACTGGCTGACAACCCTCCTTGATCCACGTTACAAGGGTAAGGTTGCGGACCTTATCTTGCCGTCGCAGAGAGAGCAGAGGATGAAACATCTTCGGGAGGCCTTGCAAAAAGGTCTGTGCAATGCGTTCCCAGAGACTGGGAGGTTACAAACTCTTGTTCCTGGACAACGTGTTGCTGAGGCATCGGTCAGTCAAAGAAGGAGCGGTGGAGAAGGTGACCGTCTGACCGATGCATTCAGACAATTTTTTAGTCCGCAGCCCCAAGGTATGATCAGTTCCAGCAACCATCGCCAGCGTCTGTTTTACATGGTGCAGGAATACCTAGGGGCAAGATCTGACTTGGACACCTTTCCCACCGAAAATCCTCTGGGTTACAGGGTCTTGATGATGGATCACTGGCCAGAGCTTGCACAGTATGCAATTGAGTTACTGGCCTGTCTTGTTTGCACCGCCTGTATACTGCTGTTCAGAGTATATAGGGCCTGGGGGCCCCACGCCTTTCCTTTTTTTAATTTGGGTGCTGGGTTCCCCTTAATAACCATACAAGACCTAAAGGGCCTGGTAATGGACTGGGGGGTGGTACCCATGCCATTTGTCTCACTGATTTTCATCCATATTACCGGGACCGGACATTACATTAACCCCTTCCCGCCGAGCGTATGCAGATGTGCGTACTCGGTTTTCCGGGGTTATACCGGGATCATGCCCCCAGCTGTAGGCATCATCCTGGTACCATGTTGTAGAGCGGGCGATCGGCTATCCATGTATAACAACCGATGTGGCTAAAAGCCGCTCGGCTGTTATACCGGAGGAGCGGGAGGGGACGTTCCCCCCTCCCGCTGCCTCCCTCCGCTCTTACCGGGCCTCCCAATCCACAGGGAGGCCCAATCGATGATCCGCCACCTCCAGGGGCTGCTGACAGTCTGGAACGAAGCCGTGCATGTTTTTGGCGATCTGAATACTGTAAAGTGCAAAGGAGGGATCGGGGGTCTTGACCCCCAATCCCTCCATAAAGAGTACCTGTCACCACCTATTACTGTCACAAGGGATGTTTACATTTTTTTTTTTTTAAACACAATTTCTAAAAATAAAAAAGAATAAAAAAATAAATTTTAAAGCGCCCCCGTCCCCGCGAGCTCGCGCAGCATAAATGCATATGGAAGTCGCATCTGCATATGTAAACGGTGTTCAAATCACACATGTGAGGTATCGCCACGATCGTCAGAGCGAGGGAAATAATTCTAGCATGAGACCTCCTCTGTAACTCTAACCTGGTAACCGTAAAAAAATTTTAAAGCATCGCCTATGGAGATTTTTAGATACTGTAGTTTGTCGCCATTCCATGAGTGCGTGCAATTATAAAGCGTGACATGTTTGGTATCTATTTACAAACATAACAGCGTAACATCATCTTTCACATTATACAAAAAAATTAGGCTAACTTTACTGTTTGGTTTTTTTAAAATTCATTAAAGTGTCCCATTTCCCAAAAATGTGCGTTTAAAACACCGCTGCACAAATACCATGTGACAATCGCCATTTTATTCTCTAGATTCTCTGCTAAAAAAATATATATAATGTTTGGGGGCTCTAAGTCATTTTCTAGCAAAAAATACGGATTTTAACTTGTAAACACCAAATGTTAAAAATAGGCTTAGTCATGAAAGGGTTAAAGCCGTAAGCAGTTTTAAATGACTTTTATTCCTTTAAAAATGTCATTTTGTGCAGGGACTGTTCTAAGCACGGGAAACACGTGCCACTTTACAGGCATACTATAGACACCCCCCAGGTACGATATTTAAAGTAATATTTCACTTTTTTTTCACTTTAAGCATCATTAAAATCACTGCTCCCGGAAAAACGGCCGTTTTTAAAACTTTTTTTGCATTGATACATGTCCTCTGGCGCAGGACCCGGGTCCCCAAACCCTTTTTAGGACAATACCATGCAAAGTAGCCTTTAAAATTAGCACTTTTGATTTAGAACGTTTGAGTCTGATAGACTTCAATGGGGTTCTAAAGTTCGCACAAATTTTCGGTCCATTTGCAGGTTCTTATGCGAACTGAACCAGGGGGTGTTTGGCTCATCCCTACTGTCAACCCACTACCTAGCAATAAGGATGCCACCAAAGAGGAGTGCCTCCACCAGACAATGGGAGTGGGCATTGCCAGCAGTACAGAGATATTTCAGCCAAGGAAGGGAGATTTGCCAAGTGGCAGCTGAAGAAGCTATGGGGAGAGGGACAGGAGAAGTGTCAGCTGCAACGTCTCTGATGCTGGTGCTTCTAACAGTATCTCCCCTGAGGAAGGGTCTTCAGGCCCAAAGGAGCAGGCTTATTAGGATAAAGGTAGTGGAAACTACTTACCAGAAAGAACAGAGGAGAGTGGCACCCAACAAAATTATTTTTGGACAAAAACCTTCCAGTGGATGAGGTACTGAAGCAACTGCTTAACATCTTCCTGCCCACCCCTTGGATGATTGGCAGTCACAGTGGTAACATGATCAGGATCCACATCCTGTTGCCTTCTGATCATAATGGGGGATTGAGTACTGTCTATGACAGCTCAGTCACAGTACTGGGAGCGAACAGGGAGCGTGCTCTCAGAACAGAAACATTGGTAGTTCATGGACACATATTTGTGGCATGCTAGTGTTAAAGCCTACCATCTTAGCCTTCACACACATGAGTTAAGTGGGTTAAGAAGTTGGAGTCTAATGTGGCTTTTACTTCAAACTCCTCCTGACCATTGACAATAATTGGAGGTTTCAAAGAGACAATAGTATCTGGGATGACTGGCTTCATCAAGAAAACATGGAAAGGGTTGGGTATCTCCACAGAGGGAGTGCGTTTTAGCTATAAACAAATAGGGTTAATCTGTTTGATCATTTTGAAAAGTCTAATAAATCTTGGTGCTAGTTTGAGAGAGTGAACCTTGAGAGAAACATGGCAGGTGGACAGCCATGCCAAATCACCAACCTTGCGGGTGGGAGTACTACACATGGTTATCAGCTAAGGCTTTCTGTGAGGCAAAGGCATGCTCATGGTTGTTATGGCTTCAAAAGCTTTTATACCTCTGAAAAGTTAGACCCGCAAGACAAAAAAGTCCAAGCCTTCAAAATTCCTATTTCGTTTGCAAGACAAAAAAGAAACAGAAGGAGTGCCTCCAGTCGTTATAGGTAAATTTTGCCCACAGTAAGAAAGAGGCTCATTTTGTTTGTCTGCTGGATATGAAGCAGAGGAGGAAGCCTTCTATGGTCTGATTTGTGTAGCCAGTTTACCCATTTTTTTGCAGGAAATATGTGGAAGAGACAGTTTGGTCGATTCCCAAATGAGAACAGAAGGCCTTCCAAAAATGAGATAACTGAAATTCTGAGGTTTGAATTTTTTTTTACCAGAACACCATGAAGACTGACAGTTTTTTCCATGAAAATGGATCATCTTGGTAAAGTTGTCCACCATCACCCTAGGATAGTCTTGCTCTCAGATGCAGGTAAATGAACAATAGAATCCATTTAGAGATGAGACCACAGACTTTCAGAGACAGGTAGTGGTAAAAGCAGGCCAGGAATGAAAGCTTCCTTTCCTGGGTAAATATCTGCATGCTCTGATATAAGCATCTTTCCTGAGAGATCACCATCAGACAGAATCAGATAGAAAAGCCAGGGTCTTGCTTATATCTGGATGGCCAGCAGAGGAGGAACAAACAGCCGTTGACAAATAATTTGCTAGGGGTATAATTCTGAGACACCTGGAACAGGGATGAAAGGTCATGAAAGAGTGTGGCATTGATCTGGGCCAACCTAATGTAATCAAGGTATGGATTGTAAATGGATGGTAAATGGATGTTGGACCCCCTCCAGCCAAATAAATAAATACATTTCCTGATGCATTATTGCCTAGCTGCATTATTTGTTTATTCTTTTTTCTACCAGAGTTCATTATAATTATTTGTGCAACCTTAAAAGTACATACAGTACATATACACCAATTCTAATACTGTTTATAGCTTCTGAATCCTAACACAAATATTGTTTTTCAAAAATTAATTAATAAGCTATATTACATTGTATGACATTTCATTTAACCCATAGGTGAAGCACATGTGACATAATAAAAAATAGTTTCTACAAATGTTAACATCTGCGCTAGCTGCTTATGAACCTTTCTTAATATAGCTTTATTTGGCTCATTAATAAAGTATGTCATTGGAAAGAGAAAAAATAATTACATGTGTTTTGGAATTTATGTTTACTTATACATGCACAGCCTATGTGTGCATTTATATTCAGGCGTGTACAGGGGTAACGGGAGTGCTTTTTTTTGTTATATTATTTTATTTATTTTTTTTAACACTTTTTATTTTTTCTCATTTACCTTTTATTGCTATTACAAGGCTATTATAAGGGTGCTAGCAAGCTGCCCATTTGATAGCTTGAGCAGGTTATCTTTATGGAGACATCATGGGGCTATTACACCAATGTTGGCCTTGCTCTCCACTGTTGCTAATCAAGCAGGAATTGTCCAGTAGCAGCAGTGAGCTTGTTTTAACTCTGTAAATGCCAGGACATTTATAAATATACCTTGGTAGACAAGGAGTTAAAAAGCAGTTATTTATTTTATAACAAATTTGTTATGCTTTTCTTCAGTAACACTCCTAGAGGTCTATTTATAAAAAAAAACTTTACATGTATTATTTAATTCTCTCTAGTCTTCCCTAGAACATTCCTTCAGAAGAGAAAATGACTTGAAGTATATTAGTTTTTGCTCATATTGCGTGGCGATTCAAATTTTTTTTTATTAATAGACCCCTTAGTATATTATAAAGACAAACAATTATAATATAAAAATTTGCACAGAGCAACTCTTAGGGGGCTTTTTATATGATTCACTCAACTTTAACTCAGAATTCACAAATGTTTTCAAATGAATCTAATTATAAAATGAGAAACATTAAAAATTGCTCTAATCCATAAGGAATATTAAAGTGCTACAGCTAAAGTGGCAAAAAATTCTAATTTTTGACTACTTTAATTTAGTATTTGGTTGAAACTTTCTTAACCAGGAATAAGATCCACTGGTGGTATCCTGTTGTTGCGGTTCCTATTTGAGCAATGATTTTGGATTAACTTTAGACTGTTCTTACTTACCAACTGATTACATTTGTTGACTTTTCTGGGATATCTTTCCCATTCTCTTCAGGTAATTTCTCAATTAAGATGAAGTTTAGACTCTAAGTTTGCCATTGCAGAATTATTTTGATGTAGATTTACCCCCTACATTTCAGGCTATTGCTATTATTACATCACCCATGTTCTATTAAACTTCATTTGATGGCCTAATACCTGATAATCTTCTATAAAATGTTATGGTAGTATTTCCTGACTTTTTTAAAGGTAATTGTATTCTCAATAAAAAGCAGACAACCAAGAATTTCTGTATTTGATGTTCCCTCACAAAGATTTAAAGTTGAGATGCTAGTTTAGAATTAAACTTACTAAAATAGAACTTCTCCCCGTACTGCTGTCATGGGGGAAGGGGGATCGGGCATCAGCTGCAGCATTGGAAACATTTGCTAGGTAAAGTGACAAATTAGGGTGCATTATATTGGAGAGGAGAGGGGATATAATGAATTGTTACCAAGCTGTGCTCTCTCTCTGACACACAAGCATGCAATATGGCCAAATCTGAAGCTGAGAAGTAAACCAACTTCATACTTGTACTGTACATGGCATTGCAAATAGGGTTTTGGGTGTAGTTTGTAAATATCATGTAACCCAGTGCACTTAGAGTGTACATTGTTTTGCAAATACTGTTTAGTGTGTATTTTGTATACAGTACATTATGTAATCCTATCAATAAATGTAAAGTATATTGCAATTTGAACTACCTCTTTTGTTCCCCCCACACCCTCTGGTGCCTCTACGGGCAATCCCGTTCCCGCTGGCAATGCCATGTACAGTACAAGTATGACGTTGGTTTACCTCTCAGCTTCAGATTTGGCCATATTGCATGCTTGTGTGTCAGAGAGAGAGCACAGCTTGGTAACAATTCATTATATCCCTTCTCCTCTCCAATATAATGCACCCTAATTTGTCACTTTACCTAACAAATGTTTCCAGTGCTGCAGCTGATGCCCGATCCCCCTTCCCCCATGACAGCAGTACGGGGAGAAGTTCTATTTTAGTAAGTTCAATTCTAAACTAGCATCTCAACTTTAAATCTTTGTGAGGGAACATCAAACACAGAAATTCTTGGTTGTCTGCTTTTTATTGAGAATACAATTACCTTTAAAAAAGTCAGGAAATACTACCATAACATTTTATAGGAGATTATCAGGTATTAGGCCATCAAATGAAGTTTAATAGAACATGGGTGATGTAATAATAGCAATAGCCTGAAATGTAGGGGGGAAATCTACATCAAAATAATTCTGCAATGGCAAACTTAGAGTCTAAACTTCATCTTAATTGAGAAATTACCTAAAGAGAATGGGAAAGATATCCCAGAAAAGTCAACAAATGTAATCAGTTGGTAAGTAAGAACAGTCTAAAGTTAATCCAAAATCATTGCTCAAATAGGAACCGCAACAACAGGATACCACCAGTGGATCTTATTCCTGATTAAGAAAGTTTCAACCAAATACTAAATTAAAGCAGTCAAAAATTAGAATTTTTACCATCAGAGCACGGTAGACAACCTGATCACTAACATCAAAAGACTAGAGACTGCACACAAACACTCTAATTCTCAGCAGACACTTCAGGAGCTTATGCAATATCGCTCAATGCTGCTGCAAGAATTGGGAAAACGCACTAGACGCCGCTATGTCTTGCATCAGAGAGTTTTCTATGAGCAAGGCAATAAATGCGGGAAACTATTGGCCCGAGCAGTTCGTGCCTCTAGACCAGTGGTCTCAAACTGGCGGCCCTCCAGCTGTTGCAAAACTACAAGTCCCATCATGCCTCTGCCTGTGGGAGTCATGCTTGTAATTGTCAGCCTTGCAATGCCTCATGGAACTTGTAGTTTGGCAACAGCTGGAGGGCCGCCAGTTTGAGACCCCTGCTCTAGACCATCCAACACAATACATCACATCCGGACCCAACAGGGCACACTACTATCTAGAAACGAAGATATTGCCCATTCCTTTGAACAATATTATAAAAACCTTTATAATCTAAAACCCCCCAATCCAAACCTAGATCAGGGTGGCCTCAGAAAGGAGGCTATCAAAAACTTCCTGTCCCAATATGGCCCACAACCAATCTCACAAGCGCAGGCAGAAGAGTTAGAACAACCCTTTTCTGCGGATGAACTACAAAATGTCCTTAAGCAGATGAAAACAGGCAAAAGCCCGGGCCCGGACGGGTTCACGCTGCAGTATTATAAGTGTTTCTTCCAGACTCTAGCCCCAAAGATGTTAGCTACTTTCAACTCCCTGGCCAACCCCGCAATGCCCATGGGTCGCCTGTTAGAGGCCCACGTCACTGTTATTCCGAAAGAGGGCAAGGATTCCACACAAGTACAAAACTACAGACCTATCTCTCTCCTTAACGTGGACATTAAGATCTAAGCGATTCACCCCTATCCTAAAAGAAACACATGACGATTTAAAAAGATGGAACTCCTTAAACGTATCATGGTTTGGACGAGCTTCCCTAATAAAAATGACAATTCTGCCCCGATTTCTATATGCGATGCAAACAATTCCCATTATGCCCCATACACACGGTCGGATTTTCCGATGGAAAATGTATGATAGGACCTTGTTGTTGGAAATTCCGACCGTGTGTAGGCTCCATCACACATTTTCCATCGGATTTTCCGACCCACAAAGTTTGAGAGCAGGATATAAAATTTTCCGACAACAAAATCCATTGTCGGAAATTCCGATCGTGTGTACACAAATCCGACGGAAAAAGTGCCACGCATGCTCAGAATAAATAAAGGGATGAAAGCTATTGGCCACTGCCCCGTTTATAATCCCGACGTGCGTATTTTACGTCAATGCGTTTAGAACGATCGGATTTTCCGACAACTTTGTGTGACCGTGTGTATGCAAGACAAGTTTGAGCCAACATCCGTCGGAAAAAATCCTAGGATTTTGTTATCGGAATGTCCAAACAAAGTCCGACCGTGTGTACGGGGCATTAGACTACCAACGTCATTTTTTGAATCCTTTCGCAAAGCTTGCTCTACCTTCATATGGAAAGGCAAATCTCCCAGAATCAAATTCACTAGACTAAATCTACACAAAAATAAGGGGGGAATTGCATTACCTGACCTAAAGAAATATCACCAGGCTGCCCTCTTAGCTCGAATAGTAGACTGGAACATCCATAACACAGTGAAAGACTGGGTATCTTTAGAACAAAAACAACTCTCCCAACAGCTTAAATCTCTTCCATGGATTCATCCAAAAAATCATTCAAAAGATATCAAAACCCACCCCCTAATAGGCCCCACATTAGAAACCTTTGGAAACACCTTTAAAAGAATGAATCCCTCTCCTTGGCTTAGCCCCCTCACACCGCTTAGAAACAACCCAGACTTCCCCCCCGGGGCTAGAACAAAATTTCCTTACAAATACATGGCTGCATAAGGAAATCCTGGTCAGTGGTTTATTTCAAAGTAAGAGACTTCTGTCCAGAGAAGAACTAAACCAAAACATCAACCCAAACCAAATTTCACAATGGAACTACTTACAAATTAGACATTTTTTGACCAGAAACGAGACAGCCCAATCATGGACAAGACAACTCACGACGTTAGAGGAACTTTGCACAAGAAAAACCCCACAAAGACACATTATATCTATTCTCTACAATTCGCTTTTTGAAGACAAAACGGAGTTCTCCAGTGTGTCCTGCCAAGCGTGGGAACAAGAGCTTGATATATCTCTTACAGAAGAAGACTGGGAAACAATATACATGCATGCACATAAAGGATCTCTTAACGTAGCCACTCAGGAGTGTGGCTTCAAAATAATTACCAGGTGGTACAGAACTCCCACCCTACTACATAAATTCTCTCCATGTATTTCAGACAGATGCTGGAGATGTAAACAGGAAGAAGGCTCTATGCTCCATATTTGGTGGTCATGCCCTCTATTACAAAACTTCTGGAAAATGGTTCATGAAACCATTACCTCACTCACTTCAGAGAACATAAGTTTTAATCCAGCACAATACCTCCTACACTATAATTCAATCCCCAAAAAACAATATTTAAAATCTTTACCCATGTTCATGATAAATGCAGCAAGACACTGTATCCCATGCCACTGGCGCTCAAACTCTATCCCATCGAAAAAAGAATGGTTCCGGAGAATAAACAATATAGAAAAGATAGAAAAACTTATAAGTATTTCTCAGGAGAAGATTTCAAAATTTACATCAACATGGTACAAATGGTTTGAATTCAAAAATTCACAGTCTTACAAAGCTATTATTAACTAATTAATAATAGGATTCCTTCATCAAAACAAATCTTACAGAAAAACCAAAGAGATCACTAGACTACTATAATAAATAAATAGTCTTTATTCACCTTCTCCCCCCCCCCCACCATTTCTTTTTTTTTTTATTTCTTTTTTTTTTTTTTTTACCCCACCTTGCTCATATAGTGAGTTAACTCACCTTAATATTCATTAAGCAAATATGTATAAATATATAATATGTATTTGCTCTAAATATAGTTATTAAAACTATCCAATTCATCTTGACATTACTATTGATTGTGAAATCCACCTTAACCCAAATGTTACTCAGATGACTGAATGTGAATATGTTATATTTCATTTATATGACAATGTTGTATTACATTTATTTGTTCAATCAATAAAAACTTTATGAAACAAAAAAAAAAGATCTAAGCGAAAATTTTAGCCAATAGAATGTCCCCACTTCTACAGAATCTTATCTCTTTATACCAGGTGGGCTTTGTTCCTGGACGTGAAGCCAGGGACAATACCATCAGGGCATTAAACCTTCACCATTGGCTCACTACCACAGAGACACAGGGTTTCTTTTTGTCATTAGATGCCGAGAAGGCGTTCGACAGGGTGGCCTGGGACTACATGCATGAGGTGCTCAGGAAAATTGGCCTTCACCCGCGCATGCTGGCCCACATCTTGGCGCTGTACGCTTCCCCTAGCGCGGCAGTAAGAGTTAACGACCACCTGTCGAATGCCTTCCCTATTAGAAACGGGACTCGCCAGGTCTGCCCCCTTTCTCCTCTGATATTTACACTTTCATTAGAACCCCTCCTTAACAAATTAAGAGATAATCCTGATATTAAAGGTATTAACATACAAGGCAAAGAGTATAAAGTTTCTGCTTTTGCAGATGATATCTTACTTTCCCTGACCGCCCCAACTACTTCCATACCCAACTTGCTCAAAGATATAGAACACTTCGGGTCCTTGTCATATCCAAAGATCAACTATGCGAAATCGCAAGCGCTAAACATTTCACTCACAACACGGGAGGTGGAACGTTGTCAGACATCCTTCCCTTTCCAGTGGAACCAACGGGCTATACCCTATTTAGGTATCACTATAACTACTAATTTAGTGGACTTATATAGCGCCAACTTCAGCAAGGTTCTAAAAAAAGCACAACTCGACCTCAAGGAATGGGGAAAAATCAATGTATCTTGGTTCGGCCGCGCTGCTCTTTTAAAAATGGTAACCCTGCCACGGTTCCTCCACATTATCCAATGTCTTCCTATTAGCCTTCCGGCCTCTTTTTTCGCCGCATACAAGAGGATGTGCACACTGTTTCTTTGGAAGGGCTCACCGCCACGCATTAAGTTTACCCGTCTCACTCTTCTAAAACTCAGAGGTGGTATCGGGCTGCCGGATCTGCACAAATATTTTCTAGCAAGTCACCTCTCCCAGCTCGTAGATTTTAATATACATGAAGCGGGAAAGGTCTGGGTCACCTTAGAGAAATCGTTCTCTCAAATTCCACTAGAGTCCCTACCCTGGATCCTACCCAAACATTGGCCACAAAGAATAGTAGGACACCCTCTCATCTCAGCCTCATTAGGAGCCTTCAAATGGTCAATTAAGACCTCGTCAATTTCCTCCATCCCGGGCCCACTAAGCCCACTGAGGGGTAACTCTGATTTTACACCAGGGCTATCACCATCCTTTCTTAACCAAGCATGGCCACACGACAGAATACTAGTGTACCAGTTTTATACAGGTAAAACGCCCAGATCATATGAGAACCTAGTAGACTTGTCCCCTCTCCATTCCTTCCCCTTCTGGACATACAGACAAATTAGACACTTCCTCTCCACTCAGGGCACAACACCGACATGGACAAAACCATTAACTCCATTTGAGGAATTATGTACCCGAACCCCCCCGCTGAGACATCTCATTTCTTACATATACAACGAGCTTATAGATGATGCTACCTGTCCCACTGACCCCGCACGCACGAAACGGGAAAAGGATTTGTAGATGACCTTCACAGAAGAGGACTGGACATGTATCTATGAATACGTACATAAAGGTTCCCTTAATGTAGCCATTCAAGAGAATGGATATAAAATTTTAACACGCTGGTACAGGACCCCGGCGCTCCTACATAAATTTTCTCCGACAATCCCAGATACATGCTGGAGGTGTGGAAAGGCAAAAGGGACTATGTTACATGTATGGTGGGAATGTGATCTCATTCAACCATATTGGAAGGAGGTGCACGATCTTATTACACACATTACGACGTACTCCCTAACCTTCTCCCCTGCTCAATACCTCCTACACCATACCCACTTAACTAAAAACGAATACTACAGGTCACTGGCAATGCACTTGGTGAATGGGGCTAGACTGTGCGTTCCGACACATTGGCGATCCACGTCCGCCCCTACGATTGGAGAGTGGTTTCGTAGGATCTCCAAAATAGAGGAGATGGAGGAGCTGGTCCATATATCACAGGAACGCATCCAAAAATTTACGACCACATGGGCCTGTTGGACACACTTCAAACTGTCTCAGCGATTTGGTGAATATAACCCCTGAACCTTTTCAACTATCCCCCTTAGGGGATAGAAGGCAGAAGAAGCTACGCCGGGGCGGGGGGGCAGGATGGAGACAGGGGGGAAGACCTTGTTCCCTTCCTCCCCACCCCTCATTTCTTTCCCTATTTCCTCACCAATCCCCCACCTACAGTTCCTCTCTCCCCTCGCCTCACTATTGTAGGGCTTATTCTCTGTGTAACTCGATCCCCCCCTCCCCTCCCCCCTCGTGCCTCTTTTTTCCTCCCTCCCCCCCATTTGCTCTCCTCTTACCCCTCTTTCCTTTTTCTCTCCCCTTCTTCTTTTCTTTTATTTCTCTTTTCTCTCATAACCCTTACCCTCCGAATGGTGCTATAATACTCCTTCAATACTCACCTTAAAAGGGTTACTTAAGACAATCTGTTAAATGACTGATGTACAACCTAATATTTTGAATTTGATATTGGTTATGCCTATGTTATCTATCTGTATCTCAGACTTGTGGAACAATCTGTACCTTGTAATATCCCTGTCACTGTATACGTTCTCTGTGTTATGCATCGGTCAATAAATATTATTATGGAAAAAAAAAAAAAATTTGAATTTTTAGCTACTTTAGCTGTAGCACTTTAATATTCCTTATGGATCAGAGCAATTTTGAATGTTTCTCATTTTATAATTAGATTCATTTGAAAACATTTGTGAATTCTGAGTTAAAGTTGAGTGAATTATATAAAAAGCCCCCTAAGAGTTGCTCTGTGCAAACTTTTATATTTAACACGCAAAAAAACACGCATGCTCAGAATCATCGCTTTGTACTTCCCTTTTCTAGTGCTGTCATACGTGTTGTACGTCACTGCGTTCTTGACGGTCGAAAGTTCAGAGAACTTTTGTGTGACCGTGTGTATGCAAGCCAAGCTTGAGAGGAATTCCGTCGGAAAAACCTTGGATGAAAATTCCGATCGTGTGTACGGGGCATTATGCCCCACACGGTTGGATTTTCCGACGGAAAATGTGTGTTCGGAGTGTGTTGTCGGAAATTCCGACCGTGTGTGGGCCCCATCTGACTTTTTCCATCGGATTTTCCGACACACAAAGTTTGAGAGCAGGCTATAAAATTTTCCGACAACAAAATCCAATCGCGTCAATTCCGACCGGTTGTGGACAATTCCGACGCACAAAGTGCCACGCATGCTCAGAAAAAATTCCGAGACGGAACAGCTCGGTCTGGTAAAATTAGCATTCGGAATGGATAGAGCACTTTCGTCAGGCTGCAATCTTTAAAATTGTTTAATACAGCGCACTCTCTTCTTCTTTATAATGCAGGAAGAACGAAATCGTTTTGCTGCTGATATTCACACAGAGTTCTCACAAACTTCTTTCTTTATTATTTATCGTGATTCCCTCAATATATTATGATTTGTCACATCTGACCAAAAATCTATATCATTTTTTTTGTGTTTTTTTTTTTTTATTTTTAAAGCCTGATGTGATTTTTTTTTTTTTGGTTTGTATTTTTTTCAAGGCAGATATTGTTTTTTTTTGTTTTTTTTTAGTTATTTAACATCCAGAATATTTTTGTGTGTGTTTTGTGTGTCAAGTTACCACAACACCATTATTATATTGTATTATTTAATCTCAAGGAGGTTGCTTGGTGTTGGTGTCTCTTGTTAATTTCACATTGTATTTTGAAATGTACCTGCCTCCTCACAAACAAACTGTCCTTTTTGAATGAAAACACACATAGGTGAGTCTAATTGAAACCAAAAAACCTTTATTAAGGGCTCAGAACCAAACAAAGAGGGAGGCAATGCTGGAGAAACAGCAGAAATTGGTGAAGCCTTTGACCCCCAGGGCACACATCAATTATTTTACTGCAAAATTGGTGACCTGAGGAGTCCATATATAAGGGAGTGCAGTCTGGTCCAGAAGTCCCAGAGATCATGAAAGCAGCAGATGACATCTGTGTCCCCAGGCTGTGGTCATACAAGAGCCTGCATCTTTTGTCAGACCAGACTGAACCCAGGGTCATCACTATCTGGTTTTCCTTCCATGCTTCCTTCCACGCTGTGGCTGTGGTGGTGTAGTTGTGGCAGGAGGAGGAGGAGAATGTTCCAACTCAATCACGTGGGTATTGGGTGTGATTTCGCCCCTCACCCCCTTAGTTAAGACTTTATAAAGAAGGTCCTCACACAGCTGGCGTTGGCCCTCCTGCATGCCCTTCAATTTGGTGGTAACCATGCAGGCAAATGCCTCTTCAGGAGTGGGGGTGGCTCTGAGGGACGCAGAAGCCTCCTGAATCAGCCTGAGTGCTGAATCCTGCACGTGACTCCCCTTCCTGGGTCTTTTGTTTGGAAGGCGGAGGGGAGGAACCTGCGATTCATTCAGGCTCCTACTGGTCCCAGGCTTCTCCTGGCTGCCACTTAGCCCCGCCTCCTCCTGGTTGCCACTAACCCCCGCCTCCTCCTGGCTGCCACATTCCACAGCCTCCTCCTGTGTGCCATATTCCAGAGCCTCGTCCTGGCTGAGGTCTTCCTGCGTATGAAAAAGGGACATAGTTTTAGTTTTTACTTCATCAATCACACACAATTTTCATATCATGACTGTTGCAAATTGAATGTTAACAAATATAAAAGACTATCCCAGCATTTTTCATTCTTGCCCCATTTATTTTTGCCCACTACTGTCTATTGATATGTAAACACCTTTATTAAATCAGCAATTAGTGATCAATAATAACATCTAGTAAAGATCATTCCTTTATTGACCAGAAATCTGTAGAAGAATGCTATACCTGGCTCAAGCTGGGCTCCTCCACTTCTTCCTGGCTGGAAGTCCCAGGTTGGACATCGGAAGCTTCAGCTGGGGTGGAAGGAAGAGTGGAAGGAAGGGTTGAGAGGGATTCCCTGACTCCAGTCTGGTCTGATAGAAAATGAAGTCTCTCATAGTACCAGAGCCTGGGGACATAAACGTCATCTGCTGCGGATCTCTGGGAATCCGTGACCTTCTTGCGCTCCCTAAGATAAGTGCTCCTCAGGCCACCAATTTTGGTTTTTAAATAAGGGATGGTTGCTGTGGGGACCACCGGCTTCACCAACTCCAGCAGTTTCTCCAGCGCTGTCTGCCTCTTTTGTTTATGATTATAATGTGGATGTTTCACCTGCCACAAACAAGGCAGCTCCCTGTACTTGTCTATGAACAGGGGGAGGAAGTTGTGGTCATTGAAGCCATCCATTTTCTCTGCAAGACACAACACAAGACAAACCCTAATGTCAGGCAAAACTCTCCTAATATTGTTACAATATAGGCCTCAATCTAGAAGCAGTATAGGCCCAAGTTTAGATCTTACCTTCATTATCATGATCGGCGCCTCCGATACTCCTTCCTCCGCTCACAGATCGTACCTACTACGCACGCGTGTTACGCTTTATACACACTGCACATGCGTGAAACTCCGCCCGCCCCTGACATTCTTTCTATTCTATTCCCCGCCCCTTCTCATTCAGCGCAGTGGGGGAAGAGCACATTGCGGAGACACAGTAGGTGTCAGACAATTGCAGCAACGAGGAGGAGGGGGAGGAAAGCCTGGAGCCTGAAACGTCCCGATCCAGAAGGAGATGATTTAAGGCCTCAAATATGTCCCTTTGGGGAGATGTTGGAGATGGTGGACATCCTGAAGAAGGCCGACTATGACGGGAAGTATGGACCTTACCCCAACCCCAATGTCAGAAAGGCCAAGATCATGGCGAAAGTGGTCAAGAGTCTGCACCGGAATTTCGGGGTACAACGATCGAAAGATCAGCTCAGGAAACAGTGGTCGGACCTAAAATTAAGAGAGCACGAGCAGTACAGAAAGATCTGGAGAGTGCTGCAAAAAAGTAAGTAGTTGTGCTGTGTGCCTATTCTTTATGTTTATTACGTTCGTGCTGCTCCATGTGCTTTTCTTAACTGTTATCCAGTTTAAAATGGCAACTTTCATGTTCACGGGCACATTATTCGTTCGTATAAAACATTGTTCATTCAGCCTAGAAAACACCATTGTTTTGGCCATATGCATTTGCCAACATTTTTTATGGCCTATTGTGTGAAAATAATTTGATTGTGTAGATGGGTTTGTAACTAGAATGAAATGCAAACTAGATTCTGTGTAAGGAGAGGACACTCAGCAGCAGTTTTCACATCTGGACGCTGGAGCACTAGTGTGGGACACATGAACACCCTTTTTATTAGGGAGCCCACACAGGTGCTCCAGTGTATACTATAGGGGTGTCTCCATCTGTGAAGCTTGTACAAAACAGATAAAGTATTGAAGCTTGACAAAGGATACTACAAATTCTACATCTTGGAACACCAAAATAGACAATTGTACCCCACTTCCAAGCAATGTTTCATATTCCTATTTCTGCCATCAAATATCTGTGTGTTAAGTATACCTATTTTTTTTTACATAGGGGATAAAAGACTCGGAGGACACCCCTCATCCGAGGAGACCACAGACCCCCCACCTCTGGAACAAGGGGAAATCCACCCAAGCCAAGCAGAGCAGGAGGAGGAAGACGTGGTGGAAATTGGCACCACATCAGGTGAGTGTCTGCGACCACAGGTTCAGTTAAGAGATGGATGCCGGCATATTTATAATACATGGTGTTTTTTTGTTTCTATCCTTTTAGGTGATCGTGATGTTGTGGATCCAGGGCATTTCACCTCTGAAAGTGCACAGATCCTGATCGGGGAGATCATGGGGTGTAATAGGGACTTGGAAAACATCCTGAAAAACATCAATGATGTTCAACAAAAAATGAAGAACATCATTGATGTTTTAGGGAGAGTTTAAAACCCCTCAAAATCCCTTATTTTTGGGCGCTTTTTGTAAGCTAAAAATTTTTACCATTTTTGGACATATTTCGAAAAGCCAAATTTTGAAGAGGCACACAGTGTGCCAACATGTGCTATCTGCCATCACGGGAGATAAATGGACGCGTTTTGGGAGTGCAACCCCTTCCTCAATAATAAAGTAGCTGTGAGGAAGGGGTTGCACCCACAAAACACGTCCCTTGATCCCCCGTGATGGCAGCTAGCACATGTTGACATTCGGCAATTGGTGTACATCTTCAAAATTTGGCTTTTCTAGGGGTGACTTCACCCCATCTGAACGCAATATCAAACACAGTTTGTAAATACTCATGTCTGATATTGCCTTCAAGTTCTACCAAATGTGAACTTTGTAAGTTCAAGATTTGTGTCTTTCTTGTTGGTTTTAAACATGCCTGTTTTATCTTAAATGGACATTTCTACTTTTTCTAATGTGACCCCAAAAATTGTTCTACAACAAACATGTTGGTTTGTTTTAAAAACCTTTTCTAAATGCACATGTGATTGTGCTGGTATTAAAAAGATTGTTAATCAAGAATGTGTGGATTATTGTTTCAACGCTCCAAAACTTTTGTTGTGCTCTATATGGTGTTTTCTGTGACAATGGGGGTTATTTCCTAAGGGAAAATCCACTTTGCACTACAAGTGTTTCAAGTGCACTTGTAGTGCAAAGTGTCTTTGCTTTTAGTAAATAACACCCAACAGTGCTTTGTAATGTTACACAATCACGCCATTTTCAGGACTCACCACATTTCTGTCAGGGTCAGCTAAAAGAAACACAAGCAGTAAATGTCACCAAAGATTTTAGTAGTTATTTTTTTTATTATTTGAAAATGGTTTCAGACATTGTCTGGCATATTGATAGCCCCCCTACCCACAAAGTATTCAAGGTATCTTAGCCGGACATCACGGGCACTCAGGGGGGGCAAGCCAGGACGGCCACTTTCAAGCGCCGTCAGGGTTGGTTCATTTTGAATTCCAGCCTCAGGCCCAACTGAGCCAGCATAGTTGGCAGAATGTTGCCGTAAAAAGTTGTGTAGAACACAGCACGCCAGGATGATATGATTCAGTTTGTACTCCGTGCAAAAGGGCTAGTATCATACTAGCACATATGTGGTAACTCAGCAAATACTTATTAAAAGAAAAATCTCAGTGCAAAAGGGCTAGTATCATACTAGCACATATGTGGTAACTCAGCAAATACTTATTGGTGACTCCTAGTAAATAAATAAATGGTGAACAGTCCCACCACCTTGTAATACAAAGTCCTCAAACTATGAGTCATCAGTTCCAAAAAAGGCAAGTCCACAAGCCACAGGAAAGGGAAACAAAGTCTTCAGTGGGGACACCTCTGTGCTCGCAAGCAGCTCACCTTACTGCTGCAAGACAACAGCTTGTAATCCAATAACAGATCGCCAGCAGGCAAGGGTCCCATCCATGACGATAGGATACGAGCTCGGTGCTCGTGGATGTTTTTTACTATAGCCTTCTGCTAAATGTAAGTGTACCATGTTGTTTTTAACCTAATAAACTGATTTATATATGGGATCACGCTATGTGCACTCTCTTCCAACACTCCACATATATTCATCCCATTGTGACGGGCATTGAGCAAATGGGGACGGTTTGAAGACACCCTTTTGAGGTATACGAACTCGGCGTTCGTTGAAATTACATCCACACTCATTTTACAAAAGTGAGTGCATCCCTCTTCTGTGTCCTGTCCCTTTTTCCACTCTGGCCGCCACGGAGTTATACTATATACTGTCTGCTTATGTTTTTTATATACCATCCTGCACACCCACCACCCGAATCGCCTGAACTACTGGATGGGACCCTTGCCTGCTGGCGATCTGTTATTGGATTACAAGCTGTTGTCTTGCAGCAGTAAGGTGAGCTGCTTGCGAGCACAGAGGTGTCCCCACTGAAGACTTTGTTTCCCTTTCCTGTGGCTTGTCGACTTGCCTTTTTTGGAACTGATGACTCGTAGTTTGAGCACTTTGTATTACAAGGTGGTGTGATTGTTCACCATTTATTTATTTACTTGGAGTCACTAATAAGAATTTGCTGAGTTACCACATATGTGCTAGTATGATACTAGCCCTTTTGCACTGAGATTTCTTTTCTTTTTTTTTTGTTTTAGTATTTACAATATTTTTTATGTGCTAGTATGATACTAGCCCTCATGAACATGGACTTTTTTTGATTTATATATTTTTATTTGGTTCATTTTTTTTTGTACCCACACTGTATTTGTCACTCATTTTACAGCTTTTTATATATTTTAGGCAATTTTGTTTCCTCGGTCTATTCGGATTTAGGGCCCATGAGATCGCACTTTATTACATTTCATTATACTGTTATATTTTGTATAATTTTTTCATTTTGCATTTCTGGAACTGATGACTCATTGTTTGAGCACTTTGTACAACAAGGTGGTGGGATTGTTCACCATTTATTTATTTACTTGGAGTCACCAATAAGTATTTGCTGAGTTACCACATATGTGCTAGTATGATAATAGCCCTTTTGCACTGAGAATTTTCTTTTCTTTTGTTTCAGTATCTACAATATTTTTTCATGTGCTAGTATGATACTAGCCCTCATGCTCATTATACCTTTTGTAAAATGTTTTCATTTTTTCACTCACCTCTCTATACATTTGAGTTAGCCCCTTCCCCTTCCTCTTCCCCCCTTCCCCTTTTTATCACAGCGCAATCACCACTCACTTTATTCATACCACTTTTGTCTGTTTGGATCAGCCATTTTAGGTGTTGCAGCAGTGCCCCTTAGCATAGGTATTTCTGACAGCGCAGGAGTTTCTTCATCATTCATCAGTTTGTACTCCGCCATGTGTATGGGTGTAAGAAATAGGCGGAACCGGCTGGCCATGATTCCAAACATGTTCTCCACCACTCTTCTGGCTCTGGCCAGCCGGTAATTAAAAATCCTTTGGTCCAGGGTGAGGGTCCTCATCGGGAATGGCCACATAAGATGGTCCCCCAGCGCAAACGCTTCATCTGCAACAAAGACGAATGGGAGTCCTTCCACATTAATAAAGAAAAAAATACCGTGCTAGATAGTGTGTTTGGAGCAGCAACTAAAAACCATATAATATCTCCATGGTGAAAAAAGTCAAATAAATAAATAAAGTTGCACTAGGAAAAATAATTGTGGAAAAAGACATAAATAATACATATGCATAAATAATTAAATGCACTACGTGAACTGTGAAATATAACGTGAAAGACAATTGCAAAGTGCAGTAAATGAAACATATAATAATGTCCACAATTTATAGCGTGAAGGGATAAGTACATACAACTTAAGTGTGATAAGTTCCAAGGTGGGAAATAATACGGTGAGATATTAAGAAACTCCCAGGGGCTTGGATGGTGGACGAATGAATCACAATAGCAGAGCGGCAATCTGTATGTGCAGACCCTTACCAGAAAAGGTGGACCCCCTCCAGCGCAGGGTCATGTGAGCAGACAGATTACCCTCTGTAAGGAGCTGTAGGTATGTTGGTATCTGGTGTCTTGGATGTCCAGTTCACTCAAGTTGATAGAGATGTCAGACGGGGAGCGGAGAAAAACCCGATAAGATAGCTTCTCTGGCCCCAGGAAGACGCAAGGTATTGCGAAACACTTAGGGCAGTGCATTGTGCTGACGTCATCACGCCACATGTGACCCCGGCACGCGGGTGTTTTGTTTTTAGTTTGTCTAGCCAGCTTTTTACTGTTTGTTTGTACTGTCATTTGCGGGTTATCCACACATCTATTTAATAAATACGCTTTCTACTACACGATCAGCGTCCCCTATTCTCTTGCTTATCCACTCGGTGCTCGGAGCCCGAGTGGGTCTCTTTTCAGAGCTAGAGAAGCTATGTTATCGGGTTTTTCTCCGCTCCCCGTCTGACATCTTTATCAACTTGAGTGAACCGGACATCTGAGACACCAGATACCAACATATCTACAGCTTCTTACAGAGGGTAATCTGTCTGCTCACATGACCCTGCGCTGGAGGGGGTGCACCTTTTCTGGTAAGGGTCTGCACATACAGATTGCCGCTCTGCTATTGTGATTCATTCGTCCACCATCCAAGCCCCTGGGAGTTTCTTAATATCTCACCGTATTATTTCCCACCTTGGAACTTATCACACATAAGTTGTGTGTACTTATCCCTTCACGCTATAAATTGTGGACATTATTATATGTTTCATGTACTGCACTTTGCAATTGTTTTTCACGTTATGTTTCACAGTTCACGTCGTGCGTTTAATTATTTATGCATATGTATTATTTATGTCTTTTTCCACAATTATTTTTCCTAGCGTAACTTTATTTATTTATTAGTCCTTCCACATTGTCTTCTGGAGGTGGCAGGTCCAAGCTGCCATTCTGGTGACGCCTGTAGAACTCCGTCTGGGCGATGACTCCACCATCAGACATCCGGCCATTCTTCCCTACGTCCACATACAGGAACTCGTAAGTAGCCGACACCACCGCCAACATCACAATACTATTGAACCCCTTATAGTTGAAATAGTATGACCCTGAGTTGGGTGGTGGGACGATGTGGACGTGTTTCCCATTAATTGCCCCTCCACAGTTAGGAAAGTCCCACCGCTGGGCAAAGTGGGAGGCCATAGTCTGCCATTCCTGTGGCGTGGAAGGAAACTGTGGAGTCAAACAAGAAAAACAAATTAGTCACATAGCACATAAACAGGGAAAGGAGATTAGACACAAACATTCTTGGCCAACATCAAGATAACATTTATTTGAGGGAGTTTTTAAAAACCAAAGTATAAGGTACACCTATCAGATTCCCCTCCCCTCTCATGGGCCATTTCTAACATTTTGGGGGGGAGCTCTTGGACAGGTAACCCTCTCCACTTCATTGAGAGATGAATGCCTAAATAATGGGTATTACTTTGGCCAGCCCCTCCTTAGTTACACTATTGGCAGCCCACTGGACAGGTAAGAAGTGTCATAATACAAAGATATAAATACACATTGTACACATTTTAGCACATTTGGACATTCTGCTATTACCTATCAGGATAATAATAGGATACAAAAACTTTAAACAGTACCATTTGAAAGTATACAGGCAGGCCCTTGCACTACATGCTTTGGGGAATTCATCCATAAATCTGATCACAAAAGAGATGGCTATAGTGTGTATGGGTTTGGCAAAGTCAGCAGATAGATGATTGAGGATAGATAGAGAATTTTTATCAGCTGACTTAACAGTTGGGGGGAGGAAGGGTTCCAAATGATTTGGGGACCCAAAAAAAAAAGCCTCTGGCACTCTGCCTGAATTTAAAGCACAAATCACATTTAAAAACATTTTAGGGGGTGTTTGGGGTAAAGCACTACTATGGAGCTGATAAAATACATTGTTAATCGACTACATGAGGTGAATATAGGGCCAGGAGACCATGCTGGGGAGGTTAGTGAAGGCAAATATGTATGAAGGACAAAAAAAAATGACATAACAATCCAGCATGCATGAGGACAAAGGGGACATTCACAGCATATTACAATCACGGTAATTAGGGAATGAGGAAAGAAATACAATATATTAGCAAACATTAAATACAATAAAATGTGATATTAAAGGATAAAAATCTTACCTTAATATACTCCTTCTGCAGGACCTGGATGATGGCAGAACAGATAATGATTCCCAGAACCTGGGGGGAGATGCCTGTTGAGAACTTCAAGTCCTGCAGGCTTCTCCCCGTCGCCAAGTACCGCAGGGTGGCGACTAGCCTCTGCTCCGGAGTGATGGCTTGCCTCATGCAGGTATCCTGCCTGCTAATATAAGGGGTCAGGAAAGCCAACAAATGGTGAAATACGGGGTCCGTCATCCTAAGAAAGTTCCTGAAATCATCAGGATTATTCTCACGGATCTCATGGAGCAAAGGCATGTGACAGAACTGGTCACGCTGAAGCAACCAATTCTTGGTCCATGAACTCCTCCCCACCCTGTTCATGGACTGGATTTGTGTCAAGGTCAGGACCCCAACACCAAGCCCCCGCACAGCACAATCTCTACGAGGAGTATGTATACGCAACATGGCTAGAAAACGGTCGGCTGCTCAGAACGAAGTAACAGAATGCACTGAAGAACAGCAAGGCCTGTGAAGAGCGACCTGAAAAACAGTAATGAATGAACAAGAACACAATGACAAAGTCATTGGTACTCGCTGCACACACTGAAGAGCAGACACAAACTCACAAGCACAAACTGAACAGCAGAAAACAATCTGAAAACCACGAGTCTGAAAAAGCACGAATCATCTCTCACCAAACTTTTACTAACACGAGATTAGCAAAAGGAGCCCAAAGGGTGCCGCACTTGGTTCTGAACTGGCCTTTTCTAGTCTCGTTGTACGTGGTGTACGTCACCGTGTTCTTGGCGATCGTAAATTCCGACAACTTTGTGCGACCGTGTGTATGCAAAACAAGTTTGAGTCAATATCCGTCGGAAAAAATCCATGGATTTTGTTATCGGAATGTCCGATCAATGTCCGATCGTGTGTACGGGGCATTAGAGTACTAAACTGCAGCACAATTGTATGCATAGCTCCACTGCAATCAGATGGCAGCATTTGCAGTCTGCCTGACAACTTCATGTTGCTGCTACCCAAACAAAATGAATCACAAATAAATAGCTCAAGGAAAAAACTAAATAAAATAAAATAAGAACACCAACCCTATTATGCTAAAAGCATAATAACCCCCTCTCTCTTTTTTTTATAAACTTAAAAGGAAAAAAAGGATGTGAATTCAAAAGAAAATGAGTTAAAAAAATGACCCAAATAAAACAAAAAGGGGGGAACAGAAGCAACACAGCAACAGAACTTGTCACACAAACATGAAAAAAGTAGTGCTAAAAGGTACAGTTAGTTCTAATCAAATCACAGTGAATGCAAGTGCGCTTACTCTTTATTGTGGCTAACTAGAATTCACTACAACGCATCAGTGGCAATATACAGTACTGTATAAAGCAACAGTGTATACAGTAGCTCTGCATTAGCACACTGCACTAGCAATCGCTCTCTCCCTAAAAACACTATCAGCTTTCCCTCACTCTCACTAATTTCCAACACACTGACAAAAATATGCTGGGAGCAGCCTTTTATAGTGTGAGGGTGGGCACTTTAGCCAAACACCATCATGGCAAAAGTTGTGCACTTTATCAAAGGTTAGTGCAAGGCTTTCGCCAGTGATGCTTTTTTTTCAATGCATTGTAGGGCGCTCCATTAGGCAAATCCCTCTGAATGTCCTAAATATTCAGATTGGGTTCAGAATGAAGGTGCAAGACTTTGACCAGTAATGTTTTTTTTTGCAAGGCATTGTGAGGTGTTCATCTGGACGATTCCCAATGAGGGACACGAAAATTCGTATTAAATCCAAACCTCTGAACTAATGCTTATTCCTGTTCAGCAATGACAATGCTGATTGCCGCTCACCCTGCAACATTTTTTCACTGCAGTGAAAGCATGTTCAACCTGTATAATGGAAATGTGCTCTGGATATAGGAGCAGTGCAGCATCATTGCCCCCCATCAAAGAAAGCTGAATTAGGTTTCTTCACTGCCAGGATCAAGGGTGAGGGTCAGGTATTTGTGAAACTTTGCAGAGGGATTAGGGAAAACTGTAAGTGAATATATATATATATATATATATATATATATATATATATATATATATATATATACAGTTGTGCTCATAAGTTTACATACCCTGTCAGACTTTATGATTTCTTGGCCATTTTTCAGAGAATATAAATGATAACACAAATTTTTCTTTCACTCTTGGTTTATTTATTTTCCATTTATTATCAACCAACTGTGATTACTCTTTTTAAATCATAATGGCAACAGAAACTACAAAAATTACCCTAATCAAAAGCTTACATACCCTGATGATTTTGGCCTGATAGCATGCACACAAGTTAACACAAAGGGGTTTGAATGGCTATTAAAGGTAATCATCCTCACCTGTGATCTGTTTGCTTGTAATTGGTGTGTGTGTATAAAAGGTCAATGAGTTCCTGGACTTCTGACAGACCCTTGCATCTTTCATATAGTGCTGCACTGACGTTTCTGGATTCGGAGTCATGGGGAAAGCAAAAGAATTGTCAAAGGATTTGCGGGAAAAGGTAGTTGAACTGTATAAAACAGGAAAGGGATATAAAAAGATATCCAAGGAATTAAGAATGGCAATCAGCAGTTTTCAAACTCTAATCTAAGAAGTTGAAAATGAGGGGTTCTGTTGAAACCAAACCAAGGTCATTTAGACCAACTAAAATTCCAGCCACAACTGCCAGGAAATTGTTTGGGATGCAAAGAAACACCCACAAATAATTTCAGGTGAAATGCAGGACTCTCTGAAAACATGTTGTGTGGCTGTTTCAAGATGCACAATAAGGAAGCACTTGAAGAAAGATGGCCTGCATGGTCGAGTCGCCAGAAGAAAGCCATTACTACGCAAATGTCACAAAGTATCCCGCTTACAATATGCCAAACAGCACAGAGACAAGCCTCAAACCTTCTGGCACAAAGTCATTTGGAGTGATGAGACCAAAATTGAGCTTTTTGGCCACAACCATAAACGCTACATTTGGAGGGGAGTCAACAAGGCCTGTGATAAAAGGTACACCATTCCTACTGTGAAACGATCAGGTGGATCGCTGATCTTTCGGGGATGTGTGAGTTACAAAGGCACAGGAAATTTGGTCAAAAATTGATGGCAAGATGAATGCAGTATGTTATCAAAAAATACTGGAGGAACATTTACATTCATTAGCCAGGAAGCTGCGCATGGGACGTATTTGGACATTCCAACATGACAATGATCCAAAACACAAGGCCAAGTCAACCTGTCATTGGCTACAGCAGAATAAAGTGAAGGTTCTGGAGTGGCCATCTCAGTCTCCTGACCTTAATATCACTGAGCCACTTTGAGGAGATCCCAAACGTGCCGTTCATGCAAGACAGCCCAAGAATTTACAGGAACTGGAGGCTTTTTACCAAGAGGAATGGGCAGCTTTACCATCTGAGAAGATAGAGAGCCTCATCCATAAATACCACAAAAGACTTCAAGCTGTCATTGATGTTAAAGAGGGCAATAGACAGTATTAAGAACTGGGATATGTAAACTTTTGATCAGGGTCATTTGGGTAGTTTCTGTTGCCATTATGATTTAAAAAGAGTAAACACAGTTGATTGATAATAAATGGATTCAGCCAAACACTAACCATGAGTGAAAGAAAAGTTTTTGTGTTATCATTCATATTCTCTGAAAAATGGCCGAGAAATCATAAATTCTGCCAGGGTATGTAAACTTTTGAGCACAACTGTATATACATAGACTGGCCATAGGGCTTCTGGGCCACATGTCAGGTGCAGACTGGGCCACAGTACTAGTCCTGGCTGAGACCAGGTTCCCCTGGTTCCACTGCTGGCCTACTCCATTTACTTTAGGCTAATGTGGTGGAAAATGTGATGACAATTTATTCTAGGCTTCTACTAGGATATACTGTAGCTGTGCAGGGATGAGCTCGATGTTCGGGTCAAACATAAGTTTGACTCGAACATCGGGTGTTCGCCCGTTTGCAAACTCTATACTGTGCAATTAGCATAGACTATATATTCAGTGTTTACTCAATATTCAGGCAGTGCAGTCAGTGTATTAATATATACAGTATATATATATATATATATATATATATATATATATATATACATATATATATATATATATATATATATATATATATATATATATATATATACATACATATATATATATATATATATACATATATATATATATATATATATATATATATATATATATATATATATATATATATACACATATATACAGTCTCGTATATATATTTATATACTCTGTATCCATTGTAGCCTATATCTACAGTGCATTAGGTGGTGTAATGTTTCTAATACACTTCGGGCAGTGTATTAATATATATGCAGTAGGTGACCGCGATATTGTGTCAATCTCGCCGCTGTTATCGGCGAGATTTGACACCTACGAGCCCCGTCGTGGGAGCCAGCGCCAAGCTGTCTCGCTCATCGGGAAAGGAAAACTGTTTTTTCCTTTCGTGATGAGCGGCAAGCATTGCTGACAGGTGTCTGGTATGAATCATGAAGGGAAACGCTGCGCCAAATTTTAAATAAAAAACCGGCATGGGTTCCCCTCCAGGGGCATACCAGGCCCTTATCTGAGCACGCAGCCCGGCTGGTCAGGAAAGGGGGTGGGGACAAACGAGCGCCCCCTCTCCTGAACCGTACCAGGCCACATGCCTTCAACATCGTGGTGTGGGCGCTTTGGGGCAGGGGGGCGCCCCCACCCCAAAGCACCTTGTCCCATGTTGATGAGGACAAGGGCCTCTTCCCGACAGCCCTGGCCATTGGTTGTTTATCGGAATCTGGGAGCCCCCTTTAATAAGGGGGCCCCCAGATCCCGGCCCCCTACCCTATGTGAATGAGTATGGGGTACATCGTAGCCCTACCCATTCACCTGGGGGGAAAAAGTGTCAATAAAAAAACACACTAGACAGGTTTTTAAAGTAATTTATTAGTCAGCTCTAGGGGTCTTCTTCTGACTTCAGGAGTCTTCTTCTGACTTCTCTGCTCTCTCCGGCCTCTTCTCCCGGTGTCCGGTTCTTCTGCCAGGCTCCGGCCTCTTCTCTCGGTGTCCGGTTCTTCTTCCGGGCTCCTCCGCTATCTTCTGCTCTTTTGCCGCTCTTTTGCTAGCGGAGGCCCGGTCTTCTTCGTCATCTTGTTCCCTCTTCTCTTCTTCCGATGTAGACACTACGCTTTCTCCCGCTGTAATGCTGTGTGCGAGGTGCGCAATGACTTATATAGGCACGGGGTGTGGCCACCGGGTGATGTCACCCAGTGATCCCGCCCCTTATGACATTACAGTCCTGGGGCATGATGGCTTGCTCATCGGGAAAGGAAAACCGTTTTTTCCTTTTGCGATGAGCGGCAAGCATAGCTGACTTATATAGGCACGGGGCGTGGTCACCGGGTGATGTCACCCGTGATCCCACCCCTTATGTCACAGTTCCGGGGCATGATGGGGCTGTGACATCATAAGGGGCGGGATCACCGGGTGACATCACCCGGTGACCACACCCCTTGCCTATATAAGTCGTCGCTCACCTCGCACACAGCATTACAGTGGGAGAGAGCGTCGTGTCAACATTGGAAAAAGAGAAGAGGGAACAAGACGATGAAGAAGACCGGGCCACCGCTAGCAAAAGAGCGGCAAACGGAGGAGCCCAGAAAAAGATCCGGACACCGGGAGAAGAGGCAGGAGACTGGCAGAAGAACCGGACACTGGGAGAAGAGGCCGGAGAGAGCAGAGAAGTCGGAAGAAGACCCCAAAAGTTGGAAGAAGACCCCCAGAGATGACTAATAAATTACTTTAAAAACCTGTCTAGTGTGTTTTTTTATTGACACTTTTTCCCCCAGGTGAATGGGTAGGGGTACGATGTACCCCATACTCATTCACATAGGGTGGGGGGCTGGGATCTGGGGGCCGTCTTATTAAAGGGGCTCCCGGGTTCCAATAAGCCCTCCGCCCACAGACCCCGACAACCAACGGCCAGGGTTGTCGGGAAGAGGCCCTTGTCCTCATAAACATGGGGACAAGGTGCTTTGGGGTGGGGGGGATGCAGGGGGCCCCTTCCCCAAAGCGCCAACCCCTCAATGTTGAGGGCATGCGACCTGGTACGGCTCAGGAGGGGGGCACTTGCTCATGCCCACCCCCTTTCCTGACCGGCCAGCTGCATGCTCAGATAAGGGTCTGGTATGGATTTTGGGGAGGACCCCCATGCCGTGTTTTCGGCGTAGGGGGTTCCCCTTAAAATCCATACCAGACCTAAGGGCCTGGTATGCCCCTGGAGGGGAACCCATGCCGGTTTTTTATTTAAAATTTGGCGCAGCGTTCCCCCTCTTGATTCATACCAGACACATGTCAGTATTGCTTGCCACTCATCGCGAAAGGAAAAAAACAGTTTTACTTTTCCGATGAGTGAGCCAGCACGAGATACAGTGCCCTGTCGCCAAGAACCAGCGCGATGGGATCATGCTGGAAACACATTCTCGCGGTCAGGTACTGTATAGTCTTGTATATATATATATATATATATATATATATATATATATATATATATATATACACATACACAGTCAGGTCCATAAATATTGGGACATCAACACAATTCTAATCTTTTTGGCTCTATACACCACCACAATGGATTTGAAATTAAACGGACAAGATGTGCTTTAACTTTCTGACTTTCAGCTTTAATTTGAGGGTATTTACATCCAAATCGGGTGAATGGTGTAGGAATTACAACACTTTGTATATGTGCCTCCCACTTTTTAATGGACCAAAAGTAATGGGATAGATTAACAATCATCCATCAAACTTTCACTTTTTAATACTTGGTTGTAAATCCTTTGCAGTCAATTACAACCTGAAGTCTGGAACGTCTAGACATCATCAGACGCTGGGTTTCATCCCTGGTGATGCTCTGTCAGGCCTCTACTGCAACTGTCTTCAGTTCCTGCTTGTTCTTGGGGCATTTTTCCTTCAGTTTTGTCTTCAGCAAGTGAAATGCATGCTCATTCAGATTCAGGTCAGGTGATTGACTTGGCCATTGCATAACATTCCACTTATTTCCATTAAAAAACTCTTTGGTTGCTTTCGCAGTATGCTTCGGGTCATTGTCCATCTGCACTGTTAAGCGCCGTCCAATGAGTTCTGAAGCATTTTGCTTAATATGAGCAGATAATATTGCCTGAAACACTTCAGAATTCATCCTGCTACTTTTGTCAGCAGTCACATCATCAATAAATACAAGAGAACCAGTTCCATTGGCAGCCATACATGCCCACACCATGACACTAGCACCACCATGCTTCACTGATGAGGTGGTATGCTTTGGATCATGAGCAGTTCCTTTGGTTCTCCATACTCTTCTCTTCCCATCACTCTGGTACAAGTTGATCTTGGTCTCATCTGTTGATCGGATGTTGTTCCAGAACTGTGAAGGCTTTTTTAGATGTTTGGCAAACTCTAATCTGGCCTTCCTGTTTATGAGTCTCACCAATGGTTTACCTCTTGTGGTGAACCCTCTGTATTCACTCTGGTGAAGTCTTCTCTTGATTGTTGATTTTGACACACATACACCTACCTCCTGGAGAGTGTTCTTGATCTGGCCAACTGTTGTGAAGGGTGTTTTCTTCGGTCATCCACCACAGTTGTTTTCCATGGTCTCCTGGGTCTTTTGGAAGCTCACCGGTGCATTCTTTTTTTTTAAGGATGTTCCAAACACTTGATTTGGCCACACCTAATGTTTTTGCTATCTCTCTGATGGGTTTGTTTTGGTTTTTCAGCCTAATGATGGCTTGCTTCACTGATAGTGACAGCTCTTTGGATCTCATATTGAGAGTTGACAGCAACAGATTACAAATGCAAATAGCACACTTGAAATGAACTCTGGACCTTTTATCTGCTCCTTGTAAATGGGATAATGAGGGAATAACACACACCTGGCCACGGAACAGCTGAGCAGCCAATTGTCCCATTACTTTTGGTCCCTTAAAAAGTGGGAGGCACATATACAAACTTGTAATTCCTACACCGTTCACCTGATTTGGATGTAAATACCCTCAAATTAAAGCTGAAAGTCTGCAGTTAAAGTACATCTTGTTCATTTCATTTCAAATCCATTGTGGTGGTGTATAGAGCCAAAAAAGATTAGAATTGTGTTGATGTCCCAATATTTATGGACCTGACTGTATATATATATATATATATATATATATATATATATATATATATATATATATATATATATATATATATATATATATATATACATATACATATATATATATATATATACATATACATATATATATATATATATACATATACATATATATATATATATATATATATATATATATATATATATATATATATATATATATAGTAACATTGGGGGTTGTTTAGCTCAAGTGTCGCACCTTCTAGCGAGAACAGTCCACACCACAAACATTTCCTTTTCAGGGCTTGTTGGCCCACTTTTATTAAAGAAAATCAAACAAAGTTCCAGAAATTAAAACAAAAGTGGTTTCCCTCGCAGGGGGCTTTCACCATCAGCAATAAATGACAGTATGTTCAGACTTCTGGCTCACACATGCAAAATTCCAAACAAAATTACCAAGCCGTCTGGCTCTCTTCAGCAACAGCACCACTGCTCAGGCTCCCACATGGAGCCCTCACCCCTGTCAGGCTTGGGTCTCCTCTGGCAACTCCAGTGGACACCTGCACTCTCTGGGTTCTCTGGTGCACAACTGCACTCTTTGGGTTCTCCAGTGCACACCTGCACTCTCTGGGTTCTCCCTTGCAAGCCTTGACTCCTCGGAAGGGTGGAGCCTAGAACCATGGCCCTGACTCTACTATCAGGCCCACACACACCTGAACAATCAGTGTGCTGGTGAGTCTCAAAACCTGGACCCAGGACTGGGGATTTCATCCCACCCGGATCTCTAAGAAATCCCCGGGCTCCAGGTCCCAAAGTGAACTTTACTAAATAATGAGAAAAGTCAGTTTCCTCCCAAACAAGCAAAAACACTGGAGCCCTTCAACCTGCCTGGTTGAGAATCCTGGACCCATATACTGGACCCATACTCTGCATCCAGTGCAGCCTATATCTACAGTGCATTCGGTGGTGTACTATTTCTGATACACTTCAGGCGGTGTATATATATATATATATATATATATATATATACTGTAAATATACAGTATCTCACAAAAGTGAGTACACCCCTCACATTTTTGTAAATATTTTATTATATCTTTTCATGTGACAACACTGAAGAAATGACACTTTGCAATGTAAAGTAGTGAGTGTACAGCTTGTATAACCATGTATTTGCTGTCCCCTCAAAATAACTCAACACACAGCCATTAACGTCTAAGCCACTGGCAACAAAAGTGAGTACACCCCTAAGTGAAAATTATTATTATACAGGATTTACATAGCGCCGACAGTTTACGCAGCGCTTTACAACTTTAGGGCAGACAGTACAAGTACAATACAATTCAATACAGGAGGAATCAGAGGGCCCTGCTTGTTAGAGCTTACAATCTAGGAGGGAGGGTCAAGTTATACAAAAGGGTAATAGCTGTGGGGGATGAGCTAATGGAGAAAATAGTGCAGTTGTTAGATGGAGGCAGGATAGGCTTCTCTGAAGAGGAAAGTTTTCAGGGATCGCCTAAAGGTGGATTAATTTGGAGACAGTCTGACAGATTGGGGATGGGCGAGGCCCCGGGAGAAGTCCTGGAGGCGGATATGGGAGGAGGTGATGGGGGAGCTAGAGAGCAGGAGGTCTTGGGAGGAATGGAGATGGCGATTAGGTTGGTATTTTGAGACTAGGTTAGTGATGTAGCTGGGGGCAGAGTTGTGGATGGCTTTGTAACTTATTGTTAGTATTTTGAATTTAATTAGTTGGGAGAGTGGAGAGATTGGCAGAGAGGGGTAGCAGACACTGAGCGGTTTGTAAGGTGGATGAGTCTGGCAGCAGCATTCATGATGGACTGAAGGGGGATAGTCTATTTAAAGGTAAGCCAATGAGGAGGGAGTTGCAATAGTCGAGGCGAGGGAGTGAATCAGGAGCTTTGTGGTTTCATTGGTAAGAAAGGGACGTAGTTTAGAGATGTTGCGGAGGTTGAGGCGGCAAGCTTTGGAAAATGATTGGATGTGGGGCCGAAAGGAGAGTTCAGATTCCAGGATAACACCTAGCACCCTGACATGTGGGGACGGGTGGATGCTTTTGCCATTGCTCTTGACAGAGAAGTCAGGGGAAGAGGCACGTGGGGGAGGAAATATTATAAGCTCGGTTTTGGACAAGTTGAGTTTGAGGAAATGGTGTGACATTTATACAGATATGTCGGTTAGTAAGTTAGTGATGCGTGAGGAGACTGATGCAGTGAGTTGAGGGGTGGAGAGATAGATTTGTGTGTCGTCAGCATAGAAATGATATTGAAAGCCGTGAGAGGCTATCAGCTGACCCAGGGAAGAGGTGTAGATTGAAAATAAAAGAGGTCCAAGAACAGAACCTTGGGGGACCCCGACAGAGAAGGGAAGAGGAGTGGAGGAAGTAGAATTGTAAGTGACACTGAAGGTGCGTTGGGATAGGTAGGATGAGAGCCACTGAAGAGCACAGTCACGGAGACCGAGGGAGTAACGTTTTTTGAGGAGGAGGGGGTGGTCAACCGTGTCAAAGGCAGCTGAAAGATCCAGAAGTAGGAGTACAGAATAGTGTCCGTTGGTTTTTGCAGTTAGTAGGCCATTTGTGAGTTTTAAAAGAGCAGTTTCTGTGGAGTGTTGAGTGCGAAATCCAGATTGAAGGGGATCAAGAAGGTTGTTTTTAATGAGGTGGTTACTCAGTTGGTTGTAAACCAGGCGCTCAAGTAGTTTAGAGGAAAAGGGGAGCAAGGAGATAGGGCATAGGTTGTTAAGATTGGTAGGGTCCAAGAACGACTTTTTAAGTATGGGAGTGACCAGTGCATGTTTTAGAGCATTGGGGAAGATGCCAGAGGTGAGGGAGAGATTGAAAATGTGAGTTAGAGAGTGTAGGATGGGGTCAGAGGGCGGCCGTAGCATTTGAGAGGGAATAGGGTCCAGGGAACAGGTGGTTAGGTGGACGATAGAAAGGAGTTTAGCAACTTCGTCTGTAGTAGCAGATTTGAATAGGGGGAGTGTCAGTTGTACCTGTTGACATGGGGTCTTAGCTAGGGAAGATACCTGTAGAGTGGAGATTTCATCACGGATTGTATCAATCTTGTTTTTGAAGTGATTAGCGATCTCCTTGGCAGTGAGTAAGTCAGTGGGTGGAGGCAGTGAAGGACAAAGTAGAGAGTTGAAGGCAGAGAAGAGTTTACGGGGACTGGATGAGAAGGTGTTAATAAGAGTTGTAAAATAGGTTTGCTTGGCAGTGTGGAGGAAAGAATAGTATTTTTGGAGGGCAGATTTGTATTGGTTGAAGTCTTTGAGGGACTTAGTCTTGTGCCACAGACGCTCAAGAGCGCAACTACGTTTTTTGAGAATTTTAGTGTCATCTGTTTGCCAGGGTTGTAGGGGTCAAGGCCTGATTCTGCGTGTAGTGAGGGGTGCAAGCTTGTCCAGGGTGGAGGACAGGGATTTATTGTAGATGGACGTGGCTTGGTTGGGGCAGGACAGGGGAGAGATTTTGTCATAGAGGTGGTCAGTAGCAGAATAAAGGAGAGAGGAGTTGAAGTTGCGAAAGTTTCTACGGGTGATGGTTAGGCGATTGGAGGGAAAGGTGGTGGAAGACAGGGGGAGAGAGAAACTAATAAGGTGATGGTCGGAGAGAGGAAAAGGATTATTTAAGAAGTTGCATGGAGTGCATAGGTAGGAGAATACAAGGTCAAGGGTGTTGCCATCAGAGTGAGTAGAAGCCTGTACCCATTGCTTCAGGTCAAATGAAGAGGTTAGACTAAGAAGTTTAGAAGTAGCAGGAGTGTTTGTATTAGCAGGGATGTTGAAAACACCGAGAAGGATTGTGGGAATTTCTGAAGAGAGAAAGTAGGGTAGCCAGGCAGAGAACTCATCAAGGAAAGTCGATAATGGTCCAGGGGGCCGGTAGATCACAGCAATTCTTAGGGAAGTAGGAAAGAATAGACGTATACAGTGGGCTTCGAATGAAGAGAGGGAAAAAGAGGGAGGAGAGTGAATAACCTGGAAGGTGCTCTGGGGGGATAGGAGGAATCCCACTCTACCTCCCTTGCGTCCATTAGGCCTAGGGGAGTGAGTCCAGTGAAGGTCACCCTGGGAGAGGGAAGCAGGAGAAGGGGTGTCATGTTCGTGGAGCCAGGTTTCGGTGAGAGCAAGTAGATTAAAGGAATTAGTGACAAAGAGGTCATGAACAGCGGTGAGTTTGTTGCAGACAGAGCGGGCGTTCCAGAGGGTGCAGAAGAGAGGGAGGCTGGCGTTGGGAAGAAGAGGAACGGAGACTAAATTGTGTAGATTGCGACTACTGTCAGAGGGTTAGGGTGATGGTGATGGGTGTATTGGGCGCAGTTAAATAAGGGAGGCCCAGGGTTTGGGGAAATATCTCCAGTGATTAGGAGAAGCAGAAGAGTAAGGGAGGTAGTATGAGAATGTGATTTGTATGAGCGGACATGCTTCAGTATCCTGGGGGGTTTGTTAGCAAGTGGGCTTAGAGTTAGAAAGAGGTGATGAGTGCAGTAATAGGGGGAGGGGAGAAGTGAGGATGATATGTACAGATTGTGGGGTGGAGCAGAGGGGTGAAGAAAAGAGAGTTTGAGGAGAGAGGCAGCAATTGTGAAAAGGAGGATAGGTAAAGAGTGCATGTTTCAGAGAGGAAGATGAGATAATTTGAAACTGGGGTCACCTGCAGTCATTTGTAGTTTGCTTTGTGCAAATCGCTGAAGTGCAAGAGCAGAAGTGCCACTTATTTATCTAACCCCACTTCTTTGGAAGAACCCCAGCCCCCTGTATGTGTTCCCCGTAAAGAAAGCCTTGTTATATACTGTGTTGGGTGTGGATGGAATCTGGCAATTAATCAATTAGGAGGTGATATAAAGGCACACAGCTAGCAGAGCAAATCTGTTCACATCACATTCAAATTACAGGAGGACCAAGAGGCCAAAATTGTAAACATAAGGGAGCCCATAATTTAGATAAGACTTAATAGCTAAATAAACATTGAAATAATGTGAACATGGCTACAGATGGAGTTGAAACAGTGGTGACAAACAGATTTACCAAGTATATATGTAGGCAGTCAGTCAATTTTCAGTTTGCAGGACATGGGGGGATAAACGCAGATTACTAAGTATATATGTAGGCAGTCAGTCAATTTTCAGTTTGCAGGACATGGGGGTATAAACGCAGATTACCAAGTATATATGTAGGCAGTCAGTCAATTTTCAGTTTGCAGGACATGGGGGTATAAACGCAGATTACCAAGTATATACGTAGGCAGTCAGTCAATTAAAATGTCCAAATTGGACACAAAGTATCAATATTTTGTGCGGCCACCATTATTTTCCAGCACTGCCTTAACCCTCTTGGCCATGGAATTCACCAGAGCTTCACAGGTTGCCACTGAAGTCCTCTTCCACTCCTTTATGATGACATCACAGACATCACAGGATGTTAGAGACCTTGCACTCATCCATCTTCCGTTAGAGGATGCCCCACAAATGCTCAACAGGGTTTATTTCTTGAGACATGCTTGGCCAGTCCATCACCTTTACCCTCAGCTTCTTCAGCAAGGTAGTGGTCATCTTGGAGGTGTGTTTGGGGTAGTTATCATGTTGGAATACTGCCCTGCAGCCCAGTCTCCGAAGGAAGGGGATTATGCTCTGCTTCAGTATGCCACAGTACATGTTGGCATTCATGGTTACCTCAATGAACTGTAGCTCCCCAGTGCCGGCAGCACTCACGCAGCTCCAGACTATGACATTCCCACCACCATGCTTGACTGTAGGCAAGTCACACTAGTCTTTGTACTCCTCACCTGGTTGCTGCCACACATGCTTGATGCCATCTAAACCAAATATGTTTATCTTGGTTTCATCAGACCACAGGACATGATTCTAGTAATCCATGTCCTTAGTCTGCCTGTCTTCAGCAAACTGTTTGCGGGCTTTCTTGTGCATCATCTTTAGAAGGGGCTTCTTTGTGGGAAGACAGCCATGCAGACCGATTTGATGCAGTGTGCGGCATATGGTCTGAGCACTGACAGGCTGCCCCCTCCACCCCTTCAACCTCTGCAGCAATGCTGGCAGCACTCACATCTATTTCCCAAAAACAACCTCTGGATAGGAATCTGAGCATGTGCACGCAACTTCTTTGGTCAACCATGGCGAGGGCTGTTCTGAGTGGAACCACTGTTTGGTCTTGGCCATGGTGCTGTGCTCAGTTTCAGGGTTTTTGCAATCTATTTAAAGCCTAGGCCATCTTTATGATGAGCAACAATTCTTTTTCTCAGATCCTCAGAGAGTTCTTTGCCATGAGGTGCCATGTTGAACTTCCAGTGATCAGTATGAGAGAGTGAGAGTGATAACACCAAATTTAACACACCTGCTCCCAATTCACACCTGAGACCTTGTAACACTAACGAGGAGGGAAAATGGCTAATTGGGCCCAATTTGGACATTTTCACTTAGGGGTGTACTCACTTTTGTTGCCAGTGATTTAGACATTAATGGCTGTGTGTTGAGTTATTTTGAGGGGACAGCAAATTTACACTGTTTTACAAGCTGTACACTCACTACTTTACATTGTAGCAAATTGTAATTTCTTCAGTGTTGTCACATGAAAAGATATAAAAAAAATTTACAAAAATGTGAGGGATGTACTCACTTTTGTGAGATACTGTATAGACTCTGAATTCTTTGTAGTCTATATCTACAGTGCATTTGGTGGTGTACGGTTTCTAATAAACTTCAGGTGGTGAACACAGTATCTAATACAGTGTGTACAGTTTTTAATACTTTTCTGGTGGTGTACACAGTATCTAATACAGTGTGTACAGTTTCTACTACACTTCTGGTGGTGTACACAATATACAATATAGTGCAACTGTAGTACAGTGTCTAATACAGTGCAGGCAGTGTACACAGTATCTAATAAAGTGTGTACAGTTTCTACTACACTTCTGGTGGTGTACACAGTATAAAATACAGTGCAGCTGCTGTACAGTTTCTAATACAATGCAGGCGGTGTACACAGTATCTAATACGGTGTGTACAGTTTCTATTACTTTTCTGGTTGTGTACACAGTATCTAATACAGTGTGTACAGTTTCTAATACATTTCAGGCGGCGTACACAGTATCTAATACAGTGTGTACAGTTTCTACTACTTTTCTGGTGGTGTACACAGTATCTAATACAGTGTGTACAGTTTCTACTACACTTCTGGCGTTGTACACAGTACACAATACAGTTCAGCCGTTGCACAGTTTCTAATACAGTGCAGGCGATCTACACAGTATCTAATACAGTGTGTACAGTTTCTAGGAAAGTCACACACCTGTCTATATAAGACCTTACAGCTCACAGTGCATGTCAGAGCAAATGAGAATCTTAGGACCATGTGATATTTCAGTTTTTGTTTTTTTGCTCTTAGGAACCTTAAGTGCAGCAGAAATTTTTTTGTAACCTTGGCCAGATCTGTGCCTTGCCACAATTCTGTCTCTGAGCTCTTCAGGCAGTTCCTTTGACCTCATGATTCTCATTTGCTCTGACATGCACTGTGAGCTGTAAGGTCTTATATAGACAGGTGTGTGGTTTTCCTAATCAAGTCCAATAGTTAAATATAAGAGTGTCACAGCAAAGGGTCTGAATACTTAGGACCATGTGATATTTCAGTTTTTCTTTTTTAATAAATCTGCAAAAATGTCAACAATTCTGTGTTTTTCTGTCAATATGTGGTGCTGTGTGTACATAAATGAGGAAAAAAATGAACTTAAATGATTTTAGCAAATGGCTGCAGTATAACAAAGAAAAAAAAAATTAAGGGGGTCTGAATACTTTCAGTCCCCACTGTGTATATATTTATATATATATATATATACACACTGCATTCAGTGTAGCCTATATATACATGCATTCGGCGGTATATAGTTTCTAATACACATCAGGCGGTGTACAAAGTATGTAATACAGTGTAGTGTGGTGTTACAAAACAAAAAATACATCATGTCCGGAAAGTCACCAAGGAGAGGCAGACGCTCACAGGCCACTAACACTAAAAGAGGGCAAGCAGCCTCTGTGTCTACAGTGAACAGTGGTGGTCGTGGACATGGTGCATCCTCTGCAGGTGGCCGTGGGGCACGCTTGTCCTTTTTTTTCTGCTGCTGGCCATGTTATTGAGCCGCAACATGCAGAAGAGTTGGTGGAGTGGATAATGAAGCCGTCCTCATCCTCCTCATCCTCTGTCACCCAGGCTCAGAGTAGTTTGCCTTCCAACGCAGCTGCCAATGCGGCCTATTCCACCAGCTCATTGTACACAGATACTCCCTATTGCATCACACCGCAGGTGCAGGGCACTGCTGACTACCCACTGACTTTTAAAAGTTCCTTGGTGTGGGCCTTATTTGACACGTGTGCAACAGATCAAAGAAAAAGGCGGACTTCTCCTTGGGATCTGGGATCTCCAACCCTACTATACCTCCAGTCCTCTCAAAAACCTGCACTGAGAGGAATGAAGTTATAGCAATAGGTGTGCCAAGTACTTGCAGCCAATCTGCTAGCAGTACACCACCAATTGATTTTAGCAAGCAAATTTCCCTACTCCAGTTGCTGCACCATAAAAAGAAATTCAGTCCCAGCCATCCACATGCTCAGCATCTAAATGCTAGCTTGGCCAAAATTGCTAGCACTGCAACTGTTGCCTTTTCAGCTGGTAGACTCTGCCCCCTTTCGTGAAATTACGGAATGTGCTGTTTCTCAGTGGCAGGTTCCAAAACGTAATTTCTTTTCATGGAAGGCCATACCGGCTCTCTACCAGCATATGGAAGGCAATGTTTTGGCCTCGTTGGACAGGGCGGTCAGTAGTAAGGTTCATATTACCGCTGACTCATGGTCCAGCAGGCATGGGCAGGGAAGTTACCTTTCGTTCACGGTGCATTGGTAACTCTGCTGGCAGCTGGGAAGGATGCTGGACATAGTTCAGTGTTGTTGGAGCTTGTCCGCCATCACGCCTCCAAAATGCTAGTAGTGATTCTGCCACAGCTCTCTCCTCCACCCTCTCCTCTTCTTTTTCCTCTCCTTTTCCTTTGAGTTGGTCTGTCTAGGTGACTGGAGCCACACTGGGGCAGAGATTTTATCAGCTCTTCAGGGGCAGGCTCAGAGGTGGTTCATGCCACACCAGCTTCAGCCAGGAATAGTTATAGGTGACAATGATACCAACCTTCTCTCCGCCCTCCAACAGGGACACTTGACCCATGTTCCATGTTTGGCACACATTCTGAATTTGGTGGTGCAGTGGTTCTTGAGCAGGTACCCAGGCTTACAAGATCACCTGAGGCAGGCCAGGAAAGTCTGTGGTCATTTCCGCTGGTCATGTAATGCCAGTGCTCGGCTGGCTGACATTCAAAGAGAATGCAACCTGCCCAAGAACTTCCTCATTTGTGACATGCCCACCAGGTGGAACTCAACGTTGGCAATGCTACAGTGGCTGCACACACAGCACAGGGCCATCAATGAGTACCTGTGCGAGTATGGCACCAGGACAGGGTCAGGGGAGCTTGGCTTGTTTTGGTGGCTACTGATCAAGGATGTATGCACTGTCCTGTCACCATTTGAGGAGGCCACAAGGATGGTGAGCAGTGACAATGCATGCATCAGTGACACTGTCCCTCTAGTCTTCCTGCTGGACCACACGCTTCATGGAATCATGGACAGGGCACTTGAGGGAGAACAGCGGGAGGAAGAGAAGGACTTCCTTTCCTCTCAAGGCCCCCTTTATCCAGATAGCATTCCTGCAGGCCCGCCAAACACACAGGAAGAAGAGGAGGAGGATTGTGTCAGCATGGATGTAGAGGATAACACTCAGCAGCAGTCTTCAAGGGATGGTTTTCAGTCCCCAGAAATCCAAGGAGTTGTACGTGGCTGGGAGGAGGTAGTTACGGATAATGTGATCCTTAGTGACCCAGAGTACTCAGAATCGAATGCCTCTGCAAACTTACGCTGCATGGCCTCCCTGATTCTGCAAAGCCTGTGAAAGGACCCTAGGATTTGTGGCATCAAGGAGAGGGATCATTGCTGGCTGGCAACCCTTCTTTATCTACGTTACAAGGGTGAAGTTGCAGAACTCATCCTGCCTTTGCAGAGGGAGCAGAGGATAAAACATCTTCAGGAGGCCTTCAGGAAAGGTTTGTGTAACTCATTTCCAGACCCTGTGAGGTTACTATTTCCTTGTGCTGGACAACGTGTTGCTGAGGCTTCGTTCAGTCAGAGGAAGAGTGGTGGAGAAGGTGGCTGGCTGACCGATGCCTTTAAACAATTTTTCAGTCCTCAGCACCAAGGTCTGATCGGATCAAGCAACCATCACCAGCGTCTGCATTATATGGTGCAGGAATATCTAGGGGCAAGAGCAGACTTGGAGACCTTTCCAACAGAGCATCCACTGGGTTACTGGTTCTTGAGGAAGGTCCACTGGCCAGAACTTGCTCAATATGCAATTGAGCTACTAGCCTGTAGGGATGAGCCGAACACCCCCCTGTTCGGTTCGCACCAGTACATGCGAACAGGAAAAAAGTTCGTTCGAACATGCGAACACCGTTAAAGTCTATGGGACACGAACATGAATAATCAAAAGTGCTAATTTTAAAGGCTTATATGCAAGTTATTGTCATAAAAAGTGTTTGGGGACCTGGGTCCTGCCCCAGGGGACATGGATCAATGCAAAAAAAAAGTTTTAAAAACGGCCGTTTTTTCAGGAGCAGTGATTTTAATAATGCTTAAAGTCAAACAATAAAAGTGTAATATCCCTTTAAATTTCGTACCTGGGGTGTGTGTATAGTATGCCTGTAAAGGGGCGCATGTTTCCTGTGTTTAGAACAGTCTGACAGCAAAATGACATTTTGAAGGAAAAAACTCATTTAAAACTACCCGCGGCTATTGCATTGCCGATAATACACATAGAAGTTCATTGATAAAAACGGCATGGGAATTCCCCAAAGGGGAACCCCGAACCAAAATTAAAAAAAAAAAATGACGTGGGAGTCCTCCTAAATTCCATACCAGGCCCTTCAGGTCTGGTATGGATATTAAGGGGAACCCCGGCCAAAATTTAAAAAAAAAATGACGTGGGGTTCCCCCTAAATTCCATACCAGACCCTTCAGGTCTGGTATGGATTTTAAGGGGAACTCCGCGCCAAAAAAAAAAAAAAAAAAACGGCGTGGGGTCCCCCCAAAAATCCATACCAGACCCTTATCCGAGCACGCAACCTGGCAGGCCGCAGGAAAAAAGGGGGGGACGAGAGTGCAGCCCCCCCTCCCTCCTGAACCGTACCAGGCCACATGCCCTCAACATTGGGAGGGTGCTTTGGGGTAGCCCCCCAAAACACCTTGTCCCCATGTTGATGAGGACAAGGGCCTCATCCCCACAACCCTGGCCGGTGGTTGTGGGGGTCTGCGGGCGGGGGGCTTATCGGAATCTGGAAGCCCCCTTTAACAAGGTGACCCCCAGATCCCGGCCCCCCCCTGTGTGAAATGGTAAGGGGGTACATAAGTACCCCTACCATTTCACGAAAAAAGTGTCAAAAATGTTAAAAATGACAAGAGACAGTTTTTGACAATTCCTTTATTTAAATGCTTCTTCTTTCTTCTATCTTCCTTCATCTTCTGGTTCTTCTGGCTCTTCTGGTTCTTCTTCCGGCGTTCTCGTCCAGCATCTCCTCCGCGGCGTCTTCTATCTTCTTCTCCTCGGGCTGCTCCGCACCCATGGCATGGGGGGGAGGCTCCCGCTCTTCTCTTCTTCTTTTCTTCTCTTCTTCTCTTCTTCATTTTCTTCTCCGGGCCGCTCCGCAATCCATGCTGGCATGGAGGGAGGCTCCCGCTGTGTGACGGCGCTCCTCGTCTGACAGTTCTTAAATAACGGGGGGGCGGGGCCACCCGGTGACCCCGCCCCCCCCTCTGACGCACGGTGACTTGACGGGACTTCCCTGTGACGTCACGGGGAATGCCGCAGGGAAGTCCCGTCATGTCCCGTGCGTCAGAGGGGGCGGGGTCACCGGGTGGCCCCGCCCCCCGTTATTTAAGAACTGTCAGACGAGGAGTGCCGTCACACAGCGGGAGCCTCCCTCCATGCCAGCATGGATTGCGGAGCGGCCCGGAGAAGAAAATGAAGAAGAGAAGAAAAGAAGAAGAGAAGAGCGGGAGCCTCCCCCCATGCCATGGGTGCGGAGCGGCCCGAGGAGAAGAAGATAGAAGACGCCGCGGAGGAGATGCTGGACGAGAACGCCGGAGGAAGAACCAGAAGAGCCAGAAGAACCAGAAGAACCAGAAGATGAAGGAAGATAGAAGAAAGAAGAAGCATTTAAATAAAAGAATTGTCAAAAACTGTCTCTTGTCATTTTTAACATTTTTGACACTTTTTTCGTGAAATGGTAGGGGTACTTATGTACCCCCTTACCATTTCACACAGGGGGGGGGCCGGGATCTGGGGGTCACCTTGTTAAAGGGGGCTTCCAGATTCCGATAAGCCCCCCGCCCGCAGACCCCCACAACCACCGGCCAGGGTTGTGGGGATGAGGCCCTTGTCCTCATCAACATGGGGACAAGGTGTTTTGGGGGGCTACCCCAAAGCACCCTCCCAATGTTGAGGGCATGTGGCCTGGTACGGTTCAGGAGGGAGGGGGGGCCGCACTCTCATCCCCCCCTCTTTTCCTGCGGCCTGCCAGGTTGCGTGCTCGGATAAGGGTCTGGTATGGATTTTTGGGGGGACCCCACGCCGTTTTTTTTTTTTTTTTTGGCGCGGGGTTCCCCTTAAAATCCATACCAGACCTGAAGGGTCTGGTATGGAATTTAGGGGGAACCCCACGTCATTTTTTTTTTTAAATTTTGGCCGGGGTTCCCCTTAATATCCATACCAGACCTGAAGGGCCTGGTATGGAATTTAGGGGGACTCCCACGTCATTTTTTTTTTTTAATTTTGGTTCGGGGTTCCCCTTTGGGGAATTCCCATGCCATTTTTATCAATGAACTTCTATGTGTATTGTCGGCAATGCAATAGCCGCGGGTAGTTTTAAATGAGTTTTTTCCTTCAAAATGTCATTTTGCTGTCAGACTGTTCTAAACACAGGAAACATGCGCCCCTTTACAGGCACACTATAGACACCCCCCAGGTACGAAATTTAAAGGGATATTACACTTTTATTGATTGACTTTAAGCATTATTAAAATCACTGCTCCTGAAAAAACGGCCGTTTTTAAAACTTTTTTTTGCATTGATCCATGTCCCCTGGGGCAGGACCCAGGTCCCCAAACACTTTTTATGACAATAACTTGCATATTAGCCTTTAAAATTAGCACTTTTGATTTCTCCCATAGACTTTTAAAGGGTGTTCCGCGGCATTCGAATTTGCCGCGAACACCCCAAATTGTTCGCTGTTCGGCGAACTTGCGAACAGCCAATGTTCGAGTCGAACATGAGTTCGACTCGAACTCGAAGCTCATCCCTACTAGCCTGTCCTGCATCCAGCATGCTTTTTGAACGCACATTCAGTGCTGCTGGAAGCTTTGTCAAAGCAAAGAGTGAACATGTCCACAGACTCTGTTGATAGGCTCACATTCATAAAAATGAATCAGTCTTGGATCAGCAGCTGTCAAGCACCCAATGCTGATGTAACTGATTGAATTTGCTATGGATCTGGGATCTCTTGAAGACTGCCTATGCTGACTATCCTATTCCTCCTCAATCTTGATGATGCTAGCTTCCAACAATATTTTTGTAACCACCAACACCACCCAAGGCCCAATTTTTCTGCCCCTGTTTAACAGGGGCATGTAATTACAATTTTTGATCTAATATTTCACAGCAGGCTCCGTTCCTCTGCCCAACAAGAGTATCTGTGAGGGGTTACAGTGTAGTGGCATCACCACCACCTCCACCCAAGGCCCAATTTTTCTGCCCCTGTTTAACAGGGGCATGTAATTACAATTTTTGATCTAATATTTCAAAGCAGGGCCCATTCCTGAACCCAACAAGAGTATCTGGGAGGGGTTACAGTGTAGTGGCACCACTACCACCACCCAAGGCCCAATTTTTCTGCCCCTTTTTAACAGGTGCATGTAATTACTATTTTTGAACTAATAGTTAAGCTGGGCCCATTCCTGTGCACTACAAGAGTAGTGTTCTGGCGCCACCAAAACCAAAAGACCCAATTTTTCTGCCCTGTTTAACATGGCCATGTAATTTAAATTTTTGATATAATATTTCACAGCAGGGCCCGTTCCTGACCCCAACAAGACTAACTGGGAGGGGTTACAGTGTTCTGGTACCACCAACACCTAAGGCCCAGTTTTTCTGCAGTATACAGTATAGGGCAGACCGTATAGTATATATACTGCTGTTCAGAGTATATAGCGCCTGGGGGCCCCCCACGCCATTTAAAAAAAAAAATTTGGTGCGGGGTTCCCCTTAATATCCATACCAGACCTGGAGGGCCTGGTATGGATTTTGGGGTGGGGCGGACATCCACGCCATTTTCGTATTTTTGTTATTTTTATCTACAGTATCTCACAAAAGTGAGTACACCCCTCACATGTTTGTAAATATTTTATTCTATCTTTTCATGTGACAACACTAAAGAAAATTACACTTTGCTACAATGTAAAGTAGTGAATGTACAGCTTGTATAACAGTGTAAATTGTCCCCTCAAAATAACTCAACACACAGCATTATTAAAATCACTGCTCCCAAACAAAAATGATGTTTTAAAACTTTTTTTGCATTGATACATGTCCCCTGGGGCAGGACCCTGATCCCCAAACACTTTTTATGTCAATAACTTGCATGTAAGTCTTTAAAATTAGCACTTCTGATTTTTCACGTTTGTGTCCCATAGACTTTAACGGTGTTCACGTGTTCACACTAATTTTTTGCCTGTTCGCATGTTCTGCTGCAAACTGAACTGGGGGGGTGTTTGGCTCATCCCTACAGCTGTGTATAACATGCACATGGATGGATAGACACACATCCCTCTGCAGCTGCCATAAGTTAAAGGCTTTCTCCCCTTACTTTGCTCTCAGCAAAAGCACCAGGTGGAGGTGTCCCCTTTCCCTTTTAATTTTCATTCTCTCATTGGAACCCCCCTATGTCTCAGTAGAGCACACCCAAATATCAAGAGTTTAGAGTGTGGTAGAGACTCACACAAGTTTGCAGCTTACATCGATAACCTGCTCTTTGTCATGCAACCTGAAAGTACCATATCCATTCTGCTACATGAACTGCAGTGTTATGTGGCACTCTCAAAGTATAAAATAAATGTGGGTAAATCCAAAGTTTTGAATGGAAATATCCTTCATTTCAGACTGAGTATTATTTCTTTGGTCATATGGATCTAAGACAGCCTTTTTCAACCAGGGTGCCTTCAGGTGTCTTCAGGGCTGCCTTGGCAAAACGCCTACAAATTGGCTAAAATTGTATACAAGCCAGCAGGTGGATCAAGCCTGCCTTTTATAGTTACACCAAGCCTCAGGCTTTTATTGTGCACTATTACAACCTTCTAGCCACTGGCGTTGTAACAACTAATGGTGTCATCGTTGATAAGGAGGATGTTGAGTGCCTATACAGCATCCTTATTTGCTCCTCCCCTGCTCCTCTCCATCGACACTGGAGTCACATTAAATGAGTGAGGGAGAGAAACTGAGGGAGGAGAGAGACATTTGAATACTAGTCAGTACCAGTGTACAAAGGAGTATTCGCTTGGAAGAATAAATCACCCCTAACGTTGGATGCCCTACATGTGTGGATGTTGCTGTGTTATGTAAAACTAATAGTTTTGTTTTGTACATTTTACAAATGGGTGCCTCAAGATTGTGTAGAATGTTTTAGGGTGCCTTGACTGAAAAAAAGGTTGAAAAACTTGATCTAGAAGGACTGACTCCTATTTCTGCCCAAAATATGGAGGTGGGGATTGGGGTTTCCAGACACTTTTAAATATCACCAAGTGGTCCACATGAATAAGTCTGTGATTGGACAGGCTGCCTTCAAATGGTGGGTTGGTTTGGAGTAGGATTTGGTCTCACTTCCTTTACCAGCTTGGCAATACACTACACATTCCCTGCATTTAAACTCTACCCGTTAATAGGCAATTACGGTGCTCTCAAAATCAGGTTGCATTCCTTCTGCCTCCTTGGATCCATCAGGAATGTCACCGATTATTGACTCTATAGGTTTCTCTCTTGGCACTTGCGATCCATGAAACCTTATCTCGCCACTAATCAATTATGACTTAAAAATGTTATGGTTGCAGGTAGGTATGGAATCCATTACAGAAAACGAATCTATGATAACCCCTCCATTGCAATACTAGCAGGCTCTCCAAATCAAACACTTTCCTTCCACTATCAAGCCTGATGCTGTTTCTTTGGAGCCATGCTCCCTTTATGGAACCTACTGTGCTGATGTCTCTACCTTAAGACATGCTTTGTCCCTCTCCTATAACCTCCTCTTGCGCCCACATGAAGGCTACAGGAATCTCACCTTAAGTCTCACCTTAATAGATGAACAAAGGGATCATATCCAATTTTCCACATACAGTATATGTCAGCCATTTCAAGCAGATTCCAGGAGGCTGGGTGTAAACTTTTGCTGAGGTGGTATAGGGGGCCCTCGCTTTTGAACAAAATGTTCCCTACCACCCCCATGGTGTGCTGGGGGGTCAGTGGGACTGTGGGAATTTGCTCCAATTTTTTGGACTTGTCTGTTAATACGACTGTTTTGGGAAAATGGCCAGAAAGTAGTGTTTGATGTACAAATTGAGAACTGACCCGAGGCAATTCTGTTGCATTCCAACTCGAATACCTAGGAGTCGGTACAAGAAATTGCTGTTAGTAATGCAGCCAGGGTCTGTATAGCTTAAACGTGGAAATGCACTGATCCCCCCTCGATGGGACAATGGTTCTCTCTGATCAGTGAAATCCAACAGATGGAGGAATTTACAAATGCTAAAAAATGAAAAAAATAATTTCCAGTTATCCCAAGACTACCTCTGTTACCTTGCTGAATGAACTCTGCATTTCACACCAAATGGTTTCTTGATGGGATTAAAAGTGAGGGGTGGGGCATAACATGTCCCCACCAACACCACATATGGGATCATGAGAGACAATTGACTTGTATAAAGTTTTATTAATAATTTATAAATAAATAAATAAATACTTACCTGAGATTGGATTAAAATAATGTCAGTTAGCCAATAAATGGTCCTCTGGCATGAGCAGGTACCTATATAAGAAAGAGGATGCATCATCACACAAGCAGAAGAAAGAAGACAATGGAAAGAAGCTTGAGCTCTGCATCGCTGACAATGGAAAGCTTACTGCGTATGATGATGGAGCGTGCTGCTGCAGAAGACCGGGATGAATGGATACGCCGCTGCTTGGATTTGTCTTTCCCTTCTGAGGCTCCAGATGCTCAGGTCATTTCCCCACATTTCTCTGGGATGTCTGTGACTGATCCTAGGGCTGGTTTCTCTTCTTCTGGTGCCTGTTCTTATGCCCTACAGTTCGCCCGGGCTGCTCCTGGAAGTTCCGGCTCTTCTATTCAGAGTGTGTTTCCTCCTTTGGTCCCACCTCCGGCCAGCGTCCTGGCGGACCCGCCTCCAGCTTCGGTTTTCGTTCGGCCCTCGGCTCCCAGCAAAGAGACAGATGACACAGCGAAGAATTCTGGAAGACATTCTACTAGATCACTGAAGAGACCTCGCAGGTTCAACTCCCCTGTCTGGCAAGTGCCTGCAAAAAGAGGTAAAGTGGTTAAAAAAGGCATAATCAGTCTGGTTTATATACACCTGATGGACAACTGATTTGTAATATTGAAGATGAGCTTGTTTCTGCATTGAATGATAATTCATTTAAGAATTGATCAGTGGTGTCTAATGATGGTGTTAATCGCTCTAAGGTTGCTCTTATTGCAAATGACGACTGTCGCTCAGAAGACACGGATGGGATGGCATTGCGAGATAAGTCTGCTGACGCTAATAATGCATCCATCCCTGTTGTTATGACTGCCCAGGGTGAGTCAAGTGAATTGTTACAATTTAAACTATATTTTTCTTCTATGTCTGATTTGATGTCAACATTTTCATCTAACTTTCAAAATGTTGATTCGTTACCCCCGTTAAATCTGAGTGTTGCCCCTGTGTGGCTTGCTCTGCCGACTATGGGTACTCCTGTTTGTGCTTCAGTTGCTATGGCTGCCAATGTTACTGATACTCCTTCTGTTGACAGTTCTTTATTGAATGTCTGTGAAGCTTGCTTGAAAGAGGAGATTGCATGCGAATTATCGCCTTTAGGTTTTCACCTGAGTAGTAATATTAAGGAAAAAATATGGAGAGGCGATTATATTGATCTTCTCTCTTTAAACCCTTCATCTAAGGAATATAGAACTGATAGGAAGGAAGTGGAAGAATTTTAGGATGATAAATGCAAAAGCGTACCGCGGTCTTTTAATAACTGGTTATAAGCTTTCTGTGTTTTTGCTAGTATTTTGGGGGAAAAGAGACTTGATTTGTGCTGTGGTTTGTTTCTTCATGTCGAAATAATTCTGGAGGCATACAAGAATTTCCCTGGACATTCCTGGTTCACTCATGACGAATCGTTCCGTCAGAAATTATCGGTGCATAAGTCCATGAAATGAGAAGTTAAAGATGTAGGCTTATGGCTGAATCTTTTGTTGCCTCAAAAACAATTTGTCAAACCACATCCAGCTCCTCCTTCTGTTTATAGGAGGGGTATTTGTTTTCGATTTACTGATGGGCAATGTAAATGGCCCGATTCTTGCAAATATAAACATAAATGCAATTTTTGTGCTGTTCCACACCCAGCATCGCGATATTTTAAAAAATTGTCCACGGGTTCAACAAGTGTCTCCAAGGAGCTTTTTCTCAAAAGCAACCACTCCTGTGATTCTTCAAAACATGTTACCATGGCTCCTGCTGTATCCAGATCGTCGAAAAGCACTCATTTTGCATAATGTTTTTTGCACGGTTTTATGCTGCCGTCGTTTACTGGTTCTGGTTGTACTGTTGTTGCTAGCCTGCCTTCTGTTTCTTTGCATATGGCTAAGGTTAGGAAAAAAATTGATAAAGAAGTTGCAGACGGTAGAGTTGCTGGTCCTTTTGCAGCTCCTCCTTTCTCTAATTTTAGGATTTCTCCTTTCGGAATCATACCGAAGAAAGAACCGCATGCGTTTAGGTTGATACACCACTTATCCTATCTGAAAGGTTTTTCGCTGAATGACGACACTGATCCCGATCTTTGTTCTGTTCAATATGCATCTTTTGATGATGCATTGTTGAAGATTAGAAAGGTGGTTGGGACCGCTTTGCTTGCGAAAGCGGACATCAAATCTGTCTTCGATTATTACCTATAATTCCGGATGCGTTTAATTCTTTGGGTTTTCACTTTCAAAATGAATACTATTTCAATTGATGGGGTGCTCCCTTTCATGCCATTATTTTGAGCTTTTTTCATCTTTTGTTGAATGGGTTGTTAGACATTGTGCACATTCTGATAATTTACTTCATTACCTTGACGATTTTTTATTTATTGGAAGGGCCGACTCCGCAGATTGTATCTTTTTACCGAATTCAAATAGTATGTCGGGAATTCGGCATTCCTTTAGCTCGGGAGAAGTCTGTTTATCCAACGTCATGTATCGAATTTTTGGGGCTTCAGATTGACACTATTTCCATGGAATTCCGTTTACCGCTCGATAAAGTTGTGCGCATGCAAAAATTGTTGGATTTTGTATTGGCTAAAGATAAAGTTAAGTTGAAGGTTCTGCAATCCTTATTAGGATTACTGGCTTTTGCTTCTAGGGTGATGCCCATAGGTAGGATTTTTTCACGTCTTTATAGAGCTATTTCTGGTTTGTCTTCTCTGTTTCATTTCGTCAGGACTAATGACATCAAAGATGATTTAATTGTTTGGTATAATTTTTTGCACAATTTTAATGGTTATTCACTTTGGCAATCTCCATTTTGTCGAGCATCAGGGCTTGATTTGTATACTGACCCAGCTGGATCTTGTGGATATGGTGCTTTTTGGTAGCTTCACTGGTCGGCTGAAGTATGGCCAGATCGGTGGATAGTAGCAGGTTTAACTTCTAATAATGTTCTCTTAGAAATCTTTCCTGTTTTAGTTGCATTGGAGCTGTGGGGAATCCATTTTGTTAATAGGCAGATTCTGCTTCACTCTGATAACAAAGGAGTGGTATTTGCTGTTAACTGTCTATCGTCTAAATCTCTTCCAGTTATTACTATTTCACTGCAAATTGTTTTTAAATGTTTGTCTTTAAATATATGGCTTAAATCGCGTTATGTGCCTGGTGTTGAGAATTTAACCGCTGATCGTTTGTCCCGTTTACAGAATTTGGAATTCAAGGCGTTGGTGCCAGATGCAGATCTGAATTGCACATCCTGCCCGCTACACTTATGGGACCTTGTGTAGATCCTCTACTTCAGGCAATTAGAAATTCTGTGGCTCCTACCACGTGGGCATCCTACAAAGCAGTGTGGTCATTATGATGTTCCTTTTTGCTGTCGTCTGGGTTACAACAAGCTTCCTTCTCGGAAGGCTTGATTTTGTCTTTCCTTCGCTACCTTATGTCTTGTTCGTATTCTTACTCTTATATTGTGAAGATTTTAGTGGGTGTTTCTTTTTTCATGCGTATTTCTGGGCTTGAATCTTGCCTGCAGTTCTTTGTTGTGAAAAGTGCTTTGAAGGGCAAACGACTGAAGGTACCTGATTCCAGGTTGCCTATTTCTGGAGAATTGTTATCTTCAATTGGAGATGCTACTGATGTAGTATGTTTTTCGCCATATGAAGCGTTATTATTTAGAGTGGCTTTTTACCTTTGTTTTTTTTGTGCAATTCGGGTTTCTGAGTTACTTCCCTATAAACTGGGGGATGGTTTTGGTATTTTGTTCGGTGATGTTTTCTTAAAGTTGGATTATGTCCACATATTGTTGCGTAAGAGTAAGACCGATCCGTTGGATCATGGCAGATGATCACTTTAAGAAAGAACTTGGGTTCTCGATTTTGTGTGTTTACTCTTCTGCAACATTATTTGACTTTTCACCTGTCTTTTTTATCTCATTTTCTCATTAATATAGATGGGAAACCTGTGACGGTGTACCAGTTTTCGGCTGTTTTGAAGAAGTGTTTGATCCGATTGAACTTGGAAAATCTGAATATAACATCGCACTCCTACAGAATTGGAGCAGCCACTGTAGCGGCCATGCTGGGTTTTAATGAGACTGTTATAAAAAATAATTGGTAGATGGAAATCTAGTTGTTTTAGATCTTGTGTGCGATCTAATTTTTCCTATTAATTTCAGATAACTTATGTAATGTGTGGATTATCGGCCATTCGTTTGTATTTTGGGCTAAGAAACGTGCTGAACAGAGAGTCTATGGTTCCAATCTGGGTTTGCCATCTGATGAGTATACAGTGCATTGGTTCGGGAAACGTGGTATGCACTGGAAAGATTTGCATGACACTTTATCATTTCTACATGGACAATGGCCAGTTTCACATATTGTCATTTTACGCTTGTCTGGTAATGATATTGGGCATTGTAATACCTTGGGTTTGATAGCTCAAATGAAATTGGATTTGTCGTGTTTTCATGCAGTGCTACCTAATACTATTTTTGTTTTTTCAGAAATTATTCCTCAATTACTTTGCTCAATGTCTGCTGAACTATGTTTTTTTGATAAGATTCGCAAGCGTCTTAATAGGTCTTTAATGAAATTTATGTCTACCAATAATGGATTTTCCTTCCGACATATGGAACTTGAAGGAGGCTTACCAGGTTTGTACAGACCTGATAAGGTTCATTTGTCGGACATAGCTCTGAATATATTTAATCTGGACTTTCAAACCTGTGTGGAGTTGGCTGTGGCTCGGGGGTGTGCCATTCTCATTAATGTGAGCCTGGCGTGTGGGTATTTTATGTTGGTTTTAAAGTATTAGTTCGAGCTTGTATAGCTGAGCTATGAGTATGTTATGTAATAATTTTAAGATATGATATAAATATTGATTATTAAATTTTAATATCTTAATAGTTAATAAAAAAATAAAAATTATTATTATACCTATAATAAAGGGCACGGCCTATTCAGCCCACAGGTTATTGAGTTTTGAGTATTATTTAATTGAAATTTATAGAAGTTCTATCAATGATCCCATAAAAGTGAGGGGTGGGGCATAACATGTCCCCACCCCCACCACATTTGTATAAAGTTTTATTAATAATTAATTAAAATAAATAAATACTTACCTGAGATTGGATTAAAATAATGTCAGTTAGCCAATAAACGGTCCTCTGGCATGAGCAGGTACCTATATAAGAAAGAGGATGCGTCATCACACAGGCAGAAGAAAGAAAACAACGGAAAGAAGCTTGTCCCACCCTTCCTCTCCCTGTCGTGGCCCTGTTTATGAGGTGTATGTTTCATTGTAAATTGAGTTTTCCTGCTTTTGTTTTGCTGTCCCTTGTATAAAAAGGGTATTTTATGTTGTTTTTAATGTATTAGCTCGAGCTTGTATAGCTGAGCTATGAGTATGTTATGTAATAATTTTAAGATATGATATAAATATTGATTATTACATTTTAATATCTTAATGGTTAATAAAAAAATAAAAATGATTATTATACCTATAATAAAGGGCACGGCCTATTCAACCCACGGGTTATCTATGATCCCATTTTCAGGACTCTTTTATGCAGGAGGAGAGCAGCGTCCACATTTACCCTTGTACTTACCTATTCACGTCTCCCATACCCTCCCTTTTTTTTCTATCTGCCCTTTTCTACCTCCATATATATTTTATTTTTGTTCTCTTCTCTTCTTCTTCCCCCCATTTCTAGTTATAAGCTTATTTGTCCTACAGAATTGATCTAAAAGATGTTTTTATTGTGCAATATGTCTCTGAATTTTACTGGGTACTTTCTGTAAACCTTTGGTTATATTTGTTGCTATTACTTTGATATTGTACTGTTGATTTATTCATTTTATTTTTCTTTACCTTCATATAACTGGTGATGTGTTGGTTCTTGATATTTGAGTTTATATTTGTGTATTGTACGCTTCTTTGGAAAGACCTATTAGAAAGTTTAAAATGTAAGATATAACTGTGTGTATAGAGTCCATTTAACAAACAGATCTATAGATCAGGTCTACAGTCATCCCTCTGGTCTCTCTCGACTTACCTTGGACACACATCCTATGTTTCTGGTTGGCAGAGTAAAGAGCTGTGTATTGTCTTGACTATTAAATCCCCTAGCTACTAATTGATTTATGGAGTCTGGGCAGTTACTGTACATGCTGGCATGTATAGTTCTATTGCTGCTTACATTTACACCTAAACTTTACTCATAAGCGAAGGTCTTTATAACCATGTGGTTAGTTAGCTATTAAGGTAGTTGAAAAAAGAAGACCAGAATATAAGATTATTAGATTGTAAGCTCTTCTGAGCAGGGCCCTCTTAATCCTCTTGTATTTTATTGTATTATAACTGTATTGCCTTTAGTCTGGAGTTAATCCTTTATCCACTATACTATAACTGACCCTTAGGAAAACAATAATTTTGATGAATTCATACATTTACTGCTTATACAATTTGCCTATAGTATGGGCTATAATTTTAGGCATATTGCATATGTGGGTGTTCTAGAGTTATTTAGTATGCCAACCACCCCAATAAATAACTTGCTAAGGAAGTAAGGTGCACATGGAAGGTAATTGCGCAGTACAAACAGATGATTTCCCAGCACACTTACTAGCTAGCCTGCAAATCGGCACTCTCTACTGTCTATATGTTAAAAACAGTGGATATACATTGGATGCCTTCATCTTCCATTGTGCTCTTGCTGGGCTTCTAATGTGTTTATGGGCTCTCTCCAGGAATACTTGCCCCTTCATGTATCCACTGCTACTTATGCTCCAACTTGGAGACTCTTAAATATAAGAGTTAGGATTGCAGGGGTTTACGAAGTAGTGCGGCTTTCACATATATTTGCAAATGTGTGCAACTAAAACCTCTGTTTTTAGGGTAAACTGTTAGACAGTGCCAATTTGTTCTTTTTTTTGTAGGCTAGTTGGTAAGTGCGCTGGAAACTCTTCTGTTTGCTTATTAGGTATACAGTGTTTAGCTGTTTTCCAAGCTTGAAAAAAATTCAGCTACAAGCATAGAATATTTATGGGTACCTTTTCAATTTTAGATGGACTTTCAACAATTAGAAAAGTCAAAATTAGAATTTGTTTTAATATGCAGTTTTGAAAAAGAAATCAAATGTTGGGATAGTTTATATTTCCTACAGCACTTCTGTACTGTACAAATTTTTATTGGTATCACTATATTAGTGTTGGTTATGATATTCCTTAACTGTAAATTGCAGTCGATTTACAATTTACACCAGCCAAGAACTAATATGAAAATGTATCCTGGGTTAAACTACTTGATGAGATGAGAAGTTGCTATTAATTTAAAATTATTACCATCCAAGTCTAATAAAAAAATAAACCAGAGGTTAAACTACTTGATGAGAAGTTGCAGTGCATTATTAATTCAAACCAGGCAATACTAATAAAAAAAATACATCTCAGGCCAAATTGCTTGATGAGTTGCAGCCTTGTACCGAGGAGAAGGAACAGCATTAATGTCATGTTAAAATTATGCCTGTTTGTGAAATATTCCAACTTGAAGTTTTAAAGAGATTTGGTTGTTGCTTTACACTGACAAATTAACCTTATGTGGTACATTATTAAATTCTACTTGCAATAAATGTGATATTTCAAATCACTTTATATCTGAAATGTTAATATAATTTGCCCCTATTTCGTTTGCTTTGATAATTGAAGAAAAATATATAACGTCTCATTAACTCTTTTTTCTGTAAAATTCATGATACATCTGTTATTTTTTAATCAATTAGATACAAAATATTACTAAAAAAAGTATTTTCTTGTCTTTATCAATCTACATCAAGGCCATGCTCTTTTATTAAAAACTAGCAATGTGTAAATGTCAATTAACTCTTTAGTACCAAGTGATCATTAATGTCTAGATGTCCAGGTCACATTTAGCACTGTCAGGAGTGTCAGTGAAATAATTTAGTGTTTATATTTTTTAAGAATAGATTAGGTTTTTATTTGGCACATGTAAAAAAGAAAACAGAGGGATCCAGTGGAAACTTATGGTGCAGTAATTAAAAACAGATCCATGTATCATAAAAAGTTATATAGAATAAATAAAATTTAAAATATAAAAAATTGTTAAAAAGTTATGCATTATAAAAAGATGCACTCACACAACACATGTAAGAAGGAAGGAATGCAATCCTTTCGCAGGTCCCTGAGAGGGAGCCTAGCTAGGCAAGTAAACCTGGCTAGGCTGCAAAGGAGACCGTGCTGCTGTAGCTGGAGATATTTAGCCATGCAGAGGAGGATTCCGACCCACCAACCTAGATGATGTCATAGACTGGTGTGTGTCAAGTGGAGGAACGCCTTTCTGGGTGGATTACCCCCTTCCTCAGGCTGTAAAAAATTTTTTTTTTTTTCGTTATTTTTTTCTTATTATGGGCTGACAAATTCATAAATGTGAATTAAAAAGAAAATCTATTTTAATTTATTTATTTTGCTATGTTCTTTAAATACTGTATTCTGTAGTACAGCAGTATAGTATATTTAAACATTAACAATAAACTCCTCCCTTTTGCTTCCTTTTGGTCTGTTAACTATACCGTTGAAAGTGTTTTTGTTATACTTGTTCAATAAAAGCAAAAAAACTAAAGTTGTTCATCCAGCCAGAAACTTTGTGAGGTCTCAACTTCCTGTGCTCTCTGCCTCTGAATTGTTAACAGTTAATATTGTTCCTTGCCACCTTGCTATCTCTGTGGACTACAAAACACACCACCTTTCATGGAGAAGAACAGGATGTATTATGTAGTCCAACACAGTTTTATGTTGTCTTAACACACTTCTTGTTATAGTATGGCAACACTGCACAGTACAGTTGTCACCCTGAAAGAGGAAGTGAGTTAATGGCAGGATTACTAAATTAAAATAAATGAAAAAGGTGTGAAAAAGAAAACCAATGCTGTCATCACATCTATGGACTGGTAAGCTGTAATACTCTCAATCATTTTTCTTTTTTCTTGTTTAGGTGCGCTTTAAACATATGACACTGCAGGTAAACACTGCTGTCTGAAGATGGCAGTTTTCATGTGCAGGCTAAAGGCTTTCATTTTTCTCAATGAAACCAACTGCCTGCACATGATCACTACACAGCACTGGTTTGGGACTTGGGGATTGTTTGAAGCTATTTGAATTTATTATTACTCCTTACACTTGTCACTGCCCTGTTTAAAGTATAATGTATTGAATATCTTGTAGTGTGTGTATGGGCAGCTGCTTAACATTATGATAATATTTTTGTTTAACCACTTCAGCCCCAGAAGAATTTACCCCCTTCCTGACCAGAGCAATTTTTGCGATTCGGCACTGCGTCGGTTTAACTGACAATTGCGCAGTCGTACGGCCTTTTCCCAGGAACAGAGCTTTCTTTTGGTGGTATTTGATCACCTCTGCGGTTTATATTTTTTGCGCTATAAACAAAAAAAACAACAATTTTGAAAAAAAAATGAATTATTTTTTACTTTTTGCTATAATAAATTTCCCCCAAAATATACAAAAGGACATTTTTTTTCCTCAGTTTAGGCTGATATGTATTCTTCTACATATTCTTGATAAAAAAATTGCAATAAGCGTATATTGATGGGTTTACGCAAAAGTTATAGCGTCTACAAAATAGGGGATTGATTTATAGCATTTTTATTATTATTTTTTTTTTTACTAGTAATGGTGGCAATCTGCGATTTTTATCTTGACTGGGACTTTATGGCAGACAAATCGGACAATTTTGATACATTTTTGGAACCATTGGCATTAATACGGCAATTAGTGCGATTAAAAATGCATTGATTACTGTAAAAATGTCACTGGCAGTGAAGGGGTTAACACTAGGGGGCAGTGAAGGGGTTAACTGTGTTCCCTGGGAGGTGATTTTAACTGAAGGGGGAGGGACTAAATACAGGAAGTGACAGATCGTGGTTCCTAGCTAATAGGAACACACAATCTGTCACTCCTATCAGAACAGAACAGGGAAGTGTGTGTTTGCACACACTCATCCCTGTTCTGTGTCTCCTGGTCACGATCACTCGTGGCCATCGGTCATCGTGACCATTGGCCACGAGCATCGGCACTCCCGCTGTGCAGTAGGTTATCCGGACCTCGCGAGATCACGTACAGTATCGTGATTTTGCGCAGGGGAGCCAACCTGCCGCAGTAAAACTGTGGTGGCTGGTCTGGAAGTGATTAAAATTACCTTTTTTCTTGGATTTAACATCTCTTTGTATTCTAATAACAGAGAGTTATTATGTCACAAAATTAATAATATGATAAAAAAAATAATGCTGTGAGATGTACTAAGATTGATGATGGCTTTTAGCTGTACTAAGGTGTCTTTTGCAGCTCTAGTGCACTCAAAAAATGGTAAACATGCTCCTGAAAAATATTTATTTATTCGCCTTTTTATTTATTGATTCATGTATTTATTTATTTCTTCAATCAATCACATACTACACAGACATTCCAGTATCAGACATATTTTAGAAATAGTTTAAAAAGTGTTTGAGGAAGGTGTAGACGAGAGGAAGAGGTAGACATGCCATGGGAACTGGGAAGTAAGGTAAGAGGGTGAAGGGGGGGTGGGGGGTTAATGAGGTTGACATTAAGCTTCATGCTGTTGGACATACAAATGTTTTACTGTTATAAAACAAAATTCCAAAAAACAATACATTTTATTTTGTCATTAGCACAGGAAAGGGGGAGTAGCATCCCTAAGTTTTGGAAGGGAGGTTGTGGTCCTACTGGTTATTCTTGCATAGCAGTGCAGAGCCATAATTAATGTATTTAGCATAGGGTGGAGATCCTTTGAATTCTAGCCATCCTGCCAAGATTTGATAGTATTGATCAGCTGTATCTCTGTAATTATATGTCAGTTCCTCCATCTAACACGTATGATCAGATTTCACTAGCCAGTCAGCTATCAGAGGTGATTTGGCTACTTTAATTTTTTATAATAATCTTTTAGATCTGTGAGATACAGTGAGTTGGGACATCTGGTAAGTTAACTAAAGATCATTCATAGAGTGTAGTGGGTGAGGTAAGGTTGAAATCATGTATAAGAGATGTCATTATCTCCAAAGGTCCGTGTGTGTTTGTAGAAACTGAATGTTTGGGACTTTTTGAATATCTCTGAGTAAATCTATGTGTGAGTAAAACAGTTTATTATTGGGTCCAACAGAGGAACATCCAGTCTGTTTTAACACGTGGGAAGACATTTGTCCCAGTAAAGGGTAAAAGAGGAAATTGTGTATGTATTGATTCCCATATTGTTAAGGTGATGGTGATTATTTGTCAAGTAGGTCCCTCCCTATATGTGCCTATTATCCAAATCACTAAATCCAGTGGGGTATTATTCTGGAGCAATTTGGGTCACCATATACCCAAATCTGCAATACATGCTATTAATAAAGACTTATTTATGTTTTAAAATCAGTAAGAGACAAACTTATTTCTTGTATAGATTTAATGGGTACTTTATAATGTAGGCAGGCTCATTGGTGTACCCATACAAATTTTATAATTAATGATCATAGGGCTCTGAAATAAGCCTGCATTTTTATGGTAAGCAGCTAAAATGTATACAGTATCTTTCACAGAATCATCATTTTGATAACATTTATCTTACTTAACCATAAAGAGGGGGAGAAAATTGATTCAAGTCATTTTGAGTAGTGTTTAGTAGCTAGACATACATTTGTTGGTACATATCTGAAACATATTGATAACGAATTCTGACAATGAATGTGAAACAAGGTTTAAGCTTTTCCAATAAAGGTGGGGTTAGATTTAAAATTTGAGATTTGGACTGATTCATCTGTAGATTTGAGACTTTTCCATACCTTCCAAGTTCAAAGAGAATGATCTGTAGGGAAACTCTTTAAATGTATAGGTAAAATAGGATATCATCAACATATGCAAATACTTTCTGTTCTGATTTGAATATCTTGAATGTCCTGGTTTAGTCAAATTGTGGCAAGAACTGGTTCCAGGGATAAGACAAATAATAAAGGTAATGATGGGCACCTTTGCCATGTCTCTTTTAATAGATTAAATGGCAGAGACATAGACTTGTTAAACCTTACCTTGGCTGTCAGACATAAATACAATCCCCTGAACCAAGCATTTTTGGGTCTATACTTAGGTATAAAATAAATAATCGTCTACCCTGTGGACAGGAGTAGAGCTGGGGAACTGCAATTTTTTATCTATGTGGATGAAAGAAATCGTTCTTTGGGCATTGCCTTTCACCTCTTGGCCAGATAATACAATTAGTTGCTCAGGGGAGGACCAAGAGGACATAAGGGAACTCAATTTTATTGTTAAGATCTTTGCATACAATTCCTGTCTATATTTAGATGTGAAATTGGTCTACTTGTGCAAGATAGGGGTTGGTTTACTAAAGGCAAATAGACTGTACACTTTGCAAGTGCAGTTGCACTAATTTTCCCCAGAGCTTAGTAAATGCGTTGAAGCATCAGTTTGTAAAGAATACCTAGTCAGATGCAAGGAAAAAAAAAACAGCATTTTTGCTTACACATGGTTGGATGATGGAGATCAGCAGAGCTTCATCACAATCACTAAGCTCTGGCAAAATGAATGCAACTGCATTTGCAAAGTGGACACTATATTTGCCTTTAGTAAATCAACCCAATAGGGCCCTTGCCGCCTTTCAGAAGTACAGTAATGTGTGCAAGTAAGGATTCAGGATACACGTGGACTCCATGTCTTATTGAACTTACCATAAGGAGTAAGTTGAAGCTTCCCTTTCTTTAATTTTGACTATGAAGGGTTCCTAAATATTTAACCACTTGCCGACCGTCGCACGACAATGTACGTTGACAGAATGGCACGGGCAGGCATATGGGCGTACCTGTACATCCCTGCCTCCCAGCGGGCGGGGGGCCCGATCGGTGCTTGCGGTGGTTGGCATCGTTCCAGGAGCGATCCATGCTGAGGGGAGGCCACCGATTCATGGCGACCCCCTCGTGATCGCTCCTGACAAATGAGAAGCTTCCTCTGCTTCTGAACTGTAAACAGAAGCAGAGGAAATGATGTCATCTCGCCTCATGCAGCCTTTTTGTTCCGGCGCCTGAGGAGAGAAGACATCAATGTGAGTTACACCAACACTACACTAACACAAGTACACATAGGCACATAAAACACCCCCCCGACCACCCCCCCATCACCCCCTGCATCCCCAGTCACAGTGTCACCGACTGCAGTGTTTATTTTTTTTACTAATCACTGCATTTGATGTCATTTGTGACTGTAATAAGCCCTAGTTAACCCTTTCACCAGTGATCACAGTATAAGTGTTATGGGTGACGCTGGTTAGTTAGTTTGTTATTTAGGTTCACCGTCAGCTTTTTATAGCGTCAGGTACCCCCATATACTACCTAATAAAGGTTTTAACCCCCTGATTGCCCCCTAGTTAACCCTTTCATTTTTTATACCCACCGTTTATTACCCAATAAAGGTTTAACCCCTGATCGCCCAGCAGGTGATATCAGTTAGGTTTTAGGGTCAGTTAGGGTCTGCGTCACCCCAGGCAGCATCAGATTAGTGCCAGTAGCGCTAACACCCTCGCAGGCAGCATACACCTCCCTTAGTGGTATAGTATCTGAACGGATCAATATCTGATCAGATCTATACTAATGTCCCCAGCAGTTAAGGGTTCCCAAAAGCGCCATGTTAGCGGGATCAGCCCAGATACCTGCTAGCACCTGCATTTTGCCCCTCCGCCCAGCCCAGCCCAGCCTAACCAAGTGCAGTATCAATCGATCACTGTCACTTACAAAACACTAAACACACATAACTGCAGCATTCGCAGAGTCAGGCCTGATCCCTGTGATCGCTAACAGTTTTTTTGGTAGCGTTTGATACAGTTGCAGACAACCGAGGAGCTTTTTTACCTGTGAATCTCACTACTGTACCAGTAAATTTAGAGCCCAAAATGGGAAATCGAAGGTACAGTAGTGAAGAGGCCTACACGTTTCTGAGCATGACAGATAGTGAAGAGGAAGTCACTCATCTGTCAGATTCAGGCTCAGAATACAATCCTGTAGATTACAGTGGCTCCATGACAGATAGCTCTGATGATGGAGTTGTGGTCCCTGCCAAGGTCAGGCATACCAGACCCTGATCTTCTTCTGCTGTTGTGGAGGTACAAGAACCGCAGGGCTCTCTTATGGAGCAGAGAAGTACTAGTGCCGCTCATCCTTCTGGTGAACTGGCAAGCACCAGCGGCCTAGTACACCCTGGTCGTACATCCAGCACTGCAGTATCACGTGGTGACGTGGCAAGTCCCATAAGTGCAGTTCAAGCTGGCGAGGTGGCAAACACAAGTAGTGTCCCGCTGCCACCAAGAAGACAAAGACAGGCCCATCGTGCCCATAGTGTCCTCCCTGCAGAATTTGCCAATCCTAATTGGGAATCCACCACTTCTGCAGCACCCGTTCTTCCCCCATTCACTGGCCCACCCGGAATTCAGGTGGAAACAGTTGATTTTACTTCACTTGATTTTTATTCGCTGTTTTTCACAGAAGATCTCTATAGATCTATTGTGGACCAAAGCAATTTGTACGCTGGTCAATACATCACTGCTAATCCCCAGTCCTCCCTTGCCAGAGATTGGAAACCAATTACGGTTTCCAAATTTAAGACCTTTCTGGGCCTATCCCTCTACATGGGCATAACTAAAAAGAGTGAGGTGCGATCATATTGGTCCACTGACCCAATTCACCATATGCCCGTGTTCTCTGCCTCCATGGCCATGGCACGATACGAGCAGATCTTGCAGTTCATGCACTTAAACAACAATGAACTCTGTCATCCTCGTGGAGACCCTGGATACAATCGGCTCTATAAAATTCAGCCCCTCGTAAACCACTTCAACCAAAGTTTTGCAGCCTTGTTTACTGCCCATCAAGTTGTCTGCGCTGATGAGTCCCTGATTACTTTTTCTGGCCGCTTGTCTTTCAAACAGTATCTTCCCAGCAAGCGTGCCAGATACGGGGTCAAGATGTATAAGCTCTGTGACAGGGCCACAGGCTATACATGTAGTTTTATGGTTTACAAGAGAAGAGATAGTCACGTAGAGCCAGAGAACTGCCCAGACTATATAGGGAGCACTGGCAAGATTGTGTGGGACTTGGTGTCACCCTTATTTGCAATGGGGTACCATTTGTATGTGGACAATTATTACACGAGTGTGCCTCTTTTTAGTCACTTGTTTGATCATCAGATTGGCGCATATGGCACCGTGCGACCTAATCGCCGGGGCTTACCCCAGAGGCTTGTGGATTCCCATCTTAGGCTGGGGGAGAGAGCCTGCTTCAAGTGTAATAATTTGCTCGCTGTGAAGTGGAGGGTTAATAAGAATGTTTTCGTTCTTTCCTCCCTTCATGCAGACATGACGGTCCAAATTCCTATGGCGACTGGTGTTGTGGAGAAACCCCTCTGTGTCCACGAATACAACCTTAACATGGGAGGGGTGGACCTCAACGACCAGTTGTTGGCGCCGTACCTAATTGCCCCTAAGGCCAGACGCTGGTACAAGAAAGTGTCTGTATACTTATTTCAATTGGCTTTGCTGAACGCTCATGTGCTATACAGAGCTTCAGGACAGACTGGATCCTTCCTTAAATTCCAGGAAGAAATTGTCAGAGCCCTTCTGTTTCCAGACAGTGCTCCACCTCACCTTCCCAATCCAAATGCATGCAAAGCACGGATATAGGAGTGACACTCGCTATTTTTGTCCTTCCTGTCCTGATAATCCTGGTCTTTGCATTGGTGAATGTTTTGAACGCTACCATACACTAGTGGAGTATTAGTGTAGGGTACAGCACTGCACAGACTAGGACACACTTTCACAGGGTCTCCCAAGATGCCATTGCATTTTGAGAGACCCGAACCTGGAACCGAACTGTTATGCCCCGTACACACGATCGGATCTTCCGACGGAAAATGTGCGATTGGAGCGTGTTGTCGGAAATTCCGACCGTGTGTGGGCTCCATCGGACTTTTTCCATTGGATTTTCCGACACACAAAATTTGAGAGCAGGCTATAAAATTTTCCGACAACAAAATCCGATCGCCTCAATTCCGACCGTGTGTGGACAATTCCGACGCACAAAGTGCCACACATGCTCAGAAGAAATTCCGACATGGTACTGCTCGGTCTGGTAAAATTAGCGTTCGGACTGGATAGAGCACTTTCGTCACGCTGCAATCTTTAAAATTGTTTAATACAGCGCACTCTCTTCTTCTTTATAATGCAGGAAGAACGAAGTAGTTTTGCTGCTGATATTCACACAGACTTCTCACAAACTTCTTTCTTTATTATTTATCGTGATTCCCTCAATATATTATGATTTGTCACATCTGACCAAAAAATCTATATCATTTTTTTGGTGTTTTTTTTTTTTTTTAAACCCTGATGTGATTTTTTTTTTTTTTGGTTTGTATTTTTTTCAAGGCTGATCTTGTTTTTTTTGTTTTTTTTAGTTATTTAACATCCTGAATAATTTTGTGTGTGTTTTGTGTGTCAAGTTACCACAACACCATTATTATCTTGTGTTATTTAATCTCAAGGAGGTTGCTTGGTGTTGGTGTCTCTTGTTAATTTCACATTGTATTTTTGAAATGTACCTGAATCCTCACAAACAAACTGTCCTTTTTGAAGGAAAACACACATAGGCGAGTATAATTGAAACCAAAAAACCTTTATTAAGGGCTCATAACCAAACAAAGAGGGAGGCAACGCTGGAGAAACAGCAGAAATTGGTGAAGCCTTTGACCCCCAGGGCACACATCAATTATTTTACTGCAAAATTGGTGACCTGAGGAGTCCATATATAAGGGAGTGCAGTCTGGTCCAGAAGTCCCAGAGATGATGAAAGCAGCAGATGACATCTGTGTCCCCAGGCTGTGGTACTACAAGAGGCTGCATATTTTGCCAGACCAGACTGAACCCAGGACCATCACTCTCTTGTATTCCTTCTATGCTTCCTTCCCGGCTGTGGCTCTGGTGTTGGAGATGTGGCAGGAGGAGGAGTAGGACCTGGAGGAGGAGGAGGAGGAGAAGGGCCTGGAGGAGGAGGAGGATTATGTGTGAGGTTACAAATGTGGGTAGCACATGTTATTTGGCCCCTCAACCCCTTATTGAGAGCTTCCAAAACTAAGAACTCACACAGGAGTCGTTGGCCCTCCTCTATCTGCATCATTTTGCAGGCAGTTATGCCAGCAAAGTCCTCCTCCACACTGTGGGGGGTTCTCAGGGCCTCTGTAGCCTTCCAAAAGAGGCCTATGGCAGCCTCCTCCAGGTTACTCCTCTTCCTGCCACTTTGTCTTTGAAGGTGTAGGGGAGGGACCTGGATATCAGGCAGCCTACTTGGTCCAGCCAACTCCTGGCTGAGACTTCCCTGTGTATGAAAAAGGGACATGGTTTTAGTTTTTGCATCATCAATCACAATCAGAAATTAGTACTCCAAACTAACATCTAGTTAACATCATTGATTGGACAACCATGAATATTTAGAGGAATGCTATACCTGGCTCAAGCTGGGTTCCTCCACATGTTGCTGCCTGGAAGGCCCAGGTTGGGCATCAGAAGCCTCAGCTGGGGGGGAAGTAAGCATAGAAGGAAGACTGGAGAGTGCTGGCCTGGGTTCAGTCTGACCTGCCAGAAAATGCAGCCTGTCATAGTACCACAGCCTGGGGACATAAATGTCATCTGCTTCTCCGGATCTCTGGGAATCCTGGACCTTCTTGTGCTCCCTTAGATAAGTGCTCCTCAGGCCACCAATTAGGATCTTCAAATAGGTGATGTCTGCCGTGGGGATCACCATCTTCACAAATTCCAACAATTTATCCAGCGCTGCCTTCCTCTTTGTTTGGTTCTTATAATCAGGGTGAGTTATCTGCCACAGACAAGGCAGCTCCCTGAACATATCAATGAAGATTGGCATAAAGTCCTTATCTTTCAAGATATCCATTTTCACTGCAAGACACAACACAAGACAAACCCTAATGTCAGCCTAAAGTCTTCTAAACTTGTGCAAATACAGGCCTCAATCTAGAAGCAGTATAGGCCCAATGTTAAATCTTACCTTCGCAGTCATGATCGGTGCCTCCTTTACTCCTTCCTCCGCTCACAGATTGTACGTACTACGCACGCGTGTTACGCTTTATAGACACTGCGCATGCGTGAAACTCCGCCCGCCAGTGACGTTCTTTCTAGTCTATTCCCTGCCCCTTCTCGTTCGGCGCAGTGGGGGAAGAGCACATGGCGGAGTCAGAGCAGGTGTCTGATAATTACACCAACGAGGAGGAGGAAATCCCGGAGGCAGAAACGTCCCGATCCAGAAGGAGATGATTTAAGGCCTCAAATATGTCCTTTGGGGAGATGTTGGAGATGGTGGACATCCTGAAGAAGGCCGACTATGACAGGAAGTATGGACCTTACCCCAACCCCAATGTCAGAAAGGCCAAGATCATGGCAAAAGTGGTCAAGAGTCTGCACCGGAATTTCGGGGTACGACGATCAAAAGATCAGCTCAGGAAACAGTGGTTGGACCTCAAATTAAGGGACACGAGCAGTACAGAAAGATCCGGAGAGTGCTGCAAAAAAGTAAGTAGTTGTGCTGTGTTCCTATTATTTATGTTTATTACGTTCGTGCTGCTCCATGTGCTTTTCTTAACTGTTATCCAGTTTAAAATGGCAACTTTCATGTTCATGGGCACATTATTCGTTCGTATAAAACATTGTTCGTTCGGCCTAGAAAACACCATTGTTTTGGCCATATGCATTTGCCCACATTTTTTATGGCCTACTTGTCTGCAAATAATTTGGTTGGGTAGATGGGTTTGTAACTAGAATGAAATGCAAACTAGATTCTGTGTAAGGAGAGGACACTCAGCAGCAGTTTTCACATCTGGATGCTGGAGCACTAGTGTGGGACACATGAACACCCTTTGTATTAGGGGGTCCCACACAGGTGCTCCAGTGTATACTATAGGGGTGTCTCCATCTGTGAAGCTTGTACAAAACAGGTAAAGTATTCAAGCTTGACAAAGGACACTAAAAATTCTACATCTTGGAACTCTGCCAAAATAGACAATTGTACCCCACTTCCAAGCAATGTTTCATATTCCTATTTCTGACATCAAATATCTGTGTGCTAAGTATACTTTTTTCTTTTTACATAGGGGATAAAAGACTCAGACGACACCCCTCATCCGAGGAGACCACAGACCCCCCACCTCTGGAACAAGGGGAAATCCACCCAAGCCAAGCAGAGCAGGAAGAGGAAGACGTGGTGGAAATTGGCACCACAACAGGGGAGTGTCTGCGACCACAGGCTCAGGTAAGAGATGGATGCCAGCATATTTATAATACATGGTGTGTTTTTGTTTCTATCTTTTTAGGTGATCGTAATGTTGTGGATCCAGATCCTTTCACCTCGGAAAGTGCACAGATCCTGATCGGGGAGATCATGGGGTGTAATAAGGACTTGGAAAACATCCTTAAAAACATCAATGATGTTCAACAAAAAATGAAGAACATCATTAATGTTTTAGGGAGAGTTTAAAACCCCTCAAAATTCCTTTTTTTTGCACTTTTTGTAAACTAAAAATTTTTTTGACATATTTGCGAAAAGCCAAATTTTGAAGAGGCACACAGTGTGTCAACATGTGCTATCTGCCATCACGGGAGATCAATGGACGCGTTTTGGGGGTGCAACCCCTTCCTCAATAATAAAATAGCTGTGAAGAAGGGGTTGCACCCCAAAAACACATCCCTTGATCCCCCATGATGGCCGCTAGGGATGAGCTTCGTGTTCGAGTCGAACCCATGTTCGACTCGAACATCGTCTGTTCGCCGGTTCGCCGAATTGCGAACGATATGGGCCGTTCACGCCAAGTTCGTGTGGCGTGTCACAGCCCATAATTCACTGCGGCATCGCAATGCATTGCTGGCTGATGATTGGCCAAGCATGCACTATGACCCGCATGCTTGGCCAATCACAGCGCCGCCTGAACAGAGAGCCGTAATTGGCCAAAGCCAAGGAGGCTTTTGCCAATTATGGCTCAGGGGATTTAGTACACGCCCCACACTATATAAGGCCGCCTGCACGGCGGCCCTGTGTAGTGTGTGTTTCCGGCGTTCATTGAGAGAGAGAGAGAGACAGACAGTGACATTTGATTTGAGTTAGATAGATTAGGCAGAACAGTCAGTCAGTTATCCCAGGTGTTGCATATATATATATATACACTGTATTCAGTTTAGCTAGATCCGTTCTTGTTATCTTCCTACTGACAGGCAGGCTTGTCTTGTTACAGTATTTACAGCTACCTGAAGAAAATTACTGGTGTTCTTTTGATCCTATTAGTACCACAGTCAGGCAGCTAGACTATTTACAGTTAGTGCAGTGCGTCCTGCTCACAGTGTTCAGCTAGATCCGTTCCTGTTATCTTCTTACTGACAGGCAGGCTTGTCTTGTTACAGTATATACAGCTACCTGAAGAAAATTGCTGGTGTTCTTTTGATCCTATTAGTACCACAGTCAGGCAGCTAGACTATTTACAGTTAGTGCAGTGCATCTGCTCACAGTGTTCAGCTAAAACTACAAGTTAGTGGGGTGCGTCCTGCTCACAGTGTTCAGCTAAACCTACAAGTTAGTGCGGTGTGTCCTTCTCACAGTGTTCAGCTAAACCTACAAGTTAGTGTGGTGCATCCACCTCACAGTGTTCAGCTAAACCTACAAGTTAGTGGGGTGCGTCCTGCTCAGAGTGTTCAGCTAAACCTACAAGTTAGTGCAGTGCGTCCTGCTCACAGTGTTCAGCTAGATCCGTTCCTGTTATCTTCTTACTGACAGGCAGGCTTGTCTTGTTACAGTATATACAGCTACCTGAAGAAAATTGCTGGTGTTCTTTTGATCCTATTAGTACCACAGTCAGGCAGCTAGACTATTTACAGTTAGTGCAGTGCGTCCTGCTCACAGTGTTCAGCTAAACCTACAAGTTAGTGCGGTGCGTCCTGCTCACAGTGTTCAGCTAAACCTACAAGTTAGTGTGGTGCGTCCACCTCACAGTGTTCAGCTAAACCTACAAGTTAGTGGGGTGCATCCTGCTCAGAGTGTTCAGCTAAACCTACAAGTTAGTGCAGTGCGTCCTGCTCACAGTGTTCAGCTAGATCCGTTCCTGTTATCTTCTTACTGACGGGCAGGCTTGTCTTGTTACAGTATATACAGCTACCTGAAGAAAATTACTGGTGTTCTTTTGATCCTATTAGTACCACAGTCAGGCAGCTAGACTATTTACAGTTAGTGCAGTGCGTCCTGCTCACAGTGTTCAGCTAAACCTACAAGTTAGTGGGGTGCGTCCTGCTCACAGTGTTCAGCTAAACCTACAAGTTAGTGCGGTGCGTCCTGCTCACAGTGTTCAGCTAAACCTACAAGTTAGTGTGGTGCGTCCACCTCACAGTGTTCAGCTAAACCTACAAGTTAGTGGGGTGCGTCCTGCTCAGAGTGTTCAGCTAAACCTACAAGTTAGTGCAGTGCGTCCTGCTCACAGTGTTCAGCTAGATCTGTTCCTGTTATCTTCTTACTGACAGGCAGGCTTGTCTAGTTACAGTATATACAGCTACCTGAAGAAAATTACTGGTGTTTTTTTGATCCTATTAGTACCACAGTCAGGCAGCTAGACTATTTACAGTTAGTGAAGTGCGTCCTGCTCACCGTGTTCAGCTAAACCTACAAGTTAGTGGGGTGCGTCCTGCTCACAGTGTTCAGCTAAACCTACAAGTTAGTGCGGTGCGTCCTGCTCACAGTGTTCAGCTAAACCTACAAGTTAGTGTGGTGCGTCCACCTCACAGTGTTCAGCTAAAACTACAAGTTAGTGGGGTGCGTCCTGCTCAGAGTGTTCAGCTAAACCTACAAGTTAGTGCAGTGCGTCCTGCTCACAGTGTTCAGTAGATCTGTTCCTGTTATCTTCTTACTGACAGGCAGGCTTGTCTTGTTACAGTATATACAGCTACCTGAAGAAAATTACTGGTGTTTTTTTGATCCTATTAGTACCACAGTCAGGCAGCTAGACTATTTACAGTTAGTGAAGTGTGTTCTGCTCACCGTGTTCAGCTAAACCTACAAGTTAGTGGGGTGCATCCTGCTCACAGTGTTCAGCTAAACCTACAAGTTAGTGTGGTGCGTCCACCTTACAGTGTTCAGCTAAACCTACAAGTTAGTGGGGTGCGTCCTGCTCACAGTGCTCAGCTAAACCTACAAGTTAGTGGGGTGCGTCCTGTTCACAGTGTTCAGCTAAACCTGCAAGTTAGTGGGGTGCGTCCTGTTCACAGTGTTCAGCTAAACCTACAAGTTAGTGGGGTGCGTCCACCTCACAGTGTTCAGCTAAAGCTACCTGTAGAAGGTTGGTGGTGTTCTCATACTACAGGCAGGCAGTTGATTTTGCTAGCTGCAGTATCAGTACATATATATATATATATATATATCCCAGCTTAGTGCAGCTACAGGCCATTAGTATGTCTGGAAGGCCAAGAAGGAGAGGTAGACAGTCACAAGCCAATAAGAGAGGGCAAGCAGGCTCTGTGTCTAGTGCTGGTCGTGGAGACGGTGCATCCTCATCAGCACGTGGCCGTGGGACACGCTTGGCCTTTTTTTCGGCAGCTGGCCGTGTTGAGCCGCAACATGCGGAAGACTTGGTCGAGTGGATGACCAAGCCGTCCTCATCCTCCTCATCCTCTCTCACCTATGCCCAGGGTACTTTGTCTGGCAAAGCAGCGGCCTCTTCCCTTGGCTCAATGTCATCAGTGACTCCTTCCCTAGCCCCACCATGTCCTCCTGAGGAGTCCCTCGAACTGTTTGACCACAGTGTTGGGTACATGCTCCAGGAGGATGCCCAGCGTTTGGAAAGTTCTGATGATGATACTGAGCTCGATGAAGGCAGTAACATGAGCATGGACAGAGGGGGTGCCCAAGAAGGACAGCAATCTGGCAGTCATGCTCCCGCTGCTGCAGCATACTGCCAGGTTTGCTCCAGTGATGAGGAGGGAGGGGATGATGAGGTCACTGACTCAACGTGGGTGCCTGATAGGAGAGAGGAGGAGGAGGTGGCACATCATAAGGGCAGCACATTGACTGCATCACACCCCAAAGCTCCACATGTGCAGGGCACTGCAGTCTCTTCATGTTATTCAAAAAATTCTTTGGTGTGGGCCTTTTTTGAGGCGAGTGCATCAGATCGCACCGCTGCTATTTGCAACATATGTCTCAAGCGTATCTCGCGTGGCCAAAACATCTCCCGCTTGGGTACCACATGCTTGACCAGACATATGTTGACCTGCCATGCAGTTCGTTGGCAAGCGTATCTAAAAGACCCACACCAAAGAACAAAGAGGACCTCTCCTTGCTCCTCATCAGCTGAGATTTCCAACCCCACTATGCCTTCAGTCCTCTCTGAGACCTGCACTGAGAGGAATGAAGTTGTAGAATTAGGTGTGTCACAGCCAAGTACTTGTGGGCAATCTGCTTTTGGTACACCGACGTCAGATTGTACCAGGCAAATTTCCCTGCCCCAGCTGCTGCACCGCCGAAAGAAGTTTGCTCCCAGCCATCCACATGCCCAGCGGTTGAATGCTAGCTTGGCAAAATTGCTAGCACTTCAACTGCTGCCTTTTCAGTTGGTAGACTCTGCCCCCTTCCGTGAGTTTGTGGAATGTGTGGTTCCTCAGTGGCAGGTACCCAAACGCCACTTTTTCTCACGGAAGGCGATTCCGGCTCTCTACCGGCATGTGGAAGGCAATGTCCATGCCTCGCTGGACAGGGCGGTCAGCGGTAAGGTGCATATTACCGCTGACTCATGGTCCAGCAGGCATGGACAGGGACGTTACCTAAGTTTCACGGCGCATTGGGTGACTCTGCTGGCAGCTGGGAAGGATGCAGGACAAGGTGCAGTAGTGTTGGAGGTTGTTCCGCCACCACACCTCCAAAATGCTAATGATTGTGGCACACCTCTCTCCTCCACCCCCTCCTCTTCTTCTTCCTCCATGGCCTCTTCCTGTGCTTTGTCCCCAGAACCAGCGGTGCTCCGTAGCCGTTCAAGGGGCTACGCAAGTACGCAGGCCAAAAGATGCCATGCCGTGCTTGAGCTGGTGTGCTTGGGGGACAGGAGCCACACTGGGGCAGAGGTTCTGTCAGCTCTGCAGGGGCAGGTTCAGAGGTGGTTGACGCCATGCCAACTTAAGGCAGGAATGGTGGTTTGCGACAATGACACCAACCTCCTCTCTGCCCTCCGACAGGGACAAATGACCCATGTGCCCTGTTTGGCTCACGTCCTTAACTTGGTGGTGCAGCGGTTCTTGGGCAGGTACCCGGGCTTACAGGATGTCCTGAGGCAGGCCAGGAAAGTCTGTGTGCATTTCCGCCGGTCCTATAATGCCAGTGCTCAGCTGACGGACCTCCAAAAGCAGTTTAACCTGCCGAAGAACCACCTAATCTGTGACATGCCCACCAGGTGGAACTCAATGTTGGCCATGCTGCAGCGGCTGCACACGCAGCAGAGGGCCATCAATGAGTAACTGTGCGACTATGGCACCAGGACAGGGTAAGGGGAGCTTGGTTTTTTTTCCCCACGCCAGTGGGCCATGATCAGGGATGCATGCACTGTCCTGTCACCATTTGAGGAGGCCACGAGGATGGTGAGCAGTGACAGTGCATGCATCAGTGACACTGTCGCCCTTGTCCACCTGTTGGAGCACACGCTGCGTGGAATAATGGACAGGGCACTTGAGGCAGAACAGAGGCAGGAAGAGGAGGACTTCCTTAGCTCTCAAGGCCCCCTTTATCCAGACAGTGTTCCTGCATGCCCGCCGATCACACAGGAAGAGGACGAGGAGGAGGAGGAGGAGGAGGAAGATTGTGTCAGTATGGAGGTGGAGCCTGGCACTCAGCATCAGCAGCAGTCTTTAAGGGATCAGTCCCAAGAAACACATGGACTTGTACGTGGCTGGGAGGAGGTGGCTGCGGACCATGTCGTCCTTAGTGACCCAGAGGACTCCGGACCGAATGCCTCAGCAAACCTACGCTGCATGGCCTCCCTGATCCTGCAAAGCCTGCGTAAGGATCCTCGTATTCGTGGTATCAAGGAGAAGGACCAATACTGGCTGGCAACCCTCCTTGATCCACGTTACAAGGGTAAGGTTGCGGACCTTATCTTGCCATCGCAGAGGGAGCAGAGGATGAAACATCTTCGGGAGGCCTTGCAGAAAGGTCTGTGCAACGCGTTCCCAGAGACTGGGAGGTTATAAACTCCTGTTTCTGGACAACGTGTTGCTGAGGCTTTGGTCAGTCAAAGAAATAGCGCTGGAGAAGGTGGCCGTCTGACCGATGCGTTCAGACAATTTTTTGGTCCGCAGCCCCAAGGTATGATTGGTTCCAGCAACCATCGCCAGCGTCTGTTTTACATAGTGCAGGAATACCTAGGGGCAAGATCAGACTTGGACACCTTTCCCACCGAAAATCCTCTGAGTTACTGGGTCTTGAGGATGGATCACTGGCCAGAGCTTGCACAGTATGCAATTGAGCTACTGGCCTGTCCTGCATCCAGCGTTCTTTTGGAACGCACATTCAGTGCTGCTGGAGGCGTGGTAACCGATCACAGGGTGCGTCTGTCCACCGACTCGGTCGATCGACTGACCTTCATAAAAATGAATCAGTCTTGGATCACCACCAGCTACCAAGCACCTGATGCTGATGTAACCGAATAATTTTTTTTGAAATCTCAGATCCCTTCAAAGACTGCCTATGCTGATGCTGAGTAACTATCCCTGAGTAATTATCCTCTTCCTCCTCAATCATCACACTGATAGCTTGTAAGAACATTTTTGGTTCTGGGCGCCACCACCAGTGCCTAAGGCACAATTTTTCAGCCCCTGTTTAACAGGGGCGTGTAATTACAATTTTTGATGCAATACTTTGCAGCAGGGCTCCTTCCTGCGTTCCAACTAGAGTGTCTGTGAGGGGTTGCAGTGTTGCGGCACCAGCACCAGTGCCTAAGGCCCAATTTTTCTGCCCCTGTTTAACAGGGGCGTGTAATTACAATTTTTGATGCAATACTTTGCAGCAGGGCTCGTTCCTGCGTTCCAACTAGAGTGTCTGTGAGGGGTTGCAGTGTTGTGGCACCAGCACCAGTGCCTAAGGCCCAATTTTTCTGCCCCTGTTTAACAGGGGCGTGTAATTACTATTTTTGATGCAATACTTTGCAGCAGGGCTCGTTCCTGCGTTCCAACTAAAGTGTCTGTGAGGGGTTGCAGTGTTGTGGCACCAGCACCACCACCACCACAGGCCCAATTTTTCTGCCCCTGTTCAACAGGGGCATGTAATTACAATTCTTGATCTAATATTTCACAGCAGGGCCCATTTCTGCACCCACCAAGAGCGAGTGAGGACTTACAGTGTTGTGGCACCAGCACCACCACCACCAAAGGCCCAGTTTTTCTGCCCCTGTTCAACAGGGGCATGTAATTACAATTCTTGATCTAATATTTCACAGCAGGGCCCTGTGAGGGCTTACGTTGTTGTGGCCACAACAACACCTAAGGCCCAAATTTCTGCTGAGTATATAGGGCAGGCCCCTACTTTCAAACATCTAACTTACAAACGACTCCTACTTGCAAACGGAAGGAGACAACAGGAAGTGAGATGAAATCTACCCCTAGGAAGGGAAATTCTCTCCTGTAAGAGTTAATATGGGAAAAACATTTCTCCTTTCCACTGATGCTTTCCAATCCTTGTTCCACAAAAAACCCCAAATTCTCAAAAAACATTTGTCATTGGGACAAAAAGTGAGGTGAAATCTTCTAAAGAGGAGGAAAGACAGCAAAACAAATGTCACAGGGGTGATAACCCTTCCCTATGTTTTCCAAAAAGCTTAAAAAAGATATTTTGGCTGGAGCTAAACACATTAAAAATGTACCCGTTCAAAATGACAAACAGATTCTACTTAACAACAAACCTACAGTCCCTGTCTTGTTTGCACCGCCTGTATACTGCTGTTCAGAGTATATAGGGCCTGGTGGCCCCACACCTTTCCTTATTTTAATTTGGGTGCGGGCTTCCCCTTAATATCCATACAAGACCCAAAGGGCCTGGTAATGGACGTGGGGGTACCGTTTGTCTCACTGATTTTCATCCATATTGCCAGGACCCGACATTACATTAAAACCGCAAGCAGTTTTAAATGAGATTTTTTCCTTTAAAAATGACATTTGGTGCAGGGACTGTTCTAAACACGGGAAACACGCGCCACTTTACAGGCATACTATAGACACCCCCCAGGTACGATATTTAAAGGAATATTTCACTTTTTTTTTTACTTTAAGCATCATTAAAATCACTGCTCCCGAAAAAAACGGCCGTTTTTAAAAGTTTTTTTTGCATTGATACATGTCCCCTGGGGTAGGACCCGGGTCCCCAAACCCTTTTTAGGACAATACCATGCAAATTAGCCTTTAAAATGAGCACTTTTGATTTCGAATGTTCGAGTCCCATAGACGTCAATGGGGTTTTAACGTTCATGCGAACTTTCGGTCCGTTTGCAGGTTCTGGTGCGAACCGAACCGGGGGGTGTTCGGGTCATCCCTAATGGCCGCTAGCACATGTTGACATTCGGCAATTGGTGTGCATCTTCAAAATTTGGCTTTTCTAGGGGTGACTTCACCCCATCTGAACACAATATCAAACACAGTTTGTAAATACTCATGTCTGATATTGCCTTCAAGTTCTACCAAATGTAAACTTTGTAAGTTCAAGATTTGTGTCTTTCTTGTTGGTTTTAAACATGCCTGTTTTATCTTAAATGGACATTTCTACTTTTTCTAATGTGACCCCAAAAATTGTTCTACAACAAACATGTTGGTTTGTTTTAAAAACCTTTTTTAAATGCACATGTGATTGTGCTGGTATTAAAAAGATTGTTAATCAAGAATGTGTGGATTATTGTTTCAACGCTCCAACACTTTTGTTGTGCTCTAATTGGTGTTTTCAGTGACAATAGGGGTTATTTCCTAAGGGCAAATCCACTTTGCACTACAAGTACAGTTTCAAGTGCACTTGTAGTGCAAAGTGTCTTTGCCTTTAGTAAATAACACCCAACGATGCTTTGTAATGTTACACAATCACGCCATTTTCAGGACTCACCACATTTCTGTTGGGGTCAGCTAAAAGAAACACAAGCAGTAAATGTCACCAAAGATTTTAGTAGGTAATTTTTTTTTATTTGAAAAAGGTTTCAGACATTGTCTGGCATATTGATAGCCCCCGTACCCGCAAAGTATTCAAGGTATCTTAGTTGGACATCACGGGCACTCAGGGGGGGCAAGCCAGGACGGCCACTTTCAAGCGCCATCAGGGTTGGTTCATTTTGAATTCCAGCCTCAGGCCCAACTGAGCCAGCATAGTTGGCAGAATGTTTCCGATTCAGTTTGTACTCCGCCATGTGTATGGGTGTAAGAAATAGGCGGAACCGGCTGGCCATGATTCCAAACATGTTCTCCACCAGTCTTCTGGCTCTGGCGAGCTGGTAATTAAAAACCCTCTGGTCCGGGGTGAGGGTCCTCATAGGGAATGGCCACATAAGATGGTCCCCCAGCGCAAACGCTTCATCCGCAAGGAAGACGAGTGGGAGTCCTTCCACATTGTCTTCTGGAGGTGGCAAGTCCAAGCTGCCATTCTGGGGACGCCTGTAGAACTCCATCTGGGTGATGACTCCACCATCTGACATCCGGCCATTCTTCCCCATGTCCACATACAGGAACTCGTAAGTAGCCGACACCACCGCCAACATCACAATACTATTGAACTCCTTATAGTTGTAATAATATGACCCCGAGTTGGGTGGTGGGATGATGTGGACATGTTTCCCATCAATTGCCCCTCCGCTGTTAGGAAAGTCCCACTGCTGGGCAAAGTGGGAGGCCACAGTCTGCCATTCCTGTGGCGTGGAAGGAAACTGTGGAGTCAAACCATAAAAATAAATTCATCATTTTGCACATCAACATGGAAAGCAGATTAGACACAAACATTCTTGGCCAACATCAGTATAACATTTATTTTAGGGAGTATTTAAAGACAAAGGTATAAGGTCCACCTATCAGATTCCTCCTCCCACCCCCTCTCATGAGCCATTTGTAAAATTTTATGAGGGGAGATGTTTTGGACAGGTCACCCTCTCCACTTCATTGAGAGATGAATGACTAAATAATGTGGATTACTTTGGTCAGCCCCTCCTTACTTTACACTATTGGCAGCCCACTGGACAGGTAAGAAGTGTCATAATACAAAGAGATAAATACACATTGTACACATTTTAGCACATTTTTACATTGTGATATTACCTATCAAGATAATAATAGGATACAAAAACTTTAAACATTAACATTTGAAAGTATTCAGGCAGGCCCTTGCACTACATGCTTTAGGGAATTCATCCATAAATATGACCACAAAAGAGGTGGGTATAGTGTGTATGGGTTTGGTAAAGTCAGCAGATAGAGGATTAGTATCAGCTGAGTTAGCAGTTGGGGGGAGGGAGGGTTCCAAATGATTTTGGGACACAAAAAAAACCTCTGGCACTCTGCCAGAATTTAAAGCACAAATCTCATTTTTACACATTTTAGAGGGTGTTTAGGGTAAAGCACTACTATGGAGCTGCCAAAATACATTGTTAAATGACTACACGAGGTGAATATAGGCCTAGGACAGCATGCTGGGGAGGTAAGTGAAAGCAAATATGTATGAAGGACAAAAAAATTACATAAAAATCCAGCATGCATGAGGACAAAGGGGACATTCACAGCATATTACAATCATGGTAATTAGGGAATGAAGAAAGAAATACAATACATTAGCAAACATTCTATACAATAAAATGTGTTGTTAAAGGATAAAAATCTTACCTTAATATGCTCCTTCTGCAAGACCTGGATGATGGAAGAACAGGTCTCTGGGATAATGATCCCTAGAGCCTGGGTGGAGATGCCTGTCGAGAACTTGAGGTCCTGCAGGCTTCTTCCCGACGCCAAGTACCGCAGGGTGGAGACTAGCCTCTGCTCTGGAGTGATGGCTTGCCTCATGCAGGTATCCTGCCTGCTGATATAAGGGGTCAGCAAAGCCAACAAATGCTGAAATACGGGTTCCGTCATCCAGAGAAAATTCCTGAAATCATCAGGATTATTCACACGGATCTCACGGAGCAAAGGCATATGACAGAACTGGTCACGCTGGAGCAACCAATTCTTGGTCCATGAACTCCTCCCCACCCTGTTCATGGACTGGGCTTGTGTCAAGGTAAGGACCCCAACACCAAGCCCCCACACAGCACAAACTCTCCGAGGAGTACGTATGCGCAACATGGCGAATACGGTCGGCTGCTCAGAACGAAGTAACAGAACGCACTGAAGAACACCAAGGCCTGTGAAGAGCCACCTGAAAATCAGTAACGAACAAACACAAACACAATGACAAGTCAATTGTACTCGCTGCACGCACTGAAGACCAGATACAAACCCACAAGCACAAACTGAACAGCAGAAAACGATCTGAAAGCCACGAGTCTGAAAAATCGCGAATCGTCTCTCACCAAACTTTTACTAACACGAGATTAGCAAAAGGAGCCCAAAGGGTGCCGCGCTTGGTTCTGAACTGCCCTTTTATAGTCTCGTCATACGTGGTGAACATGACCGCGTTCTTGGAGATCCGAAATTCGGACAACTTTATGTGACCATGTGTATGCAAAACAAGTTTGAGCCAACATCCGTCGGAAAAAATCCATGGATTTTGTTGTTGGAATGTCTGATCAATGTCTGATCGTGTGTACAGGGCATTACTGTTATACTGTAATGTTACTTTGTTTTATTGTTAACCATGCTTAGCAGGTACGCCATTCAGCTGCAGCGTGGATTTGCTCCCACGATACATAAAGCCCTGACTCCAACGCTGTAGGAGGTGATTTCATCACCACAGGTAAAAACAAAATGGTGCATGTATGCCCATCATTAGAAGTGGGTGGATGAAGGGAGGTATTCTAATGGTGGGCATACCCACCGATCAATCTCTTTTTTTCGTTCAGCCGACATGCTGCATGAAAATAAAGATTAAAATATATGCCCAACAAGGACCAGCAAAGTACTGGTATGTTGCTGGACTTTGAGTGGTTATACCAGAATGATGCCTGCGGTTTTAGGTATCATCTTGGTATCATTCTATTCAGCCAACGGCTTTCTAAGGGTGTAAATTTTTGATTTCACTCCTCACTGCCTATCACAGTTTTGGAGGCCATGGAATGCCCGGATGGCACAAACTCCCCAAATTACCCAATTTTGGACAGTAGACACCCCAAGCTATTTGCTAAGAGGTATAGTGAGTATTTTGCAGATCTCAGTTTTTGTCATAAAATTTTGAAAAAAAAGAAAAAAAAAAACACTTTTCTTTTCTTTCTTCATTTTCAAAAACAAATGAGAGCTGCAAGATACTCACCATGCCTCTCAGCAAATATCTTGGGGTGTCTACTTTACAAAATGGGGTCATTTGACTGGGTTTTGTGCCATATTGGCATTTTATGGCCTTCAAAACTGTGCTAGGTAGTGAGGAGTGAAATAAAAAATTTACGCCCTTAGAAATCCTGAAGGCGGTGATTGGTTTTTGGGGCCCCGTACACGGTTAGGCTCCCAAAAAGTCCCACACATGTGGTATCCCCATACTCGGGAGAAGCAGCAGAATGTATTTTGGGGTGTAATTCCACATATGCCCATGGCATGTTTGAGCAACATATCATCTAGTGACAACTTTTTGTAAAAATATTTTTTTTTTGTCACTATTTAATCACTTGGGACAAAAAAATAAAATATTCTGGTAGGCAGTCATAAACTAAAAGCTGCTAAATTCCAGAAAATGTACCCTAGTTTGTAGATGCTATAACTTTTGTGCAAACCAATAAATATACGCTTATTGATATATTTTTTACCTAAGATATGTGGCTGAATACATTTTGGCCTAAATGTATGACTAAAATTAAGTTTATTGGATTTTTCTTATAACAAAAAGAAGAAAATATCATTTTTTTTTCAAAATTTGCGGTCTTTTTCCATTTGTATTGCAAAAAATAAAAATCAATCAAATGCCTTCAAAAGAAAGCTCTATTTATGGTAAAAAAAGGATGCAAATTTTGTTTGGGTACAACATTGCATGACCACGCAATTACCAGTTAAAGCAGCGCAGTGCCAAATTGTAAAAAAGTCCTCTGGTCATTGAGCTGCCAAATGGACAGGGGCTGAAGTGGTTAAAACATAATGCCTTTGCCAAAAGCTTACTATGTTTTGTGACCCTTTTTATAGGATGTTCTGGACACCAAGGTGAATGCACACTTTGGGGTTAATTTACTAAAGTAAAAAATTCTGTTTACTTTGCAGGGGAAGTTGCACTTTTCCCTAGAGCTTAGTGAATTAATTGAAACATTGATAACTCCCATCATCCAATCATGTGCAAGTAAAAATGCATTTTTTTTCTTTGCATGTAAATGGGTATTATTTGCAAATTGAAACTTCACTGCATTCACTAAGCTCTAGAGCAAGAGTGTCTGGATCTTCCGATCTGCTAGAAAGGTTTGACATCTGCCCTGCTATTGTTGTAATGTAATATAAAATACGTAGTAGATGCTTTATTCTATGGTTGGTCATTCGGGCCAGCCATTGGGGGAACTGTATCTAACCATCCAGTGAGAACCAGTGAATTGAGGTTCAGTTGTCACTGAAGTCTCTCAGATCTTTTGGGACTCTAAAGATTGTTGTCAAGCCATTTCTCTTTGCTTTTAAACATGCTGGAAAACCTCAGTGATATTGTATATTGGAGAAGGGGTTTAGTTGTTTTTTTTCACATGCTAGCAATTCCACAGCCTGAATTGGAAAGGTCTGTAAAGTAGCTCAGTCAAAGAAGGAAAAGCCATGTAGTTTTTCTGTCACTATGGCATTGTTTTCATAAAAATGCACTTTTACAATGATATAACATGGTGTGTCTAGGTTCAGCCTGGGAGGTCTCAGGGCCCTGTGTATTCTGTCAAATTGCAAGTCCCATGTCTCCCAGTAGGGAGTTGAAAACCTTTCTTCTTGTATCCCCTGGGTTTTCATAATGTGTTGCCTCTGGTAGGCTGTGAACCCACGGGTTGCTTTGTCTATTCCTGTTCTCCTTGTCTTTTACTTTGTACAACATCGCTCTCTGAAAGCCCCAGGAATATCATTCCCATTGCTGGAAATACATAAAAGCCTAAGCATGTGCATTAACAGCTCTTCCATATCCTCCATGACCTCCACTCTCAGTTCACTCTTTACCAAGAAGATTCCTGCTTTCAAAGCTTGCAATGATCTATGCAATGTTGTATTTGGTTGGTTTTCTCCGGTGCCCAGACTGATTCACCTTAGGCTTCCAAGGTGGATAGTGAGTGAGGAGACATCAGAGTACAGAAATTTAAAGCACTGCAGAAATCCTCATGGTTTACCAGGTCCAAGCAGGAGAAGCTGTCTCTGCACAGAATCCTAGGTGAGTTATCCCTTCCATTTGTTAGTTTTCTTTCCTATCTTTTGGTGCCCATGAGACAGAATAATGGTTCAGGTAGCTATAAGTAGGAATACAGCACAGAACCATAATTAAGTGCATGTCCAAGTCATGCTCCCCTGAAATATATTTATATAGGAGTTATGTCTGATGAGTGAGTGTGGAAAGAGTGGGAAAGCACAAGGGGGGATGGGTGGGTATGAAATACGGCATGAGTGACTGCTCTGAATATCAACAAAAAGTAAAAATGGATTTACATTTCTGTTGTGAACCTTCAAAGTTAGTAACCATTTATCCTGAGCAACCTGATGGAATCCACCTTAAAAAAGGCAAACATATATATAATATGAGCTTGACATCCCTGTGAGATCTAGCACAGAAGGTTGAGCATTAACATAAATATGACATGTGGAACTAAGAAGCAAATGTTTTTTGGATTTATTTTTCCTGCACACACAGCAACCTTTTTCGTGAGTGGTTCCCAATTTACCATTCTAATTTGGTACTCTATAGTACTGAATGTACTGTACGTGTTCAAAAAACATTTGTTAATATTTTAGTTTGTTAATGCTTTTTCTTGCTTTATGGATGAGAACAGGACTTTGTTAAAGCCGCACTTTTGAAAAATATTTTTAAAAATTTGTTTTCTATTACTCAAGAGTTGCATTACCTGCACTTCACTGATTTCTATCTAAAATACAATTTTAACACATTACTCATTTCTCAGATAAAACCTAACCCCCACAATTCCTTTTCTACTTCTGTCTGTTATATAGAACTGTGCTGAATGCTCGAAAATCCTTTATTGCTCTGTGTACATAATTCATAGGTTGTTGTTGACATATTCCATTAGTTCTAGTTTTTATTTTCCTATAGTCTGTAGTTTTACAGTGACTACAGCTGCTCTTCTAAATGTAATTTTGTGGTTAAAATGAGTAAAGACAAAGGTCTGTGTTTCTTATTGCAGAAAATCCCTGTGTTTAAACATACATATACGTGTTTACTATATTAATTATATCTGGAGTTACTGTTTAACTCTGTCTTTATCAAGCAGAATTAAACTGCAAAGCTTTAAAGTAGAAGTTTGGGGTTGGTAAAAAAAAAAAAAAACTTTATCTTAACCTGCCTGATGCCCATAAAATCTGAGTTTCTAATAAGCTTAATACTAAAACTTACCTCAAGAACTTTAATCCCGAAGTGAATATGGAGATTCCTCGCATGATCTGGGAATTCTTCACCTCTAATAAAATCAAGAATAGAAGAGGTATTTCCCTTTTTTATAAACTCCTCCTTTCCTCATAAAACAAAAACTGCCAATATGATTAAATGGGAGAAAGACCTATCTCAAACCCTCCCATGGGAATCAGGGCAGAAAGCCCTAATGATTAATAGCTCAGCAAAATCATGCATTGAACACTGGGAAAATTCCCAGAAAATATTAAATCGCTGGTATTTGACTCCATACAGACTATCCAGATATTCCCATTCTCACCTTTCATGTGCTGGAGGTGTAATACTCATACTGGCAATTTAATACATACATTATGGGATTGTAAAGCTTTATTTAGTTTCTGGAAATCAAGCTCCTCCTTTATCGTGTCCCTTACCGGAAATTTAACTGCACTCACACCAGCAATGGCCTTATTAGGATTAAATTTAGACCTATACACGCTAAATTACAGGACTATTGTAGCCAATATCTTAATAGCCGCAAGACTCACCATAACTAAATTATGAAAATCGACTTTAGCTCCTAATCTGTCTGAAGTTATTCTGAGACTGAACTCTCAGGCTGGGTTTACACTATTGCCACATGTGGCTCACAGCAGGGATCCAGTGCATCCCCGTTCATCGTTTCAGGTCTGATTTCAGCCTGAATTTTGGGCTGAATTTGGACCTGAAATGGACCAAAAGACGCACAGGACCCCTGTGCAAATCTGCACCAGAGCCGCAGTGGAGAACCTGTCACAATCTTCTACCATATGAACTGGATGCGGAGAAACCCACATCCAATTTGCATAGGTGTGAACCCAGCCTCAGGCTCACTACGAGCTAATGTTAGCGCACAAAAATTGCTCCACAGCTAAATTTATAAATGTTTGGCAAGCTTGGATCCCACATCCCAGAGCTTCGAATTATCTGAAACATCCTAAAAACTAAAAAATTTGTTTTGCATCGCAAATTCTTCCAAGGTTTTGTAATTCATAAGGTAACTTCCACCCACTCTTTCTTCTCCTCTTTTCTATCATGTTAAGCAACATTCCCATGTTTACAGCGTGTTCCCTTTGGGGTAAACAGGGATTATTTTATTGATTAAATATCCTAATAGTTCTCAGCTCGAATAAAGTTAATTAAAGTAGATACTTGTAATGTACCTCTTATGTATTTAGAAGTCCAATATATGTTATCTTGTGACACTATTGAATTGATCTGTAACTGTACTATTCTTGTTATACATTTGATCGTTTAATAAAAATCTTTATAGATAAAAAAAGATTAAAAAAACAAAAAAAACCATATATACTTATCTCCATGCTACAGCATAGGTCTAAAGCTGCAGCTTTTCCCCACCAGCTCTAAGCCAGAGAACTGAGTGATCACATGACCACTGATTGCTCAGTTCTTGGTCAGCTCTGAGCAGCGAGCACTGACTGTCAGGGCTGATTGGAGCACTGGGCTGGGGTGGGGGCAGGAGTGGCTGTCTCTGGCTCTCTGCCACATGCTCCTAATCAGACATCCAGGTGGATACCAAAAATATGGTCAGGTTCCTAACAGAACCTGGAGCTTTAGCCCACTGTCAACTGATTATGGGTCACAGGAGAGCCAAGGTAAGTGCACTCTGACCCACAAGAGAAGTATGGCCAAAAAAGCTTTGGCTATGCATCTCTTTTAAGAATTCCAAGAAGAAAGGTGATTTACCAACATGGATGAGCAAATGTATTTTCATCAGTCAGAACTTCAGCTGTCAAATCCAGCTATTTCTCTTTCAATACGAATCACAAATATTAGTAATAGAAAATAACAAAAAGTTTTGTACCAATATAATGCTACGCTATCCAAATGTAATCATATGGTAACCGTACTAAATCACTATATCACTGGCTGCAGTTAAATAGTGGTGTGAGATATTATATTCCTATATAAAAAAACTAGTGAATATAATAATGCAATCTTATGCAGTCTTCAACAAAATGGCCGCAATGACACTATAAAATGATTGACATCTCATCCATCCAATAGAATTTCCCCTGAGCAAGATACAACATTTTCCAGTATCGACACATGTTGGGGAGGGGACAGTATTGGTTTGCGAGACAGTGGAGTGATCACAGAGTGGGAGAGGACACATCAGCACAGCACCTTTATATTTGTTTGGTTAGATACAGAGTGGCGCGCTCATAGCACCTATTAAATGTGAGTACCCTAATATAGGGAATATTGTCATTTTAAATAAAACTTTTAAAACGGTAATACACTATCCAGTTTCCTCTGTTTTCCATATGAATATTGCTGCAAGCAACCATCCAAGGATCTAAATGCTGACCATAAACCCAGAGGTGGTTTAAAAGCGTGTTTTGATTGAGCTTAGGTGCAAGGTCACACGATCTAAGGTGAGCGCATGCACCAAAAGAGGAGCGTGGACAGGAGCATTTTACTGTTATATCATCTGTTTTATCATCTGCAACGAGCACCAGAAAAATGGAGTAGTTATGAATGGACTTTATGCTGCTATTTTATGGACACAGATTAATGCATTAATGCATTACTAACTTACTAACTGACATATCAGCATGGATGTCACACCACTTCCTTAAACTAAATCTCTCTAAACTGAGCTATTAATATTCCCTCCGCTCGTGCCCCCCTCCATGACTTTTCCATCAAAATCAACAATGCAACCATCAGTCCCTCCCCTCACGTCAGTGTACTAGGTGTAATCCTATACTCTGACTTGTCATTTCAGCCTCAAATCCAATCGTTGTCAATAGTTTGTAGAATCCACCTCCGTAACATCTCTAAAATTCGCCCCTTTTTAACAAATGAAACCACCAAGCTCCTCATTCACTCCCTTGTTATCTCTCGCCTTGACTATTGCAACTCCCTTCTCATTGGCCTACCTCTCCATAGGCTATCCCCTCTTCAGTCTATCATGAATGCTGCTGCCAGACTTATTCACCTTACCAACCACTCAGTGTCTGCCAACTCTCTACTCCAATCCCTAAACTGGCTCCCAATCACCCAGCGAATTAAATTCAAAATACTAACCACAACATACAAAGCCATTCACAACTCTGCCCCGAGCTACATCACCAACCTTGTCTCCAAATATCACCCAAATCGACCTCTCCGTTCTTCTCAAGACCTCCTGCTTTCAAGCTCTCTCATCTCCTCCTCCCATGCTCGTCTCCAGAATTTCTCCAGAGCCTCTCCCATCCTCTGGAACTCGCTACCTCCATCTATCCGGCTATCCCCTACTCTTGCTACCTTCAGGCGATCCCTGAAACCTCATCTCTTCAGGAAAGCTTATCACGTCTCCAACTAATCTCCTACCACTTCCAACAGCTCATTCCCCACAGTTACAACCTTTTGTACCACCTGGCCCACCCTATTAGATTGTAAGCTCTTCTGAGCAGGGCCCTCTTAATCCTCTTATACTTTATTGTATTATAACTGTATTGTCTCCCTTTTATATTGTAAAGCGCTGCGTAAACTGTTGGCGCTATATAAATCCTGTATAATAATAATAATAATAATAATGCATGAATTAGTTGGGCACAAGAGCACTTTAAACACGGTTCACTTTATTTCTATATTGATTATTGTATATTGATGCACTTTATATAGATTTATGTAAATGACAGGTTGTCACTGCAATTATCGCAGTATTGCAATTATCGCACAGGGTTGCAAATTTCTCTATTGCATATGAATGCTACATGTGTAGAAAGAGGTGTGTATGCTACACAGGTTGTCATTGGGAGGACCACATAGGATTGCAATTTTTATTGTTCATGATCGCAACTTATAATTGCATAAGATTGCATTATTTTATTCACTAGTTTTTTTTTATGTAGGAATAAAATATCTCACCACCACTACTTAACTGCAGCCAGTAATATTATGATTTAGTACGGTTACTGTATGATTACATTTGGATAGCGCAGCATTATATTGGTACAAAACTTTTTGGCACGAGTATATGGGACGTGATCAATGCTAGCAGCTGTCCTTTAATCATCTATTATTATTATCTATCATTTGGATTTTCACATGGTAGCTCGCACGATTCTGTTTGTTTTTTAGAAAATGACAAAAACAGAGAAAAACATTAATCTCATGCAATAAAAGTAACATTTATTTTATAAGAAAACAGCAACTCACAAATGCTCACCTTGTACACCAGGACCAACACTTGTACACAACCTACACCAGTTTTCTATCTTGGTGCAGCCAGGAGATTCAGATTGCTACTTTTAATCTGGGAGTGGATCTTGTCTGCAGGAGTGACAGCAGCTACATTCTCCTCCAGCCCCTCCACTGGCCATGGCATGTGGGATTACACAGATCTCTCCCCTGCTGCCCTGAAGTGCACCAGTACAAGCTGAGCATTAGGGATGGGTGAACGATTTGGCCTGAGCATAAGTTCGGCCAAATTCCTGGATATACAAAATGTAGTCATATCAAGTATAATTGGAGGAGTATTTAAAATATTTTTCCATCCACTTATCCTGGACAAACAGGCAGAGGGTGGGAAAGGATATTGAATGTTAGGGAGGCATGCAGGTAGCAGACCAGTTACTTTCATTTCTGTCACAAGAGCTGACTGTCAATATTAAAAACAATGTTTACGCATAGTTATTTGTACTTAAAAGAGAAGTAAAGTTTTTTTTTTTTTCAGATTCATACTTACCTAGGTGGATGCAGTATTGATCTGATGCTGCATCTGTCCCCTGATGCCTCTACGCTGAGAACCAAGCAATCTAACATCGCCGATCACTCTGTTTTCAGAGCTCCATGAGCAAAGAGCTGTAGTCTGTTAGTCACAGCTCTCTGCTCTTCCCCCTCCTCGCTAATAGGAGCGCTGGGCTGTGGAGGGGGTGGGGCGGCCAGCCCAGGCTCTCAGTGGATCTCTGAGAGGCTGAGCTATGTGATGGTCCAGGCACCTGGTGGATCCAGACTTTATTGTCGCGATGACGTGGTGCCTTGACTGACTTCTGTGACGACAGCAGAGAGCTGATTTCAGCTTGCTCACTGCTGAAAATGGGTCGCAGGAGTGCAAAACGAACTACACTCCTGTGATTCCTAGGAGAAGTACAGCCAAAAGAGCTTTGGCTGTACTTCTCCTTTAACTCTTTCCCTGCCAGGCCCTGTGCTCCATTTTGTACACTCAGGTGGCCAGACCATTTTTGCTATTTTTTCTTTGCTTTTTTATTTTTTACTTACTGCTTTCAGAGTTTGTCAAAGACCCCCCAAACCATATATTTTCTGAAAGCACATGATCAGTAGAATAAAAAGAAGGTGCTACTGATTTTTTAGACCCCCATGGTATTTGCGCAAATGTTTATCAAACCAATATATTTGCAAAAAATACACTAAAACCTTTATTAGCAGATAAAAACAGAGTACATTTTACAAAATTCCTATTAAATTTAAAAGTGTAACCTGTATTGAATTAATAAATAACAAATATTTGTAACTTTTAAATTGGACCTTTTTGTTAAATGCTAAAAATTGAACAGACGCTAAAGTGTAAATATCCAAATTTCTCTAAAAATCTGAAGGTTTTCATTTTTCCCTTACAGCTTTCAGAATTAGTGAAAGACCCCCAAAACTATATATTTTCTGAAAGCATATCACCTCTAGGATATAAACAAGGTGCTACTGATTTTTTAGACCCCGCGATATTTGCGCAAATGTTTATCAAACCAACATATTCGCTAAAAATACACTACAACCATTATTAGCAGATAAAAACACAGCTAATTTGGCAAATTTCCTGCCAAATCCCCACTAAATATAAAAGCTTAACCTGTATGGAGTTAATAAATATATTTTTTTTAATTCTTACATTGTGCCTTTTGCAAAATGGTGAAAATTCGAATGTACGCAAACTTTCCTCTTCAGAAAAGCCAATCCTGCCTCCATCTAACAACTGCACTATTTTCTCCATTAGCTCATCCCCCACAGCTATTACCCTTTTGTATAACTTGACCCTCCCTCCTAGATTGTAAGCTCTAACGAGCAGGGCCCTCTGATTCCTCCTGTATTGAATTGTATTGTACTTGTACTGTTTGCCCTAATGTTGTAAAGCGCTGCGTAAACTGTTGGCGCTATATAAATCCTGAATAATAATAATAATAATGTAAATATCCAAATTTCTCTAAAAATCTGAAAGTTTTCATTTTTCCCTTACAGCTTTCAGAATTTGTGAAAGACCCCCAAAACCATATATTTTCTGAAAGCATAGGACCTCTAGAATACATCCCTATCAAATATAAAAGCTTAACCTGTATTAAGTTATTAAACAACAAATATTTGTACATTTTAAATTGCACCTTTTTGAGAAATAGTGAAAATCGGAAGTACGCAAAAGTTTTCGAAAATCTGGAAGTTTTTCCTTTTTCACTTACAGCTTTCAGAATTTGTAAAAGACCCCCCAAACCATAAACCATAAATTTTCTGAAAGCACATGGCCAGTAGAATAAAAAGAGGGTGCTACTCATTTTTAAGGTGGCATGATATTTGCACAAATGTTTATCAAAACAATATTTTTACTAAAATTACACTAAAATCATTAATAGTGCACATAAACACAACATAACTTACAAAATTCCTGCTAAATTGCAACTAAAGCCTCATTCACATCTGGCATACTAAAGTGTACGCCCACAGAGGGCCATGTTTACCCGCACAGGAATGCACAGGTGTTCCATGCATCCCCGTACAGGCAGTCCCACTTATGTCAATTGGGACTCAACGGCTGCACAGGCATAGCTGCTGTTCCCAATCTGACATCTGTGTGGGTACATGACTCCAAACGCAGACAGTGTTAGCCTAGGGACATGCATGCGGACCTACATGGATGTAAATTTGAGAGCAGTGGCTCTGTTCGTGTAGGTGCTACATCCCAAATGACATCAATGGGACTGTCTGCACAGAGATGCATGGAACACCTGTGCATCCCTGTACGCTGTGTTTTCCCTGTGTGAACAGGGCCTTAGGCGTCTTTCACACAAGCACACTGATCGGATCTGCCTGTCCAATTTTTAGGCGGGCCCAGTCGGACCACCCATTATTCTCTATGGATAGGCTGATGTAAATGGACATGGGTCAATTTACATGTGTCCACATTTGCTGATCAAGTCCAGTCCGCTAAAAACACAGGGATGGGAAACCCATTCCCCATCCATCCAGCAGATTGTATCAGATGGTATCCGATGGACAAGCGGTTCGTTTCCATCCAACCACCACATAGGGAATAGCGAGCTGTGTCTGTGTCCGCCTGCTCAGTGGGGATCAGCAGACAGATCCCCTGCTGAGCAGGCAAATCTGCTTGACAGAGTCCGCTCCATGTGAAAGGGGTCTTACCAAGAGCGGTCGGTCCATTAGGGGTGCTGCTCCCCTGCAGGGTGCCCGGCTCATACGTTTGCATGAGTTTTTTTTTCTAAGGCTCTAATTGGCTTAAAAAAGGTTGGGATCGGGGCGCAGAGCAATGCACCTCGAACCCACTCACTTGTGGCAATAGCGAATTAATATTCGCTATTGTCTTCCGACTTCTCCTCCTGGCTAATCAGGAAGGATTGGGTTGGCCGGGAGAAGAAGCTGAGGAAGCCGTGGAGAGTAAGTGCGGTGGGGGGCCATCACCATGGAGGGGGGAGTGGGGGGGACCGTCACTGTGGAGGGGTGAGTGCAGGTGGACCTGGGGAGTCTAACTATGTTTGTGTTTAAAAAAAAAAAATTTACTATTTACATTTGTTTTTTTACAGTTATTTTTTACTTTTTATTATTATTATTATTATTATTTGGGGGGTGGGGGGTCTTTGGTGAGATATCAGAGGTCTAAATAGACCCCCATATCTCTATTTCTGAGACAGAGAAAGGGACTGAAGATAGTCCCTTTCTCTATACAGTATCTCACAAAAGTGACTACATTCCTCACTTTTTGTAAGTATTTTATTATATCTTTTCATGTAACAACACTGAATAAGTGACACTTTGCTACAATGTACAGTAAAGTAGTGAGTGTACAGCTTGCATAACAGTGTAAATTTGATGTCCCCTCAAAATAACTCAACACACAGCCATTAATGCCTAAACCGCTGGTAAAGTGAGTACACCCCTGTCCAAATTGGGCCTAATTAGCCATTTCCCCCCCCTCGATGTCATGTGACTCATTAGTGTTACAAGGTCTCAGGTGTGAATGGGGAGCAGGTGTGTTAAATTTGGTGTTATCGCTCTCACTCTCTCATACTGGTCACTGGAAGTTCAACATGGCACCTCATGGCAAAGAACTCACTGAGGATCTGAAAAAAAGAATTGTTGCTCATCATAAAGATGGTCTAGGCTTTAAATAGATTGGCAAAACCCTGAAACTGAGCTACAGCACCATGGCCAAGACCAAACAGCGGTTTAACAGGACAGGTTCCACTCAGAAAAGCCCTCGCCATGGTTGACCAAAGAAGTTGAATGCACATGCTCAGATTCCTATCCAGAGGTTGTTTTTGGGAAAAAGACGTATGAGTGCTGCCGGCATTGCTGCAGAGGTAACATCCACCAGCACCATGATGTTGTCATGGAGGAGTGGAAGAGGACTCCAGTGGCAACCTGTGAACCTCTGGTGAACTCCATTCCCAAGAGGGAGGGGTGCCCAAGAGTGCCCAGTTTGAAAATTTTCACTGTACTCACTTTTGTTGCCAGTGGTTTAGACATTAATGGCCGTGTGTTGAGTTATTTTGAGGGGACAGCAAATTCACACTGTTATAAAAGCTGTACACTCACTACTTTACATTGTAGCGGAGTGTCATTTCTTCAGTGTTGTCACATGAAACGATATAATAAAATATTTACAAAAATGTGAAGGGTGTACTCACTTTTGTGAGATACTGTAGCTCTTTACTTGAATGAATGAGGAATCTGTATAGAGATTCCATTCACTCAGAAAATGACAGTCAGATACATTGTAACACTTGCGGTTACAATGATCAGCTGTCAGTGGATATAGGAGCGATCACTGCCTATATTTACCGTACTACAGAGGGGAGCTTAGTAAACACATGTTTACTAAGTCCCCCCAAGTCCCAACTTCACCCCAACCAGCACCGCTCCCCCCATGCGCTCTGCAAGCTGACAGATCACAGAGATCTGTGCAGGGAGAAGCTGCAGGCGATGGGAGGGAAGAAGGAGAGATGCCGCTCGGAGCGGCCATAGATTGGGGGTGTGGGGGTAGTTGGGGGGGTGATCTGACCGATGGGGGGACACATCTGGATCCCCCAAACCCCACGCAGCACCTGAAGCCAGCGGGAGCAGCAGAGGAGGGATGCCGGCTAATGATGGTGACTGCAGGTTTCCGGTTTGGGGGAGTGGATCGGGTGGAAGAAGTGGGGTGAAGGGGATAGGAGAGGAAAGGGGGGCATTTTAAGATGAAAAGGAGCAGCGGGAGGTGGTGGGGCAGGGGACAGGGAAGCGGCAGCATGGGTGGGGGGGTGGTCACATTAGGGGTTAATAACTCTAATCAGCGGGTTGTAATTTGCTGATTAGAGTTATACAATTGTTCAGCAGAGTCTGCTGAACAATTCTGATACAAGCTAATTATGCTACCAAAATTAGTGTGTGCTGTAAAGTCTCTAGAAGGGAAAAGGGAGGAGTGAAGAAATTTGCTCTTCCCACCTATGGGGCCGTGGCAGACTAATGCCTCGTACACACGATTGCACATTCTGACAACAAAATCCATGGATTTTTTCCGACGGATGTTGGCTCAAACTTGTCTTGCATACACACGGTCTCACAAAGTTGGTCGGAAATTCCGAACGTCAAGAACGCAGTGACGTACAACACGTACGACGGCACTAGAAAGAGGAAGCTCAATACCATGTGCGCCACCCTTTGGGCTCCTTCTGCTAATCTTGTGTTAGTAGAAGTTTGGTGACAGACGATTCACGCTTTTCAGCCTCCTGCTTTTCTGATCGTTACTGCTCTTCGGTTTGTGCTTGTGGGTTTGCGCTCTATTACGTATTTGTTTTTCAGTGTTTTTCAGTGCGTACCTGTCTGCTCATTTCTGATTTTCAGCTCCGGCCTTTCTGTTTTTCAGTGCTTTCTGTTCGTTCTGACCAGCTGACCGTTTTGAAGCCATGGGGACCCTCACCCCAGACCAGAGGGTTTATAACTACCGTCTGGCCAGAGCCAGAAAAGTGGTGGTGAACGTTTTCGGGATAATGGCCAGCCGGTTCCGCCTATTCCTTATGCCAATCAACATGGCAGAATATAAACCTAACCATATAATCCTTGCATGCTGCATTCTACACAACTATTTAAGGATAAATTCAATGAACTATGTGGCCTCAGTTGGGCCTGAGGCCGGACTTCAAGAAGAAACCCTGATGGTGCTTGAAGCTGGCCGCCCTGGCTTGCCCCCCCAAAGCGCCCGCGAAGTAAGACAGAAGTATATAGAGTACTTTGCGGGTAGGGGGGCCATTGATATGCCAGAAACAGTTTAAGAAACATTTTATCAATAATTTTTGAACTTAAACTGAAAGAAGATTACCTGATTTAATGCCTGGGTTTCTTTTAGCTGTCTCCTAGGTTATCCAATGGGCTTTTCTTTTTGGACATTTTCTTCAATTGTGCAAATGTAATTTATTTGATATATGAGGTGACAATCTCTTCTTCAGCGAATTATTATTATGTTGTGGGACTGCTACACACACCTTGTTTTTGTTGTTAATGTATGTAATGCATTACTGACAAAAATATTCATCATTTTCAGCACCATGAATGAATTTTGGGGATTCATATAAATGGCGTGATTGTGGCAAATTATAAAGTACTGTGGGAGTTATTTACTAAAGGCAAATACACTTTGCACTCTAACAGTGAAACTGCACTGAAAGTGCACTTGTAGTGCAAACTTATTTTAATACAAATAGGCCTGAACAAATGTAGTTAACCTGTATTTGCCAAAAACATCTTAAAGTGGGCGAACGAACGATGTTTCCTACGACCGATTACTGTGCCCATGAACATCAAAATAGCCATTTTAAAATGTACAACAGTAAAAAAAAGCACATGGGGCAGCACGAATGTTAAGAAGAATAGGAACACACGACAAAATACTTACTTTTTTGCAGCACTCTCTTGAATCTTCTGTACTGATTCTGCTCCCTCAATTTCAGGTCTGACTTGCATTTCCTCAGTTGATCCTTGGATCGCCGTACCCCAAAATTCTTCTGCAGACTCTCCACAACTTTAGGCATGATCTTGGCCTTTCTCACATTTGGGTTTGGGTAAGGTCCATGCTTCCCGGCATAGTCAGCCCTCTTCAAGATGTTCACCATCTCTACAAAGAACATATTTGAGGCCTTCAATCTCCTCCGGGATCGTGAAGTTCGGGGCTCCGGCCTTTCGTCATTGCTGCTCTGCTCTAAATGTTGTCTCTCCACCATGTTCTCTCCCACTGTGCCAAAAGAGAAGGGGTGGGGAATAGACTACAAAGAACGTCAGGGGTGGGCGGAGTTTCACGCATGCGCAGTGTATATAAAGCGTAACACGCATGCGTCGTACGTACGATCTGTGAGTGGAGGATGAAGTAACGGAAGCGACGATCGTTATAACGAAGGTACAATTTTATGTTGGTTCATCAGTGGCCTATACTGCTTATAGATTGAGGCCTATATTGTGTCAAGATTAGGAGAGTTTCGCCTGACATTAGGGTTTGTCTTGTGTTTTTTCTAGCAGAGAAAATGGATCTATTCAACAATGAGGACTTTATCCCCATATTCATTGATATGTACAGGGAGCTGCCCTGTCTGTGGCAGGTAAACCACCCATTTTACAACAATAAACCAAAGAGGAAGGCAGCGCTGGATCAATTGCTGGAATTTGTAAAGCTGGTGATCCCCACGGCAGACATCCCCTATTTGAAGGCCCTAATTGGTGGCATGAGGAGCACTTATAATAGGGAGCACAAGAAGGTCCAGGATTCCCTGAGATCAGGAGCTGCAGCAGATGACATTTATGTCCCCAGGCTGTGGTACTATGACAGACTGCATTTTCTGTCAGGCCAGACTGAATCCAGGCCAACACTCTCTAGTCTTCCTTCAAGGCTTCCTTCCCCCCCAGCCGAGGCTTCCAACGACCAACCTAGGCCTTCCAGGCAGCAACATGTGGAGGAGCCCAGCTTGAGTCAGGTATAGCATTCTTTTAAACATTTCTGTTTGTCAAATTATTGATGTTAAATAGATGTTAGTTTTGATAACCAAAGTGTTTTACATATCAATATACAGTAGTGGCCACAAATGATTGTGACAACAATGAAAAATGCTGGGGTCAGAATTATAGTCTTTTCTATTTATTAACATTCAATTTGCAACAGTCATGAGCTGAAAATTGTGTGTGATCGATGAACAAAAAACTAAAACTACGTCCCTTTTTCATACACAGGAAAGTCTCAGCCAGAAGGAGGCCGTGGAAAGTGGCAGCCAGGAGGTGGCGGGGCCCAGTAGCCTGCCAAAATCCCAGGTCCCTCCCCTCGGCCTTCCACAAATAAGTGCCAGGAAGAGGAGTAACCTGAAGGAGGCAGCAATTGGCCTATTTCTGAAGGCTACTGCGGCCCTCAGAAACCCCCCAGTGTTCAAGAGGACTATGCCTACATGACAGCCTGCAAAATGCTAGAAATGGAGGAGGGCCAACGCCTCTTATGTGAGGAAGTGTTGTTACAAGCCCTAAAAAAGGCGTTGAGGGGCGAACTCACAAGTCAAAGCCACGTTTGTGAGTTCAACCATGGTCCTCCTCTTCCTCCTCCACCCCCTGCCACAACTCCAACACCAGAGCCACAGCCTGGAAGGAAGCGTCTGAGGAAGACAAGAGTGTGATGGCCTGGGTTCAGTCTGGTCTGGCAAAAGATGCAGGCTGTGGTATGACCACAGCCTGGGGACATAGATGCCCTTTGCTGCTGTTCCTGATCTCTTGTAGTCCTAGACCGGATTGTGCTCCCTATTATAAGGACCCCTCAGGCCACCAATTTTGACTGTAAAAATATTGATGTCTGCCCTGGGGTACAAAGGCTTCGCAAATTTCACCAGTTTCTCCAGCGTTGCCTTCCTCTTTTATTTTGGAATGACACATAATAAATGGCTATTTCTTTTTCACAAATACTTGCCTATGTGTTTTACTTCAAAAAGGACAGTTTGTTTGTTAGTAAGCAGGTACATTTCAAATATACAAGGTCAAATTAACAAGGAACACCAACCAACCTCCCTGAGGTAAAAAAATACAAGATAATAACTGTGTTGTGGTAACTTGACACACAAAACGAGAAATAATATTATGGAGAGCACTAGAAAAATAAAAAAAATGCAGATCTTGATAAAAAAAGAAAAAAAAACGTTATTATGGAGATGTGACGAAAAACAAAATTAATATTATTCATGAGATCATGAGAAATAATAAAGAAATCAGTTTGTGAGAACTCTGTGTGAATATGAGCAGCAAAACAACTTCATTCTTCTAGCATTCTAAAGGAGAAGAGAATGCGCTGCATTAAACTAAAAAATTGCAGCGTGAAAAATGTGCTATCTCCATTACGATCGCTAGTTTTACCAGACTGAGCACTTCCGCCTTGTAATTTATTCTGAGCATGCATAGCACTTTGTGCATCAGAATTGTGTACACACAATTGGAATTTACATGAACGGATTTTGTTGTCGGAAAATTTGAGAACCAGATCTCAAATTTTGTGCAACAGAAATTACAATGGAAAATGTCCGATGGAGCCTACACGCGGTCGGAATTTCCGACAAAAGGCTCCCATCGAACATTTTCCGTCGGAAAATCCGACTGTGTGTACAAGGCATAAGGGTTAAGTTGGCAGTTAGTGATGAAAAATTATTATTGGCTAAAAGCATGTCACATGTTTAAATGGCACAAGCTAGCCCTTATATATTGAATTAAAGTGCGTAGGAGCAGCAGTCAGCGGCGGATCAAGAAAGAAGAAGAAGCATCCCACCCTCCCACCCTTTGTCGTGGTCCTTATTATGTGGTTTCATCCTTTTCTCAAGAAAAAGGACAGTTATACAGTCTTTTGAACATGTTTTTTGTATTAACTTGAGCTGTTATGGCTGAGTTAAGTGTGTTGGTTATGGTATAATATAAGTGAGTGTCATGTTATATATAAATAAAAACATGTTCTTATTGTTGGCAAATATATTAAACACCAATAATAAAAGTCTGCGGCCATATCAAACCATTATAAAAAGTGTTGTCTTATTTATTTATTTAAATTAATTATTATATATATGGTTCTGCATACGCCCCCATTTGCTCCTGTTTCTTCTTGCTGGAGGCTAAAATTTTGCTGAAGCCCAAAGCTCCTGAACAGCAGTAAATCATAAAGCAGAACTAAACCCATCGATTTAAGGGTTTCAAAAAAAAGGATTGCTGTCACAAACTGTCGAACCCTCAAATGGCTGGTGTCATAACTGATCACATGTGCAGCACCATGGCAGTTGCAGTTAAACTGCGGTAAAACCCATGGCAAAATTGTGGTTAAATCACTGTAAAAATGCCCACCTTTGAAACGCTCAGGTGTGAATGCAGCCTTAATCACTTCAATACCGGACATTTTCACCCCCTTCCTGCCCAAGCCAATTTTCAGTTTTCAGCGCTGTCGCATTTTGAATGACAATTGTGCGGTCATGCAATGCTGTACCCAAATTAAATTTTTAGAATTTTTTCCCCACAAATAGAGCTTTCTTTTGGTGGTATTTGATTACCTCTGTGGTTTTTATTTTTTGCGCTACAAACAAAAGAAGAGCGATAAGTTTGAAAAAAAACACAATATTTTTTACTTTTTGCTATAATAAATATCACAAATTAAAAAAAAAAAATGTTTTTTCCTCAGTTTAGGTCCATACATATTCTTCTACATATTTTTGGTAAAAAAAAATGCAATAAGCATGTATTTTTTGATTTGTGCAAAAGTTATAGCGTCTACAAAATAGGGGATAGTTTTATGGCATTTTTATTATTTTTTATTTACTAGTAATGGCGGCGATCTGTGATTTTTATCATGACTGCAATATTGCGGCGGACACATCAAACTCTTTTGACAATATTTTGGGACCATTGGCATTTATACAGCAATCAGTGCTATAAAAATGCATTGATTACTGTATAAATGTCACTGGCAGGGAAGGGGTTAACACTAGGGGGTGATCGAGGGGTTAACTGTGTGTCCTAATGCGTGACTCTAACTGTAGGGCGAGGGAACTCACAAGGGGAGGAGACCGATCGGTGTTCCTCTGTACTAGGATCACATGATCGGTCTCCTGACAGGACGTGGATCTGTGTGTTTACACACACAGATCCACAGTCCTGCTTGGTTGACGGGCAATCTCGGGTGCCCGGCAGACATCGCAGCCGCCGGGCATGCGCATCGGTCCCGAGTGAGACAGCCGGGAAGCCCAGGACGTCATATGATGCCCGCCCAGGATGGGAGATCCTATCTGCGGACGTCATATGACAATGGGCGGGTATTGAAGTGGTTAAGGATAGGAGGGTTTACTTCTGCTTTAAGGCTGTCAGCAGTTCAGCCTCTACAGACTCAGCGGTGCCTAAAAATGTCTAAAATGGAAAGCAACTGAGCATGTGCAGAGCAGGGTAAGACAGTGTATTACTGGATTTTAAACAATATAGACACTTATTTTTAATGTTTTATATAGCTATACCTGCAAAAGGGTCTAGCCTGAAGTGATCTAACAGGACTTCATTTTCCACTTTAAGTTAGTGTACTAAATGCTGTACTTTTTGTGGACTAAATATTTAGATTTTTATTTTATTTTAAACATGCTGCTGTTTTAGTACCAGGTGGTATTTACTTCCCAGCTCGGTGCACTAGAAGCTATAAAATTAGAGACTGTTTCACAGAGTGTTTTTCAGTTTTAAACCCAGAAGCTGAATACCTAATATTCACAGTCTCTGTTGTAAAAGCACATTTTGTGGTGAAAATATAGACTTGTTTTGACAAAGTACGTTGTTGTTTTAGGTAAAGGAACAATTATGTACAGTATATCCACAGTTAGCATACTGAAAGTGGCATGTCCCTGTGAAAAAAATATGTTTGTTTTGAAAAATACATAGCTATTTTAAACCCATGGACTGACAATTTATTTCCAAACTCAATGTGCTAAACACTGCTCTTAAATAGGAAAAATATATATACAGTATGTTTGTTGTTATGAAATACATTGCTGATAGATGTCAAGATGCTGAAAATCTGTTTTTAAACTCAGTGTAATGAGAATGTACTGTTTGTGTGTATTGATGAGTGTCACCAGGCGCAAAGACAGAGGTGGTGGAAAAGAGTTTAAAGCAAACCTCTAGGCAGATGTAGAAGACACAATTTATGCAACTCTGTATTCAATAATACACAATTAAATGTTTTTCTTTTTCAGCCAGTGTAATTGCCTGAATTTGAGTTTGTATCAGCTTCTTGCAACTTCCTGTGCAGCTGACTTAAACTGGTGGTAAGGTTAGGACTTGAAGCCAGTCATGTGGGCTGGTGAGATAAATGCTGATAGGAAGAAAGAGCAGAATGATCTGGCTGACTCTGCTCCTTTGTTATCCAGCAGGTTGGAGTGAAAAGTGAACACCACAGTATTCCCTAACTGCAAGCAATATCGTCCAATGAATTCAGTGACAGGCTGAGTAAATCTCAGGAATGAATGAACAGAAATATAAATTCTTCGGAGGGTAAAATATTTACCTTTATATGCGTGTATGTATATGAATGTACTGTATACCTTATTGACCCTGAACCAGCTCCTCACTGTTCAGAGCCCTGGTTGAGGAAATCTGGCTGAGCCAGTAGGAGACTACTCAGAGCAGTATAAAGAACCTGAGGGCTATGTAGCCAGTTGTGCTGTAGATCAGAGAGGGCTCCACCCATCCAGGAGCCTAAGGAAAACCTGGCAGGCCATGTCCAGGAAGTCACAGCCTGCAAGTCTGGGAAAGAAGAAATTACAACTATATGACGCTGCAAATCTTTATGGTCAGCAGCTAGGACATCAACAAGGACACTGGTTACCTATGATGTCATCTACCTAAAGTCTTATTTTTTACAGGTTCTACAGAAATACTTAAAGGACATGCAAGGCTTGCGTCAGGGGGAATGGACACACAAAAATATAGACAATGGATGTTTTCACGTGGGCAACAGTGATCAAGATCTAATTCTCAACTGAGCCAGTTGTCACACAGTAACAAGCAGGGTCCCCACATTTGGCAGCAGTAGGTATTCTTAGCAGCAATAAGGCCTCCAGGCTGATAGCCAAAAAATGACTCCTTGATCCCAGTTTCCTTCTAGCCAGCCCATGCAGCCCAATTTTACCTTAAAACAGTGGTTTCAATTTTTTACACTTACAGTTTTTATAGTTAGCAACAACAACTGGGTTCTCTCACTCCGCAGCAAATAGCTTCTCAGTTTTACAATCATCATCTGATTTATCTGCCCATACCTTCTAGCAAGCCTGCACAGTCTAATTTAATTCAACAGCAGCAGTCCCCATCCCTTTATTTTTACTGCCCATACCACTGATTTTCGCTACCACACAGAGTATTGCTGTCTTCAGAAACTTCCAGATGACTCCGCGGCAGTCAGATGTATCAGGGATGGGGAAGAGACTGATTATAGGACTGTGCTGGAGAACTTTGCCACATGGTGTGAGGATAATCACCTGTATCTAAATGTGACAAAGACAAAGGAGCTGGTTGTGGATTTAAGATGGAGGAAGGCACTGGTGATCCCTGTCTCCATCCTAGGATTGGATGTAGATGTGGTAGAGAGTTAATAATGTCTGGAAGTGCACATAGATAATAAGCTGGACTGGAGCAAGGACACTGAGGTGCTCTAAAGAAAGAACCAGTGCCAACAGACACCAACAGACTCAACAAACTGATTCACAAGTCCAGTGTTGTTTGATTAGAGTTGGAGTCTTCAGCAACAGTGTTGGAGAGTATAATGTTGTTCAAGGTACGTTCAGTCTTGGACAACTCCTCCCACCCACTCCACAATACGCTGGTCAGTCTGTGGAGTACCATCAGTCACAGACTTACAACCACGATGCATCACAGAGCAACACAGGAAATCATTTTTGCCTTCAAATTATATAATTCTTCTCTGTGAAGATTTCATCTGGTTTATAATCAGGATTTGTATGTAGTTTTTATAGCATGTTGGTATTATGTTAATTTTTATTTGTGGTAATGTTAGAAAAAGTGGTGTAATATTTGCAGTTTGACTTTCTGTTTTAAATCTGTGTTATTTATTCTATGTTGCATTTTAATAGTATGGATGTTTTATTAGAGTATAGTTTTAATTTGTTTTACTTGTACTAATTGCTGTTATTGGTAATTTTATTGTGTCATTGTGCTTTGTTCTGTTCATTATTGTGATCTTGTGTTGTCTTTTGTTGAATGCAGCTGTATTGCAATAATTTCCCTTTGGGATTATTAAAATATTCTGAATCTGCAGGAATATCCCACACAAACAAGATGCTGCAAAGGATCAAAAAACAAGCTGCACACGCATGATACCACCATGTATTACAATGTCTTTCAGCATAATTGGATATGAACAGAAATACAAATCTTTGTCGATAAGCTAGTAGATGGCTAGGTAATGATAGAAGAAATGATAGATAGATAGATAGATAGATAGATAGATAGATAGATAGATAGATAGATAGATAGATAGATAGATAGATAGATAGATAGATAGATAGATCTGGTAATGCAAATAAATACTGTATTTCTATAGTAAGAAAATTACCCAGTATATGCGATGCATTGGAACAGGATAAATATAGCTTCAAAATCAAGGTTGTGGCATATTTGAACAAAAAAGAACTAATGCATTTCTTTTGTATTCAGTGAGCAAATATCTTCAATCTATTTCATACTACATTGCCTCATTTAACAACTGAAGATTCTCCATAGGTTTGATTTCTTTTCCATTTGTCAATATTTCAAAGGCTCAGGTAATGCTTTTACTTAGACTCATTCAATAAAAGGATTACAGAAACTTGTGTGCTATTACCAAAAATGTCAGAGCAATTTGTTACAAATCAGAGCAGCAATTCCTTCTTTGTAGTGCCATGGATAAAAAAGGATCTGTGCTAATTAAGGCTGAGTATAGAGAGAAAGCAGCATCATCCTATTTTCTCGACATTGAACATATAGAAAAGAAATGAGGCTAAAACATTTTGAAAAAAAAACATTGCTTGTAACAGTAAGGCTTCTTCATAATTGTGTTAACACAATCTAAAAACTGATTTTTAAATTAGATGCATTTATATAAGAGCAATTTATAATGTCATTATTTACCTGACATTTTAGGAGGCTTATTGTGACAGCCAGTCTGCTATAGCTGCTCTTCATGCTGGTCTCCAACAAGTGGTTACCCCTCTTCCTGAAGTCAGCACACTTACATTTTAGTACAGGACCAGTAGCCATGAGTTTAGGATAAGACAGGGCTCTTGCTAGATTTAACCTCCCGAAATGTGGGATTGTGAATTAAGGTGCGCATTAGTGGGTATACTGATCTTAAAAAAATAAGCTAAAGTTTATATAGGGGAATGTGGATACAGTATTGTTATGTTTTATTTGGTAGATGTTCCGCTTTAATTTATACAAAACTCTATTCTTAAACAGAGCCAGTTAGGGTAGATATATAGATGGCACCACTGCAGACACATTGTTACAGGTGCATGATCTAGGACTAGGGATGAGTGAATGCGACTGGTTTCTATTGGCAGTGGGTTCACACATATTTTGGATGTGTAATCAATTTTTAGCTTTTATATTTAGCTTGAAATATATATAGCATTAGCACCCCAATCTAATAAGTTTTAACTTGAAAAGTTTTTTTTAGGTAGGTTTGACTGTAATGTCTGATTTTATTTAATAAGTGGCAATAGGCCTGCAATATTCAGTGAAAGTATCACCCACAACACATCTAAAAAGCTATAGGAAAGTTTACTCCTAAAAATTAAAGCTAAAGTCTCCAACTTTATACAAATTTGTCAGTGGCATAAGAGTTTAATAGCATAGTTTTAGAGCTTGCGTTCACAGTATCACATTGTAATGTCTTACAAAGTGCACAATCACTTCAAAACAAGAACTGCAAATTCCCCAAACCCCCTCCCATCACTGCATCCCGATTATTATCATAACATTCAAGAGATAGACTTCAGGTATTAGTTTGGCAGCAGTATATGAGCACCTCAATAAGCAAAAAATAGAAAGAGACAAGCCAGGTTTTATCTTGAAATGCAAATTAGAGTGCATTTAGAGTGTAATTAGAGATTCAACACAGCATTTATCCCACAGCAAACACTGGACATTTGGCAGCTGCGGTGCAGCTGTGGAAAACATAGTGCCTATACATTGTCAAAGCACAGGAATTAGCCACAAATTAGGAGGCACAATGCATATTTTACCTTGCAGTAAAAGCACCAGAATAGGGCAAGAGAGATGGCAGAAGGTGATAATAGAGTCAGGAACAATTCTTTTGAGTGTAAGTGATTGACATGTTCAACAGTTCACGTGTAGTTTGTAGCATCAGTAATAGTGGTTTTGTCAGCAGTAATCTAAGATTAGTTAATTTTATAGAAACGAGTTGGTCAACAATATGGTGGGACAGGCAAATTCACTTCTCTGTTACAAAGCCTCCTGCTGCATTGAAGACCCTCAGCATTCTCACTACAATGCAAGCCAAAAAAATACATAGCCAATTACACTGCAATCTACAGTATTTGGGTGCAGTATAGAACTGTAAAGTAGGATAAATGTTTGCTGGGAACCCACACTTTCATAGAAAGGGAGCGTGTACACAACAAAGCCACTAATATTAAAACTTCTAATGCCACGTACACACGAGCGGACTTTATGGCTGACTTGGTCCGGCGTACCGGATTTCGTCGAACAATTCGATCGTGTGTGGGCTCCAGCGGACTTTGTTTTCTCAAAAGTTGGATGGACTTAGATTTGAAACATGTTTCAAATCTATCCGACGGACTCGAAAAGTCCGCTCGTCTGTTTGCTAGTTCGACGGACAAAAAGCCATGCTAGGGCAGCTATTGGCTACTGGCTATGAACTTCCTTATTTAAGTCCGGTCATACGTCATCATGTACGAATTCGTCGGACTTTGGTTGATTGTGTGTAGGCAATTCCATTCATTCAGAAAGTCCATCGTAAAGTCTGTCGAAAAGTCCGCCGGGCAAAGTCTGCCGTAAAGTCCGCTCGTGTGTACGCGGCATAAGCTATCCGAAATAAGTTCAAGGGCCATGCAGTATATTAAACTTACAGAGAATTTGCCCTGAAAAATGAATTCCTGTTTGGTAGATGCTACAGTAATCAAACTACTTTTCAAAGCAAAAGTACGACACTGATATTTTTATCATGTCCGGAATTTCTTAGAAAAAACTTCTTTAAAAATTGCTGAATATAGTGTACATAATTCCTTTTTGATTTCTTTTTGTTTTTTTCAGTGATATAAGCTAATTACAATAATTCCAGGTGCATTATTAATTATGATCCTCCTAAGTATGTTGTATTTATTTTCATTTACATGGATCTAAATAGCTGGCACAAAGGCCAGTTAGAAATTGTATTTGTTTACTTTGAACATGATTGACATTTTAAAGTTTTATAATTATCCTGGTTAAAATGAATGCAGATTACCTAATCAACAAACGCAGCAGTGTGTGATAAATGTGAAGTCAGGCGAAGATTCTCAATGAACAATTCATTAGTATGCATTGGTCTCAGTGTTTTGATGATGTAATAATAGATGTTTAAGAATATACATGTTGGTATGAAGGATGTAGAAATATACTAGTGAATAATTTACACTGCCTGCTATTTTGGCAGTTCCCCAAGATGGCTCAATAGATACAAAGTAGTCTAGAAGTCATTTGAGACACTCAACAAGATGTTGATATCATGACATTGCAGCGTCTGTGAAGATATCGATCACAAAGTTTAGCAAATATCCACAAATTACTGTATGTTTTTATGATATACAGTATCATAAAATAAAGAATATAACAGAGTATTTAAAAAGGAAATCAAGGTCGCAAAAATTTAAAACAAACAACAAACTGCAAAAGAGAGTAGAACAAACCCCCAAAAATATTCTTTAAATATATTAATTTTAAAAAGGGCAGGTCTGAGCATGTTGGCCATTTAAAAAATAATCTGGAGGGGGTGACTGGGGACAATGAGAAGGCAAATTTATTAAATATCTACTTCAGCTATGTGTATACAAAGGAGCATGGGGAGCTCAAATCCATAATGGGTATAATATTGATATAGCCCAAAAAGAACCACTATGGCTCAAAATTGATATGGTCCAGAAATATTCAGACAGAATAATGGTGAATAAAGCACCTAAACCAGATGGCATACACCCATGTGTCCTAAAAGAATTGAGATCTGTCATTTTAAAGCTACTGTTTCTAATTTTAAGGACTCACTGGATGACTGGCACACTGGATTAGTGCAAGGCCAATGAGGTGCCTATATTTATAAATGGTCTCAAAGTCTTTACCAAGTAACTACAGAGCCGTTAGTTTAACCTCTATAGTTAGGAGGATACTGGAGAGTTTAATAAAAGACCATATAGATACGTTTTTGCTAGAAAAAAATAATTTAAGCAATAGACAGCATGGACTCATAAAAGACAGAAATTGTCAAACAAATTTGATTTATTTTTATGACAAGACAAGCAAAACCTTAGACAAAGGAGTGGCTGTGGATATACTATAGTATACATGGATTTTGCAAAAGTGTTTGACACAGTCCCCCACATATGGCTACTGTGTAAGGTAAAGTCTACAGGCTTGGAAAAATCAGATTGTAATTGGATAGAAAACTGGCTAAAAGACTGTATTCAAAAAGTAGTGGTTAATGATTCTTACTCTGAATGGTCTATGGTTATCAGTGGTGTACCTCAAGGTTCAGTGTTGGAAAGGCTTCTTCACAGTAAGAACTGTGAAAATAAATACATTAACAAAATATAACTTGACAGTAATATTATTAGGTAAAGTTGATCCAGGGATAATACGTTTGCCTCTTGGGAAATCAGGAAGGATCCCCCCCCCCCGCTGCAGCAAATTGGATCATGCTTTATTGGGGTTTCCCTTTTGCCCTCCTCTGGATCAATTGTGATTAACTTTGTAACTATAACATTTTATGAAAATGAAAGCATATAAAGCATATATTATAGATCTTTTTTTAGTTTAAAGTTCTTCAAAAAACTGAATTCACCCAAAGAAAGTGGGGATGAATAGTGGCGCTAGCCCCCAAATAATGGGGAGATGCCAGACACTCCTATATATTCAATGAACTACAGTGAATACAGCAGTGTACCAGACAATATAATATTGTACCTGGACTGAGTCAACACTGTATGGGTCAGGTGATCTTCCCTATTACCCAAAACTGAATATATCAGATACTAAACTAAGAATGTAACACTCCGTGACAGTGGTGCAAAACAATGATAAATTATATAAATATTGGTCCACAAAAAAATCTAAATTGTGAAAAGAAAAAATGTACAGTGTTAGACTACAGATGAGAACATACTACCCCGTGATAATGGTATATGAAGAATATATATTTATTTAACAGTGAACATATAATATGAGTGTCCACCAAGGAATACCTTGATACAAAAAAAACAATAAATTATATAAAAGTCCACAATATATGTGTAAATAAATATGTGAATAGAAAAGTCCAAATAAATCATGAAGATAGATGAAAAAATCCAAAAAATGAGGGTGACACCAAAGTAATCAGCTTTGTTTCAAAACGTCTACCACACCTCCGTGACATGATTCCACTCCCTTCTGAAGTTCAAACTCACCAGCTATTAAGGCCTCCCACTCTCGTGTTTGGCCTGACAAGGCTTTTAACCCACTCTCATGGGGGTCAGCATGCGAGCATACACATCCACTGCTCAATGGGCCGGACAACTTCTTTACTTTGGTGATGTGACATACAAATAAAAGAAGCTCCAATAGTGTATTACCGTTTAAAAAGGTTTAATCACACTTAAAACACCTTCAGTACACTCACATTTGAAATTAAAATCATAGGCAAATCACTCCATAACATATGGGAACTCTCACGCACAGCAAGCAAGGATAACAGAAAACACAACAGACGGCCACGGCGGACCCAGGGAATGTGTAAGCTAGCGTTCGTCTTACCCGTCTGCACCGCTCGTCCCTCCACTGACCCTCCGCTCCATCATCCTTCACTCCTTCCTTTAGCACTCATGTAGAATTGCTGTGTAGCCATGCCCCGACATGTTTCGTCACAGGGACTTAATCAAGGGGTTGGCTACCCGGCAGGTCAGTCAGATATTTAACCAAATCGAAACTAGGATGGGCGGGCGCAAATCGCTCTGCGCTCACACACTTCCTGTGTCCCTGTATCCGTAAAGTACAGCCCCCTCCTCATTTTAAGTCATTAATCAACAGCAAATGCATACAAACCAACATTTATAAAGCAAGTTCTATGGCAATTTACTGTTAATATTCCACCGCTTTATATTGAATATAGAATCCTGTCCATCATATAGAAAAAATCATATATCACCCAAACAGTTCAGCAATGTTTGATTTAAAGTAGTGAATTGCTACTGAACCTCAATATTAAAAACTACTAGTGCAAAAAAATGAAAAATTTACCATATTAGTTGATAAATCCAATTGATAAAAATATGAAAATATTCCAAAAAGACTGTGACTCCCTCACCTATAACTCAGTACCGTGACCCCCCATAATAAATGGCCCCCATATAATATTAATTATTGTGATTCCATGATAGTCACAAAAACTAATAATAACAATTTAATGAAAAAAAAAAAAAAAAAAAAAAAATATATATATATATATATATATATATATATATATATATATATATATATATATATATATATATATATATATATATAAAAATATATATATATATATATATATATATATAAATATATATATATATATATATATATATATATATATATATATATATATATATATATATATATATATATAAAATATAAAATATAAGAAATCAAGAAATAAGTGTATAGATACCTCCCTTTAATATACAAGTGAGGGGTATAAACTTCAATTATACAGATCTCCAACTTATATATTATACCCCTGTGACTCCTACACCAGTGATAGTGGTAGTGAAACATTATTAACAATTATTGATGAAGAAGTTCAAATCCAGTTCGATTTTCATTCCTCTAGGGAATAGACTTTTGAGGAGAAAGATCCATCGGGTTTCTCTCTGAGAGAGGTCCCTAACCCGATTGGATCCTCTCCAGGACTCATATACCACATCCAAACCACAGAATTGTAAAAGACTTGGGTCCTGATTGTGTTTCTCCTTGAAATGGAGAGACACGCTATGATATTGGAAACCTTTTTTGATGTTGGCTAAATGCTCCGCAATTCGCACCCTTTATAGTCTCTTAGTGCGGCCCACATAAAATAGCCCGCACGGACACCATAAAAGATAAACTACATAAGAGAAATTGCACGTAATAAATTCTCTAATTCTAAATGTCTCACCTTAGATTTTTGCATGACCCACAACTATTTCTGGTATGATGGACACTTCTTCTCACAGAAAGTTGGTGTGGCGATGGGAGCTAAGTATGCTCCCAGCCTAGCCAACTTATTTCTGTCAGAGTGGGAGGATAGACGGGTGTTCAATCCAAAGCCCACCCAGTTGTGGTTCTACCGGAGATTTATTGATGACCTCCTGTTCATCTGGGAGGGGTCAAGGGAATCTGCTATTGAGTTCATATCATTTCTCAATGACAATTCCAATAACATTCGGTTAGATCATGTCATCAGTGACACTACAGTGAATTTCTTGGAAGTAACCTTAGTTAAAACTGGTAATACTCTTAGCACAAAGGTCTTTTTTAAAATGACAGACTGGAACAGCTACTTATCCATCAGGAGCGGTCATCATCCTGCTTGGATAAAGAACATACCAAAGGGACAGATGATTAGCGTTCGTCGAAATTGTTCAGACTTGGACACTTACACCATCCAAGTGATTACACTGAAAGAGAGATTCCTGCAAAAGGGATATGAGAATAATACTCTAAATCGCATCATCCAGGAGGTAGCAAATACTTCCAGGGAACAATGCCTCAAAGAGAAAGATAATGTGACATTGACTAGCCAACACCAGTTTGGATTTATTTCTGATTTCCATCATCAGTATAAGGATGTGGAAATGATTTTTAAGAGATACTGGCACATACTATGTAGGGATAGACATTTAGGGGAGGTTTTACCCAGCCACCCTAAGTTTATCTATAGACAGGCCCCCAATTTTGGCCATAGGGTGGTTAAAAAAAATCCTAAATTGACCAAATGACCAAACCATTAAAATTAACTTACAAGGATTGTATGCATGCAGGAAATGCATTTTGCTGCAAAACAGTAAAGGTGATCAATAGGGGTATGATCCAAATCACTAATGCGGAAGGTGAGACATTTAGAATTAGAGAATTTATTACGTGCAATTCCTCTTATGTAGTTTATCTTTTATGGTGTCCGTGCGGGCTATTTTATGTGGGCCGCACTAATGCCCTGTACACACAGTCGGACATTGATCGGACATTCTGACAACAAAATCCTAGGATTTTTTCCGATGGATGTTGGCTCAAACTTGTTTTGCGTACACACGGTCGTACAAAGTTGTCGGAATTTCCGATCGCCAAGAACGCGGTGACGTAAACCATGTACGACGAGACTAGAAAAGGCCAGTTCAGAACCAAGCGCGGCACCGTTTGGGCTCCTTTTGCTAATCTCGTGTTAGTAAAAGTTTGGTGAGAGACGGTTCACGCTTTTTCAGACTCGTGGTTTTCAGATCATTTTCTGCTGTTCAGTTTGTGCTTGTGGGTTTGTATCTGGTCTTCAGTGCGTGCAGCAAGCCACGCGTGACTTTGATTAGTCATTGTGTTCTTGTTCGTTCGTTACTGTTTTTCAGGTCGCTCTTCACAGGCCTTGCTGTTCTTCAGTGCGTTCTGTTACTTCGTTCTGAGCAGCCGACCATTTTCTAGCCATGTTGCGTATACGTACTCCTCGTAGAGTTCGTGTTGTGCGGGGGCTTGGTGTTGGGGTCCATGAGAATAATCCTGATGATTTCAGGAACTTTCTCCGGATGACGGACCCCGTATTTCACCGTTTGTTGGCTTTGCTGACCCCCTATATCAGCAGGCAGGATACCTGCATGAGGCAAGCCATCACTCCGGAGCAGAGGCTTGTCACCACCCTGCGGTACTTGGCGACGGGGAGAAGCCTGCAGGACTTGAAGTTCTCGACAGGCATCTCCCCCCAGGCTGTGGGGATCATTATCCCGGAGACCTGTTCTGCCATCATCCAGATCCTGCAGAAGGAGTATATTAAGGTAAAATTGTTATCCTTTAATATCACATTTTATTGTATTTAATGTTTGATAATATATTGTCTTTCTTTCCTTATTCCCTAATTACCATGATTGTAATATACTGTGAATGTCCCCTTTGTTCTCATGCATGCTGGATTGTTATGTAATTTTTTTTTGTCCTTCATACATGTATTTGCCTTCACTTACCTCCCCAGCATGCTCTCCTGGCCCTATATTCACCTCATGTAGTCACTTAACAATGTATTTTATCAGCTCCATAGTAGTGCTTTACCCCAAACACCCCCTAAAATGTTTTTAAATGTGATTTGTGCTTTAAATTCAGGCAGAGTGCCAGAGGCTTTTTTTGGGGTCCCCAAATCATTTGGAACCCTCCCTCCCCCCAACTGCTAAGTTAGCTGATACCAATTCTCTATCTATCCTCAATCATCTATCTGCTGACTTTGCCAAACCCATACACACTATACCCACCTCTTTTGTGGTCATATGTATGGATGAATTCCCCAAAGCATGTAGTGCAAGGGCCTGCCTGTATACTTTCAAATGGTACTGTTTAAAGTTTTTTTATACTATTATTATCTTGCTAGGTAATAGCAGAATGTCCAAATGTGCTCAAATGTGTACAATGTGTATTTATATCTTTGTATTATGACACTTCTTACCTGTCCAGTGGGCTGCCAATAGTGTAACTAAGGAGGGGCTGTTCCAAGTAATACCCTGTATTTAGGCGTTCATCTCTCAATGAAGTGGAGAGGGTTACCTGTCCAAGAGCCCCCCCCTATAATGTTAGAAATGGCCCATGACAGGGGGGAGGGGGAATATGATAGGTGTACCTTATACTTTGGACTTTAAAAATTCCCATTAATAAATGTTATCTTGATGTTGGCCAAGAATGTTTGTGTCTAATCTGCTTTCCATGTTTATGTGCAAAAAGACAAATTTTTTTTGTTTTCCTCAACAGTTTCCTTCCACGCCACAGGAATGGCAGACTGTGGCCTCCCACTTTGCCCAGCGGTGGGACTTTCCTAACTGCAGAGGGGCAATTGATGGGAAACACGTCCACATCGTCCCACCACCCAACTCGGGGTTGTACTATTATAATTATAAGGGGTTCAATAGTATTGTGATGTTGGCGGTGGTGTCAGCTAATTACGATTTCCTGTATGTGGACGTGGGGAAGAATGGCTGGATGTCCGATGGTGAAGTCATCGCCCAGACGGAGTTTTACAGGCGTCTCCAGAATGGCAGCTTGGACTTGCCACCTACAGAAGAGAATGTGGAAGGACTCCCATTCGTCTTTGTTGCGGATGAAGCATTTGCTGCCATTCCCGATGAGGACCCTCACCCCGGACCAGAGGGTTTTTAATTACCGGCTGGCCAGAGCCAGAAGAGTGGTGGAGAACACATTTGGAATCATGGCCAGCCGGTTCCGCCTATTTCTGACACCCATACATATGGCGGAGTATAAACTGAATCATATTATCCTGGCGTGCTCTGTTCTACATAACTTTTTACATCAACATTCTGCCAACTATGCTGGCTCAGTTGGGCCTGAGGCCGGAATGATAAATGAAACAACCCTGACGGCGCTTTAAAGTGGCCATCCTGGCTTGCCCTCCCTGAGTGCCCGTGATGTCCGGCTAAGATACCTTGAGTTCTTTGCGGGTAGGGGGGCCATCAATATGCCAGACAATGTGTGAAACCTTTATCAAATAAAAAACAAATGAAGCAAATCTTTGGTGACATTTACTGCTTGTGTTTGTTTTAGCTGACCCTGACAGAAATGTGGTGAGTCCTGAAAATGGCGTGATTGTGTAACCTTACAAAGCACTGTTGGTTGTTATTTACTAAAGGCAAAGACACTTTGCACTACAAGTGCACTTGAAACTGCACTGAAACTGCACTTGTAGTGCAAAGTGGATTGGGCCTTATTAAATAACCCCCCTTGTCACATAAAGCAGCAATTGGAGCACCACAAAAGTATTGTAGTGTTTAGACAATTATCCACACATTCTTGATTAACAATCTTTTTAATACCAGCACAATCACATGTGCATTTAGAAAAGGTTTTTAAAACAAACCAACATGTTTGTTGTATAACAATTTTTGGGGTGGCATTAGAAAAAGTACAAATGTCCATTTAAGATAAAACAGTCATGTTTCAAACCAACAAGAAAGACACAAATCTTGAACTTACAAAGTTCACATTTGGTAGAACTTGAAGGCAATATCAGACATGAGTATTTAGGGACTGTGTTTGATATTGCATTCAGATGGGGTGAAGTCACCCCCGGAAAAGCCAAATTTGGAAGATGCACACCAATTTACGAATGTCAACATGTGCTAGCTGCCATCATGGGGGATCAAGGGACATGTTTTGGGGGAGTAACCCCTTCCTCTCAGCTACTTTATTATTGAGGAAGGGGTTGCACCCCCAAAATGCGTCCATTGATCTCCCGTGATGGCAGATAGCACATGTTGGCACACTGTGTGCATCCTCCAAATTTGGCTTTTCTACAATTTGCGAAAAAAAATTTAAATTGTAGTACACCATAAAATAAAGGGCTTTGGAGGGGTTTTAAACTCTCCCCAAAACATCAATGATGTTTTTATTTTTATTAATAACATCATTGATGTTTTTGGTGATATTTTCCAAGGCAAAATTACACCCCATGATCTCCCCAATCAGAATCTGGGCACTTTCCGAGGTGAAAGGATCAGGATCCACAACATCGCAATCACCTAAAAAGAGAGAAACCAAAAAAGAAACATGTATTTTAAATATGCAGGCATCCATCTCTTACCTGAGCCTGTGGTCGCAGACACTCACCTGTTGTGGTGACTAGTTCCACCACGTCTTCTTCCTCCTGCTCTTCTTGTGTTGGGGGTATTTCCCCTTGTTCCAGAGGTGGGGGGTCTCTGGTCTCCTCGGATGAGGGGTGTCCTCCGAGTCTTTTCTCCCCTATGTCAAACAAAAAAGGTATACTTAGCACACAGATATTTGATGGCAGAACTATAAATATGAAACATTGCTTGGAAGTGGGGTACAATTGTCTATTTTTGCAGAGTTCTAAGATGTATAATTTGTATTGTCCTTTGTCAAGCTTCAATACTTTACCTGTCTTGTACAAGGCTCACAGATGGAGACCCCCCTATAGTATACACTGGAGCACCTGTGTGGGCCCCCTAATAAAAAGGGTGTTCTTGTGTCCCACACTAGTGCTCCAGTGTCCAGATGCGAAAACTGCTGCTGAGTGTCCTCTCCTTACACAGAATCTAGTTTGCATTTCATTCTAGTAACAAACACATCTACACAACCAAATTAGTTTCATACAAGTAGCCCCTAAAAAATGTGGTCAAATGCATATGGCAAAAACAATGGTGTTTTATAGTCCGAAAGAAAAATGTTTGATACGAATGAATAATGTGCCCATGAACATTAAAGTTGCCATTTTAAACTGTACAACAGTTCCTAAAAGCACATGGAGCAGCAAGAACGTAATAAACACAAAAAGAATAGGAACACAGGACAACTACTTACTTTTTTGCAGCACTCTCTGGATCTTTCGGTACTGCTCGTGTTCTCTTAATTTCAGGTACGACCACCGCTTCCTGAGTTGATCTTTCGATCATCATACCCCGAAATTTCGGTGCAGACTCCTGACCACTTTCGCCATTATATCTTGGCCTTTCGGACATTGGGGTTGGGGTAAGGTCCATACTTTCCATCATAGTCGGCCCTCTTCAGGATGTCGACCATCTCCAACATCTCCCCAATGGACATATTTGAGGCCTTAAATCTTCTCCTTCTGGATCCTTTCCGGCTCCGGGCTTTCCTCCCCCTCCTGCTCGTTGCTGTAATTAGCACGCACCTGCTGTGTCTCCGCCATGTGCTCTTCCCCCACTGCACCAAGCAAAAAGGGGCAGGGAATAGACTAGAAAGAACGTCAGGGAATTACATGCATGTGCAGTGTGTATAAAGCGTAACACGCGTGCGTAGTACGTACGATCTGTGAGTGGAGGAAGGAGTATCGGAGGCGCCGATCGTGATAACGACGGTAAGAGCCAAACTTGGGCCTATACTGCTTCTAGATTGAGGCCTATATTGCAACAAGATTAGTAGAGTTTAGCCTGACATTAGGATTTGTCTTGTGTTGTGTCTTGCAGAGAAAATTGATGGCTTCAATGACCACAATTTCCCCCCCCTGTTCATAGACAAATACAGGGAGCTGTCCTGTCTGTGGCAGGTGAGACATCCACATTATAATAATAAACAAAAGAGGCAGGCAGCGCTGGAGAAACTGCTGGAGTTGGTGACGCCGGTGGTCCCCACAGCAACCATCCCCTATTTAAAAAACAAAATTGGTGGCCTGAGGAGCACTTATCTTAGGGAGCGCAAGAAGGTCACAGATTCCCAGAGGTCCGGAGCTGCAGCAGATGACATTTATGTCCCCAGGCTGTGGTACTATGAGAGGCTGCGATTTCTGTCAGACCATACTGAAGTCAGGGAATCCCTCTCTACTCTTCCTTCCACTCTTCCTTCCACCCCAGCTGAGGCTTCCGATGTCCAACCTGGGCCTTCCAGCCAGGAAGAAGTGGAGGAGCCCAGCTTGAGTCAGGTATAGCATTCTTCTACAGATCTACAAATTTCTGGTCAATAAATAAATGATGCTTACTAGATGTTATTATTGATCACTAATTGCTGATTGAAAAAAGTGTTTTACATATCAATAGACAGTAGTGGGCACAAAAAATTGGGACAAGAATGAAAAATGCTGGGCTCAGAATGATCATCAGTTATATTTGTTAACATTCAATTTGCAACAGTCATGAGGTAAAAATTGTGTGTGATTGATGAATAAAAAACTAAAACGATGTCCCTTTTTCATACACAAGAAGACCTCAGCCAGGAGGAGGCTGTGGAATGTGGCACCCAGGAGGAGGCGGGGCTAAGTTGCAGCCAGGAGGAGGCAGGGCTAAGTGTCAGCCAGGAGAAGCCTGGGACCAGTCGCAGCCTGACAGAATCGCAGGTTCCTCCCCTCCGCCTTCCATACAAAAGAGCGAGATAGGCCACTCACATGCAGGATTCAGCGCTCAGGCTCATTTGGGAGGCTTCTGCGTCACTCAGAGCCTTACCCACTCCTGAAGAGGCCTTTGCCTGCATGGCTGCCACCAAACTGAAGTGCATGCAGGAGGGTCAACGCCTCATGTGTGAGCAACTTATTTATAAAGTCCTAACTAAGGGGGTGAGTGGCGAAATCACACCCAAGACCGACGTGATTGAGTTGGACCATCCTCCTCCTCCTCCTCCTGCTGCCACAACTCCACCACCAGAGCCACAGCATGGAAGGAAGCGTGGAAGGAGGACCAGAGAGTGATGATCCTGGGTTCAGTCTGGTCTGGCCAAAGATGCAGGCTCTTGTATGACCACAGCCTGGGGACACAGATGTCATCTGCTGCTTTCCCGATCTCTGGGACTTCTGGACCAGACTGCACTCCCTTATATATGGACTCCTCAGGCCACCAATTTTGCTTGAAAATAATTGATGTGTGCCCTGGGGGTCCAAGGCTTCACCCATTTCAGCTGTTTCTCCAGAGTTGCTTCCCTCTTTGTTTAGTTGTGAGCCCTTAATAAAGGAATTTTTTGTTCAATTATACTCCTATGTGTGTTTTCCTTCAAAAAGGACAGTTTGTGAGGATTCAGGTACATTTCAAAATACAATGTGAAATTAACAAGGGACACCAACACCAAACAATCTCCTACAGATTAAATAATATAAGATATCAATGGTGTTGTGGTAACTTGACAAACAAAACACACACAAAAATATTCTGGAGTAAAACACAACAAAAACAATAAAAACACAGGCTTGAAAATAAAAAAAACCCCAAAAAATACAAAACCAGCCTGGAAGAAAACCAAAAAAATTGAAAAACAACCAAAAACAAATTTGGTCAGATGTGACAAATCTAAATATATTGAGGGAATCACAATAAATAATAAAGAAATAAGTTTGTGAGAAGTCTGTGTGAATATGAGCAGCAAAACTACTTCATTCTTCTCACATTATAAAGAAGAAGAGAGTGCGCTGTATTAAACTATTTTTGACATTGCAGCGTGGCGAAAGTGCTGTATCCATTCCGAACGCTAATTTTACCCAACAGAGCTGTTCCGTCTCGGAACTTCTTCTGAGCATGCGTGGCCCTTTGTGCGTCGGAACAGGCCACACACGGTCGGAATTGACGAGATCAGATTTTGTTGTCGGAAAATTTTATAGCCTGCTCTCAAACTTTGTGTGTCGGAAAATCCGATGGAAAATGTCCGATGGAGCCCACACATGGTCGGAATGTCCGACAACACGCTCCGATAGGACATTTTTCATCGGAAAATACGACCGTGTGTACGGGGCATAAGAGACTATTAAGAGTGCAAATTGCGGAGCATTTAGCCAACATCAAAAAAGGTTTCCAATATCATAGCGTGTCTCTCCATTTCAAGTAGAAACACAATCAGGACCCAAGTCGTTTACAATTCTGTGGTTTGGATGTGGTATATGAGACCTGGAGAGGATCCAATCGGGTTAGGGACCTCTCTCAGAGAGAAACCCGATGGATCTTTCTCCTCAAAAGTCTATTCCCTAGAGGAATGAATATCGAACTGGATTTGAACTGCTTCATCAATAATTGTTAGTAATGTTTCACTACCACTATCACTGGTGCAGGAGTCACAGGGGTATAATATATAAGTTGGAGATCTGTATAATTGAAGTTTATACCCCTCACTTGTATATTAAAGGGAGGTATCTATACACTTATTTCTTGATTTCTTATATTTTATATTTTATATATATATATATATATATATATATATATATATATATATATATATATATATATATATATATATTTTTTTTTTTTTTTTCATTATATATATATTCTGTTTATATATATATATATATATATTTTTTTTTTTATATATATTTTTTCATTAAATTGTTATTATTACTTTTTGTGACTATCATGGAATCACAATAATTAATATTACATGGGGGCCATTTATTATGGGGGGGTCACGGTACTGAGGTATAGGTGAGGGAGTCACAGTCTTTTTGGAATGTTTTCATATTTTTATCAATTGGATTTATCAACTAATATGGTAAATTTATCATTTTTTGCACTAGTAGTTTTTAATATTGAGGTTCAGTAGCAATTCACTACTTTAAATCGAACATTGCTGAACTGTTTGGGGGATATATGATTTTTTCTATATGATGGGCAGGATTCTATATTCAATATAAAGCGGAGGAATATTAACAGTGAATTGCCATATAACTTGCTTTATAAATGTTGGTTTGTATGCATTTGCTGTTGATTAATGACTTAAAATGAGGAGAAGGGCTGTACTTTACCGATACAGGGACACAGGAAGTGTGTGAGCGCAGAGCGATTTGCACCCGCCCATCCTAGTTTCGATTTGGTTAAATATCTGACTGACCTGCCGGGTAGCCAACCCCATGATTAAGTCCCTGTGATGAATCATGTCGGGGCATGGCTACACGGCAATTCTACACAAGTGCTAAAGGAAGGAGTGAAGGGTGACGGAGCGGAGGGTCAGTGGAGGGACGAGCGGTGCGGACGGGTGAGACGAACGCTAGCTTACACACTCCTTGGGTCCGCCGTGGCCGTCCGTTGTGTTTTCTGTTATCATCGCTTGCTGTGCCGTGAGAGTTCCCATATGTTATGGAGTGATTTGCCTATGATTTTAATTTCAAATGTGAGTGTACTGAAGGTGTTTTAAGTGTGATTAAACCATTTTAACCACCTCAATACTGGGCATTTTCGCTCCCTTCCTGCCCAAGCCATTTTTCAGCTTTCAGCGCTGTCGCAATTTGAATGACAATTGCGCGGTCATACAACACTGTACCCAAATGAAATTGTTATCATTTTTTCCCCACAAATAGAGCTTTCTTTTAGTGGTAATTGATCACCTCTGCGGTGTTTATTTTTTGCGCTATAAACAAAAGAAGAGTGACAAGTTTTAAAAAAAACACACTAATTTTTACCTTTTGCGATAATAAATATCCAATTTTTTTTTCTTTAAAACAAATTTTTTCTCAGTTTAGGACGATATGTATTCTTGTACATATTTTTGGTAAAAAAAAAATCGCAATAAGCGTATATAGATTGGTTTGCGCAAAAGTTATAGCATCTACAAAATAGTGGATAGTTTTATAACATTTTTATTTTTTTTTATTTTTTTACTGGTAATGGCGGCGATCTGCGATTTTTATCGTGACAGCGATATTGCGGCGGACACATCGGACACTTTTGACACATATTTGGGACCATTCACATTTATACAGCGATCCGTGCTATAAAAATGCATTGATTACTGTATAAATGTGACAGGCGGTGAAGGGATTAACACTAGGTGGTGATCGAGGGGTTAACTGTGTTGCTAGGGAGTGATTCTAACTGTAGGGGGTGGGGACTCACTAGGGGAGGAGACCGATCGGTGTTCCGCTGTACTGGGAACACATCATCGGTCTCCTCTCCTCTGACAGGACCGTGGATCTGTGTGTTTACACACACAGATCCATGGTCCTGCTGTGTTACCGGTAATCGCGGGTGCCCAGCGGACATCGCGGGCGCCGGGCACGCGCACCGGGTGCCTAATGACACGGCGGGCGCGCACGATCGCCGGCGGTGGCGCACGCGCGCGTGCCCCATTGTGGCCTAGGAAAGCGAGGACGTCATATGACGTCCGCCCGCAACGAGAGCTGCGCCGCCTGGCCGTCAATTGACGGCCGGCGGTCGGCAAGCAGTTAAACGGTAATACACTATTGGAGCTTCTTTTATTTGTATGTCACATCACCAAAGTAAAGAAGTTGTCCGGCCCATTGAGCAGTGGATGTGTATGCTTGCATGCTGACCCCCATGAGAGTGGGTTAAAAGCCTTGTCAGGCCAAACACGACAGTTGGAGGCCTTAATAGCTGGTGAGTTTGAACTTCAGAAGGGAGTGGAATCACGTCATGGAGGTGTGGTGGATGTTTTGAAACACAGCTGATTACTTTGGAGTCACCCTCATTTTTTGGATTTTTTCATCTATCTTCACGATTTATTTGGACTTTTCTATTCACATATTTATTTTATATTCAGTGTTGACTCAGTCAAGGTACATTATTATATTGTCTGGTACACTGCTGTATTCACTGTAGTTCATTGAATATATAGGAGTGTCTGGCATCTCCCCATTATTTGGGGGCTAGCGCCACTATTCATCCCCACTTTCTTTGGGTGAATTCAGTTTTTTGATTCATTTTATTATTTAAGTGGCAGCTCTGATAGGGCTTTGTTATTTTAATCTTAGCGCAGAGGTAGAAATACAGGCGTTGGGGTGACGTTTTTGGACCTGTATACCTCCAGCTTTACATAGTTTAAAGTTCTTGCCTGTTTTGTTGACCAAAGAATATTTGTTACTATTGATGGATTAATAAAAAGAAGAGTGCTGCAACAACTTGGTGTTACTTTATATGTGGGAACTATGGACAACTTCCAAGTGAATTCACCAACATCTAAAACAACAACAGTAGTGTGGTAAACCATTTATTGAATGTATACTGTATATATATTGATTTTTTCTTTCGGCAAATTCAGAAGGAAAAAAACCCACATTTTTACTTGCACATGATTGTACGATCTCCACAAAGATTCACTTAATTCACTAAGCTCTGGGGAAAAATACAGCTTTCCTTGCAAAGGGAGCAGTCTTTAGCAAATCAACCCGAAAGTACAGTATATCACAAAAGTGAGTACACCCCTCACATTTTTGTAAACATTTTATTATATCTTTCCATGTGACAACACTGAAGAAATTACAATTTGCTACAATGTAAAGTAGTGAGTGTAAAGCTTGTATAACAGTGTCAATTTGCTTTTCCCTCAAAATAACTCAACACACAGCCATTAATGTCTAAACCGCTGGCAACAAAAGTGAGTACAACCCTAAGTGAAAATGTCCAAATTGGGCCCAAAGTGTCAACATTTTGTGTGGCCACCATTATTTTCCAGCACTGCCTTAAAGCTCTTGAGCATGGACTTCAGCAGAGCTTCACAGGTTGCCACTGGAGACCTCTTCCACTCCTCCATGTGGACATCACAGAGCTGGTGGATGTTAGAGACCTTGTGCTCCTCCACATTCTGTTTGAGGATGCCCCACAGATGCTCAATAGGGCAATAGGGTTTAAGTCTGAAGAAATGTTTAGCCAGTCCATCACCTTTACCCTCAGCTTCTTTAGCAAGGCAGTGGTCATCTTGGAGGTATATTTGGGGTTGTTATCATGTTGGAATACTGCCCTGCGGCCCAGTCTCCAAAGGGAGGGGATCATGCTCTGCTTCAGTATGTTACAGTACATGTTGGCATTCATAGTTCCCTCAATGAACTGCAACCCCCCAGTGCTGGCAGCACTCATGCAGTCCCAGACCATGACACTCCCACCACCATGCTTGACTGTGGACAAGACACACTTTTCTTTGTACTCCTCACCTGGTTGATGCCACACACGCTTGACACCATCTGAACCAAATAAGTTTATCTTGGTCTCATCAGACCACAGGACTTGGTTCTAGTAATTCATGTCCGTAGTCTGCTTGTCTTCAGCAAACTGTTTGCAGGCTTTCTTGTGCATCATCTTTAGAAGAGGCTTCCTTCTGGGATGACAGCCATGCATACCAATTTAATGCAGTGTGCGGCGTATGGTCTGAGCACTGACAGGCTGACCCCCCACCCCTTTAACCTCTGCAGCAGAGCTAGCAGCATTCATACTTCTATTTCCCAAAGACAACCTCTGGATATGACACTGAGCATGTGCACTCAACTCCTTTGGTTGACCATGGCAAGGTCTATTCTGAGTGGAACCTGTCCTGTTAAACCTCTGTATGGTCTTGGCCATTATGCTGCAGCTCAGTTTCAGGGTCTTGGCAATCTTCTTATAGCCTAGGCTATTATTATGTAGAGCAACAATTCTTTTTTTCAGATCCTCAGAGAGTTCTTTGCCATGAGGTGCCATGTTGAGCTTCCAGTGACCAGTATGAGAGAGTGAGAGTGATAACACCAAATTTAACACACCTGCTCCCCATTCACACCTGAGACCTTGTAACACTAATGGGTCACATGACACTGGGGAGGGAAAATGGCTAATTGGGCCCAATTTGGACATTTTCACTTAGGGGTGTACTCACTTTTGTTGCCAGCAGTTTAGATATTAATGGTTGTGTGTTGAGTTATTTTGAGGGAACAGCAATATTTCACTGTTATACAACTACTTTACATTGCAGCAAAGTGTCATTTCTTCAGTGTTGTCCCATGAAAATATATAATAAAATATTTACAAAATTGTGAGGGGTGTACTCACTTTTGTGAGATACTGTGTGTCCACTTAAAACTAAACATCACAGCCAAATCACAGTCATGGTGTTTTCTCAAATATGAAGACAGCTTGTGAGATTTTTTTTTTCCACATTGAAAGACCCACCATTTCAAAACAGTAAATCTATTAACCTTTGGAGGGTCCACTCCATTTAATGCTAACATTAAACATAAAGATCATGCCTTCCTTTACAGCAGTTTGGTTTATTAGGCAACAAGGGACATAGAATTTCATTAAAATGGGTTAAGGTTTTCATAAAATAGATTTTTTTAAATGCCTATCAAATTGGATAAAAAAGCCAAACATACAGTAACTTTCTCTTTTGTAAATTTGTGAATCTTATTAATTCTTTACTTTTGCATTCAATCCTATTTAATTTAAGCACTTCTTCTGTTTGTCTATCTTTTTGAAATTTGGAAGATGTATAGCCTGCTGAAGTTACAACATACCTAGAAAAGTTACAGATTTTATTTCCAATACTAAAGAGAAAATGTCTACTATTACTATGTATATTTCTTGAAACACCATTATTTTCTTGGAACTGATCAAACATTCGTGAAAACTTCAATATATTGGATGGACTCTCAGGGCTCTGGGGCTCTGTATGGGTGAGAACATAGGGAATATTTAAAAAAATCTGAACTGGGCGAATAATTGTATTTATTTATAGTAAATTGTAAATATTGTTTTAAACATTTTCTAGCTGCCCTTTAACCACTTGCCTACAGGGCACCCCCCCACCCCCCACCTGCCCATGCCAATTTTCAGCTTTCAGTGCTCTCGCACTCTGAATGACAATTACTCAGTCATGCAATACTGTACCCATATGAAATTTGCATCATTTTTCACACAAATTGAGCTTTCTTTTGGTGGTACTTAATCACTTGTGGGATTTTTATTCTTTGTGCTATAAATAAAAGACAAACATTTTTGAAAAAATGCCCTTTTCTTTGTTTCTGTCATGTCATAACATTTTGCAAATTAGTAATTTTTCTTCATAAATTTTGGCCAAAATTTATACTGCTACATATCTTTGGTAAAAATAACCCAAATCAGTGTATATTATTTGATCTTTGTGAAAGTTATAGAGTCTACAAGCTATGGTGGCAATCACTGAAAATTGATCACAACAGACCACACCTGATGTACTGAAGGCCTATCTCATTTCTTGAGACACTAACAAGCCAGGCAAGTACAAATACCCCCCAAATAACCCTTTTTTTGGAAAGTAGACATTCCAAGGTATTTAGTAAGTTGCATGGTGAGTTTTTTGAAGTTGTAATTTTTTACCACAAATCTTTGCAAAATGAAGATTTTTTTTTCCAAAATTGGCATATTAACAGGTTATTTTTCTCACACAGCATATGCATACTTGCAACTACACCTCAAAACACATTCTGCTACTCCTCCTGAGTATGGTAATACCACATGTGTGAGACTTTTTCACAGCCCAGCCACATACAGAGTCCCAACATTCAGGGAGCATCGTCAGGTGTTCTAGGGACAAAAATTACACATCTAATGTCATGACGACCTATCACACTTTTGAAGGCCCTGGAGCACCAGGACAATGGAAACGCCTACAAAATTACCCCATTTTGAAAAGCGAACACCCTAACGTATAACCTGTGAGGCATAATGAGTCTTTTGAATGTGTCATTTTTTTCCAGAAGTTTTTGGAAAATGTGGGAAAAAAATGAAAACGCATTTTTTCTTACACAAAATTGTCAATTTATAAGATATTTCCAACACATAGCATTTACATAGCAAAAATGACACCCCAAAATACATTCTGCTATTCCTCCTGAGTATGGCAATACCACACGTGTGAGACTTTTACGCAGCCTGGCCATATACAGAGGCCCAACATCCAAGTAGCACCGTCAGGCATTCTACGAGCATAAATTACATATCTCATTTCTCAACCACCTATTACACTTTTGAATACTCTAGAGCACCAGGACAATGGAAATGCCCACAAGTTTTTGGAAAATGTGGAAAGAAAATGAAAACGCATTTTTTTTTACAAAAAGTTGTCAATTTACACAATACTTCTTTTTTTTTGAAAATTCTCTTTATTGAAACTTTTTTTTGCTGCTGTTGTGGTACATAACAGGGCCATTGAGGCATACCCCGGCCAACCGGTGCACATAGCCATGTGCATAACATAGTACGACTAACAGTCTACCTTAAAAACTACACATTCCTAACTAAACACAACACAATCATCGCTCAGGTTACACGTTAGGATCTTGATAGGAGATATTGTTTCTTGGAGGACCCTCCTAGGCTAACACCTCTGACTATCTGTTTGGGGTCTAGACCTCAGCTCCTAGCAGAGCCGGATAGATACAGAGGGAATCCATCTGGGTTAATCTACTGAGGGCTGATCATCTGTTGTGGACTCTGAATCTGTCCACAAATGCCAGACTTTTTAATATTTTTTGGGGAATCTTTGAGACATATATGTTGCTTTATAGAGGGGTATCATTGTGTTAACTAGTTTTGTGTTAACCAGTTGTTTACATGATGACGGTGCAGGATTGGCTGACCTCCACTTCAGCACTATGGCTTTTCTCGCATAAAAATGAATACTTATTAGGGTGCGCATCACTTTAGCTAACGCCAGTTTTTCCACTAGGCCAAGGAGGCAGACACTAATTGTCAGAGGAATAGGAATGGTGGTTAAACCATGAATAAATTGAGTTGCCTCCCACCAGTAGTCCTGGATCTGTGGGCAATCCCAGAATATATGTGTGAAGCCTGCAGGAGTGCCAGAGCATCTCCTGCAGCTGGCCGATGAGGCTGGGTATATGCGGTGGAGGCGTTGGGGCGTGTAGTAGATCCTGTGTAGGATGTTGATATGGATCAGTCCATCCCTAGTTGCAACCAACGGCTGAAGTGAGTAGTCCCACATGTCTTCCCAGTCTTCATCGTCCAGTTCCCGCACCTCCACAAACCACGCAGACCATCCAGTCCAACCTAAATTTGGGAAAGTGGTTTTGAGAGATCAGGATTGTCTAGAAGGGTCTCCAGGTCATCACGTTCCAGCCGAAGCTGGACTGATTTAAATTGTGTATCAAAGGTGTGGAGGAGATGCAGGAACCTGAAAAAGAAAGAGTTCGGAAGTTGTAATTTGTTTTTCAGCCTATCAAATGTGAATATCCCAGAATCAATGCAAATATCCCTCAGATACCTGATACCCTTACTGGCCCACAAGCCCGGGTCCTGCAGAGAGTGGAATTCCTGTAACCTTGGATTACACCAGGTCAGTATGGTAGGGGACCATCTGGCTTTTAAGAAATTAGATTAAATCACTTCCGTGTGTCATGCCCTAATAACCACTTTCATAGCCAATGTTAAAAGTACCAGATAACCCCTGACCCCCTATAGAGGGCGTTGCGAAGGGCTTCAAAGGATCCCAAATGTGCTACTTCCAGGGCGACTGACGCATTAGTGTCATCCGAGAGCAGCCATTTATGTGCATGAGTGAGCATTGCTGCTAAATAATAGGTATGAAACTGCGGGCAGGCAAGTCCCCCCTGTGTCCAAGGCCTATGTAAGATTTTCCTACTGAATCTGGCCAGATTTGATTGCCACAGGAAGAAGGGCACTGCGGAGTCCAACTGCCGGAAAAGAGTCTTAGGTATCCAAACCAGGGAGTATTGTAAAAAATATCACATGCAGAGGTACATTTGAGGTAACTCCGGTGTTTACGAGAAAGTTAAGTAGGATAGTGCATACAAGGATATGGAAGATCCGTGCATCAGATGGATCAATGAGAAGAATCCTTCATTGCCGAGTGGTCAGCCAGTCGTCAGCAACTGCTGGGTTGACGAAGAAACGGATCAATCCATCATGCTGGACCCACAGACGGCTGGGGTAAAGCATGCTGTATTTAATGTTCTTGTCTCTGAGACGTCTAACATCATTGAAGGTTTTTCTCTTCCTCTGCAAGTCAGCTGAAAAGTCAGGAAAAGGAGAACAGAGGCTTTGCAATGTTTGAGTGTGGGATGTTTCTGGGCTTCAGAGAGAAACCTGTTCCTGTCCTGATAGTTGAGGAAGCAAACCAGAAAAGGTCGGGAAGTATTCACTGGGAATTCATGGCCCGTGGGCACCTGATGGGCCCTTTTAACCACGTAAGTAGGGGGAACCTCCGTAAGGCCCAGGAGATTTTTAAAGAACTCCTCCGCGAATACAGCAGGACTATCCCCCTCTTTTCTCTCAGGCAGGCCCAGGACTCTGATATTATTGTGCCTCAGTCTGTTTTCAGCATCGTCTGATTTTGCAACAAGGGACTGTACTGTGCGCTGCAGCTCAGCAATGGAGATGGCATGGGTGGCTCTAAGATCTTCGGTTGGTGATACTCTGGACTCAATTTCAGTCATTCTCCCCCTTATTTTGTCAAGGTCATTCCATATGAGATTGCACTCCTCAGCAAGATGGTCAATGCGCACCAGCAGCGAGGTCTTATTCTGCTCGATTGCAGCAAGGATCATGGCCATACTGTCTTGAGATGGTGGGGCTGACCCCTTTGCTACTGGAGTCTCCCTAGGATCCATTTCCAAGTTGGCCAGTAAGGCCTGAAGCCAGCCGACCAGTATGGGATCTGTTTGTGGGGAAGAGGGCGGTGGTAGCCGGAGTGGTGTGTTGGTCTTAGAGAGCTTTGGAATTCCTTTTAGCTTTTTTGAGGAGGAGGACATCTGATAATTCACCAGGAGAGCCCACTATAAAGGATATTCATCCGTGCCCAGGTCAGCATCCAGGAGGCCATTAGGGGTGACCTAAGCTGGCAGCAGGCATTAAACCCTGGGAGAACACAAGCTGGAAAGGCCAACAGTGTTTGCCAGCAGCCCCTCACTTCACAGCAGACACCCAGGCAGAGGTAAGGTAGTGAGGATGTAATGCAGGGAACCCCAGGGTGGGGAGGGCCCAGAGCAGTGGGACAGAGACAAAAGGGTGGCAGAGCACAACAGGCTGTGGCAGGGATGTGGAGGGATGACAGGGCGGGTGGACACAGAAGATCTGCGCTCCAGAGCTGGGCCGGACCAGCCTCGGTGCACCCCCACGGGATAGCGGCTCAGGAAGCAGTGGTGATTTCCAGGTCTCACTAGACCGCACTAGCCCGGACTAGGCCACCACGGACCTCCCCAACGGTCAGGCAGGCCTCTGGACTGTGCCAGGTAGGAGGATGGGCAGGCAGGTGAGGACAGATGGCAGTCCCTTACCTCCAGTCAGGCCGGGATCGGTTCTCCCCAGAAGTTCACAGGCTAGCAAGATGGCATAGGAGCTATGGTGTGCAGGCAACCTTGAGCTGAGCCACTTCACAATACTGGCCCAGGAAACAACATTGGACAGAGAGGAACAGGCTGGCAGGGTATGAACTTGGGTAGGGATGTCAGATGCACGGATGGTGAAGGATTAGCTTCAAGATACCCGGAGCTCCTCACAGACACGTCTGCCACCACTCACATCAGGACATGCAAGTCCATTTATACAATATTTCTAACACGTAGCATGTACATAGCAAAAATTGCACCCCAAAATAGATTTTCCTACACCTCCTGAGTATGGCGATACCACATGTGTGAGACTTTTACACAGCCTGGCCACATACAGAGGCTCAACATTCAAATAGCACCTTCAGGCATTCTAGGAGCATAAATTACACATAATTTTCTGACAACCTATCATTTTTGAAGGCCCTTCATATTTCTAACACATAGCATGTACATACCAAGAATTACACTCCAAAATAAATTCTATTAAGGAAAGGGTAAAAAAAAAAAAGTATTACCTGTGGTTTTAGTAGTGTCCACAGAGGAGAGAATCTGTCCAGGCAGCAGCCAGGGATGTGCTTAGTGACAACAATAGTTATTATCCAGGCAGCAGGCATGAATATTGTCTATAGACACAACAAGTATATTGTCAGCACAGCCAAAGCATTTGTCCATAGGACATGCCCAAGCAGAGACAGCCAGCACAGCCATGATATTGGTACTGGTACGCTGTTACCTGCAGATACTCATTATTGTACCACTCTCCAGCCCTTCGTAAACATGCTGCCTCTTGCTACAGCTAATTATTTCCATAGTACAGGTAGCAGGCAGAGCTATGGTCAATTCATGCAGCAGGCAGAGGCATGATGCCAGTAAGTCAGCAGCAGGCTGAGAGCCTCAATCAGGTAAGACCTGGGTACAGAGGCAGAAGCTTCTCCCACCCAAATTTCTTTGAAGCCTCTGGACTCCAGACCCTAATCCAGAAATTAACCCAGAGAAAACAAAAAAATTAGTTTTCTCCATCTGGAAAAACAGTTCTGAAGCCCCTCACATGTGAGACCCCTGTGTACTACAGTAGCAAGGCAACAGATCAGTCCAAGTGGTAGGCAAAAGCATAGTCAATAAAACAGGCCAGGGTCTGTTCACGTGCAAGCAGCCCAAGCGATGGGCAGAAGCGTAGTTGATAAAACAGGCCAGGGTCAGTTCACGTGCAAGCAGTCCAAGCGGTGGGCAGAGGCATACTTGATAAAACAGGCCAGGGTCAATTCACATGGAAGCAGTCCAAATGGTAGGCAGAGGAACAGTAAAAAAACAGGCCAGGGTCAGTTCACATGGAAGGCAGTGGTATGGTTATTTGAGGAAGCATGGAAAATGGTCAGCACAGATGATGAAAATGGGGAAATGGTTAAAAATATGGGCTAATATTTTAGGAATGTGTGACAAAGTTGGAAGCATTTACCAATGCAAATGCCAGGTTGGGAGGGACCCTGGGGACAATGGTAGCTCTTCAAAATGAGCATTAGCTTCTGCAATTTCACCTCTATCTATATCTATCTGGTGTTTATTTTACTCTTTTTAGAGTGCTGAGATGTGAAAACATACCCCTTACAGCGAAAGATAATTCGCCCCCGCAACACTACACCACCCATGTAGTGGTATACTACGCATCCAGCTTCCTATATCTATATGTACTTCAATATATGCAAACACAGACTATATTTGGCCCTTTAAGGCTCTGATGAAGAGGCTGACCCTTAAAATGCGTTAGCCAACCATTTGAATATCCCTTATTTGGACAACAACATGTATCAATCCACTAAATGTTTAACATTGCTTTTACCTATATGTACAAATACATAGTATTTTCTTGTATATATCCTTTGTGTTTACAATAAATTCTTTGTTTCAACGATTCATGCAACAGGCCACGCGCCTTTACTTTTTCTTTTCACATATTTTTTTTCTTTTCATTTGCGAAACAGATGCTTGATGTCTAAAAGCTCAAGAGGCACTCACTGATCTAGTACAATGTGCCTTGGCAGAAAAAATATGGAAACTTGTCTTTAAACTAGATGTAAACCCACAACTCATCCAGCATAAACTAATGGCACAGTATTAATGTATAAATACATGCAAGCCTCCTGCATGTATCCCTACCTTGCAAATGTCACCCAATTCAGCAGGGGAAGCCCTGGAAAACTCTGGAATTGGTGGGTTAGTCTCTTTGCCAGAGCTCGGTGAGCGGAGTGCTGATGTCACAAAACTCCCCATCCATCTCTACACTCTCCTACTTTCCTATTCTCCTATTCCTGAGTTTTAAGTAACATCCAGTCAAAACTCAGGAAAGGCACCACATGACTTTAGCATGCCCAATCATGCTGAGGTGTGGAGCAGCCAATCCTGGGAGAGCTGGAGAAGAAAGGAGGAGGGATGTGAAGCTGGAATCGTAACACTCTCTCTCTCTCATGCCGTTCATGAGATAAAGAAATCAGATGTCAGTCACAGCAGTGGGGGATGTGGTGACACAAACTTATCTGTGTGTAGTTTTTATCTTACTACAAAAAGACAAGAGGATTGCTCAGAGCTGGATTAACTCCTCATGGCAAGACTGTGCACAGATGACTTGACATCCTCTACTGTACCAGGTAGAAGTCTTCATTAATAAAAAAAAATATCAGGTTTACATTCACTTTAAGCCCATAAGCTTGAAAAATCTATCTGAGCCACCAAGAAATGGAATGAAAAGCTGATTCTCTGCTAGGATAACCATCAGGAGTGCAAAAAAATATGATACCTTCATACAAAAATATAACAATAGATTCAAGAAACTATTAGATAAGCACCTAAATGACTGCAACATACAGGGATATATAATGTAATACTGACACATAATCACACACATAGGTTGGACTTGATGGATTTGTGTCTTTTTTCAACCTCACCTACTATGTAACTATGTAACAAAAATAGAGTCCATTATTCTAAGGTAGCAGTGGAGAGTTAAACCCATACAGCATGAACAGTGAAGGGAAATCTTCTTCTCTTAGGAAAGCAAGAGGCTTTAAACCTTAATACTACCTTATCCTTTGCATAAGACCAAAAAGGGTTCTTAACAGAATAAGGCTACCAACTTAGGCACACATCTTGTAGAGGTGGCCACGAGGAACACAATCAATGTGAGTGAGAGTAGAAAGGAGAATTTCCTTAATAGGTTAAAAAGACAGGTTTTGTAGAACTGACAGAACCAAATTTGGATCCCACAAAGGTCACAGGAGGTTGTACAGGTGTAACATAAGAGATGCCCTGTACAAAGGTCTTGACCAATGAATGGGAGGCTAGCTGCCTTTCAAATAATATCACTGGGGAATCTGTCCCCTAATGGAGATCCAGGTCAAATGTTGATCCAGATTTAATTGGGAAAAGGTCAGGAAGTGTCCCACAAAGTATTTTTTTGGGATGTGAAACATTCTTTTCTTGCAGCTGGACAAGTATCCTTCCCAATGGGTTGGTAGACCTTATGATAGATAGCATTTAAAAGCACAGGAATTACTGTCTTAAAAAGACCCCTGACTCTCCAGACCTGGGCTTCAACATTCATGCCATTAAAGCCAGCAGTAGAATAAATCTTGAGATAGGAGATCCATATAATCCCAAGAATACATAGACAGTCCTTCAGAAGTTTGACCAGGTCAGAGTACCCCATCCACCTAAATCAGTTTGGAGTTATCAGGTGTCACTGGAATGCCCTCTGTATCAATCCTGTGGAGTAGGCATGCTGAACTTTCAAAGGAGGAAAGGCATAGATCATGCTGTGCTGATTTAACCAAGTCACTAGAGCATTATCTGCTTCCACCAGAGGATATCCGCTTCTGGAGAAAAACCTGCAAAGTTTGGTGTTGAACCTGGAGGCCAGGAGGCCAGGGTATCCACATCCAGCATCCCCCACTTTTGACATATAACCTGGAAAACGTCCAGATGTAGGAATCACTCTGTCAGATCTAGGCATTATCAGCTGATACAATCTGTCTGCCAATTGTTTATGCCTGGAATGTAAATGTACCCTCTCACCACAGCAGGACTTCTGTTTTTTTCCTGGTGTTTGAAATGTTCCCCTGTCATGGCATTATCCGACTGCTGATTCTCCAGTCAAGGTATCCAGTGTTGCGGCCAAATCACTTGTAGCTCCCAAATGTTGGTCAGGAGATCAGATTCCTCTAACAACCAAGTCCCCTGCACCAATAAGTTGTCCAGAACTGTTCCCCAGCCCTTTAGACTTGCATTTGTTGTGATGATCTTCCAAGATAGTAGGGGGAATGATTTTCCCAACTCCAAACCTGGTCTTCAATCACTAAAGACTGAGCTAATATGTCACTTATCAACAGAGTGTTGTGTTGTTGGGGTCTAGAGTGGAACTGAGCAATTGTAACTGCCTGGAAGAAGGCTACAATCAAGCTCAGAACTCTCATGCTGAATCACAGAGCTGGACACTTCCTGTACTGTGGAGTCTGAGTCTAGGAATTGAGAATCAAATGTTTTATTGTGTTTATGGCTAGACCCAGATATTCCAAGCAATGTGTGGGATCCAGTGCTGATTTTTGAAGATTGAGAATCCAACCAAATATTTTTAGGGTCTGGGCTGTCTGCATCAATGTGATTGCCAAAGTTTGACCTGACTTTTCTCTTAACAGTAGGTTGTCTAGGTATCCCACAAGGGGAATACCTTGGGAGCATATTAAGGCCAGCACTGGGTTCAGAACTATGGGGAACAGTAGCTGAGGTTAATGCTCTGGAAAGATGGGGACATACAAGTTTATATCCTTTATGGACACTGAGACTAAGAAGTCTCACGAATGGAGGAAGGCTATAACATTGGTTTTGTGGAGGGCTCTCAAACAGGGTTGCTGCCAAATTGACCCGGTCTGCAGAGATCAATGCTGGCTCAACAAGTTGATTAATATGGAGCTGATCCTGTCGGTGGATTGTTTGGGCAGAGCGCTAGGGATGTCTGCGGGTTTCTTTCTGCCTATCACATTCAATTTTAGAGTGATAAACCACCTTAGAGAGAGCCGTTACAAGGACTGAGTTGAGGGAATTGCGTCCTATCCCACTATCGGCACGCCACGCTCCCCATATGCTGTCTTTCATTCTTAAGTGAATGTTTCTCAATACACTTGAAAATTACTATGCTGGAACTTAAAGTGCTTTACAACCCAAAACCAAAAATGTACTGTATTGCAGCTTACCAATCCTTAGATGTTGTGGCTGCATGTTTAATCTTTGTCCCTCGGTTTTCATCTGGTGATCTGGCCAGAGACATACTCCGTTCCTTGGAGTGCTTACACTCTGGATGATGGAGCAACAGAGAGATTTAGACACACTTGAAGCCACAAACTGAAGCCAAACTCCAGCTCACATGGTATAAGCAGTTACAGAAACCCTTTTTTTTTTCCTTTTGGGATAAAGGTTTTTATAAATGAATAAAGGCTGATCATTGTAAGTACCCCTGTCAGTAGTAAATGGTTTGTCTCAGCCCTTTAACTGCTACATCAGTAGTTCAATTTGTTTTGACTTATTGGTCAGTCCACCAAATAAAATAAAGGAAAGAAAGCCTAAAAAAGAGCCATCACATCTTATGCCCCGTACACACGGTTGGATTTTCCAATGGAAAATGTTCGATGGGAGCTTGTTGTCGGAGATTCCGACCGTGTGTAGACTCCATCGGACATTTTCCATTGGAATTTCCGTCACACAAAATTTGAGATCTGGATCTCAAATTTTCCGACAACAAAATCCGTTGTCGTAAATTCCGATCGTGTGTACACAATTTGTGTACACAAAGTTCCACGATTGTTCAGAATCAAGTACGAGACGGAAGCGCTCGCTTTAGTAAGACTAGCGTTCGTAATGGAGATAGCACATTAGTCATGCTGGAATTTTTTTAATCTTTTAATGCAGCGCATTCTCTTCTTCTTTATAATGCTAGAATAATGAAGTTGTTTTGCTGCAGATATTCACACAGAGTTCTGAATAAAAAGCTTTCATTATTATTTCACGTGATCTCCTGAATAATATTATATTTTTTTTTGTCAGATCTCCATAATAATGTTTTGTATTTTTTTGATAGTGATTATTATTTTTAATTATTTTTTTATCAAGATCTCCTGTTTTATTTATTTTTTTCTAGTGCTCTCCATAAATTTTTTTTGTTTTGTGTGTCAAGTTACCACAACACCCAATGCCGATCCTGACATCCCTGGGGCCCTAAGCAAAATTCTGCTAAGGGGCCCTCTACCAGACCCGTGATGCCGTGAACTATGTAAGCCATTTGCCATTGCCACACAGTCACACCTGACACTTCAGTACTCCCAATACAATCCTCCCTTCTTTAAACAAAAGTCAAAGAATAAGTCCCCAGAGAGCCCCCTTACATCAGGATCCCCAGAGAGCCCCTCCTAACATCAGGGTCCCCAGAGAGCCCCTCTTACATCAGGGTCCCCAGAGAGCCTCCCCCTACATTAGGGTCCCCAGAGAGCCCCCCTTACATCAGGGTCCCTAGAGAGCCCCCCCCTACATTAGGGTCCCCAGAGAGCCTCCCCTTACACCAGGATCCCCAGAGAGCCTCCCCTTACATCAGGGTCCCCAGAGAGCCCCCCTTAAATCAGTGTCCTCAGAGAGTCTCACCCTACATCAGGGTCCCCAGAGAGCCTCCCCCTACGTTAGGGTCCCCAGAGAGCCTCCCCTTACATCAGTGTCCTCAGAGAGCCCCTCCTTACATCAGGGTCCCCAGAGAGTCTCCCCCTACATCAGGGTCCCCAGAGAGCCTCCGCTTACACCAGGGTCCCCAGAGAGCCTCCCTACTTACACCAGGGTCCCCAGAGAGCCTCCCCTTACACCAGGGTCCCCAGAGAGCCCCTCCTTACACCAGGGTCCCCAGAGAGCCCCTCCTTACACCAGGGTCCCAAGAGAGCCTCCCCTTACATTAGTGTCCCCAGAGAGCCTTCCCTCTCACATTAGTGTCCCCAGAGAGCCTCTCCTTACACAGGGTCCCCAGAGAGCCCCTCCTTACACAGAGTCCCCAGAGAGCCCCCCTCTTACATTAGTGTCCCCAGAGGTCCCCCTCTTACATCAGTGTCCCCAGAGGGCCCCCTCTTACATCAGTGTCCCCAGAGGGCCCCGTACTTACATTAGTGTCCCCAGAGAGCCCCCCTCTTACATCAGTGTCCCTAGAGGGCCCCGTCCTTACATTAGGGTCCCCAGAGGCCCCCCTCTTACATCAGTGTCCCCAGAGGGCCCTGTCCTTACATTAGTGTCCCCAGAGGCCCCCATCTTATATCAGTGTCCCCAGAGGGCCCCTTCTTTACATTAGTGTCACCAGAAAGCCCCTCCTCTTACATCAGGGTCCTCAAACAGCTGACTCTCCCATTGCAGAGGTTCCCCCGTACCTGGCTGGTGGAGGTGGGAGGCAATCGGCAGCTCTATGGTGTCCACAGACAGGGGGTCCCCTGGGGCTAGTAGTTCTATCTCTGAATGTATACAGTGGAGAGGGGAGGGGCCTCTGACCCAGGCATAAGCAACAGTGTTCAAGCAGAATGAAAGTGAAACTGATACCTGCCTGGGTCAGAGGCCCCTCCCTTCTCCTCTCCACTGTATACACTGACACTCGAGAGAGTACTACAGGCCCCAGGGAGATCCCGCCGCCCACACAGGCACTATAGAGCTGCCGATCGCCGTCTTCCACCTCCTCCCACCTCTCCCCACTGCACTCTAAATTGCCAGCCAGTGGTGCAGTGGGGGATGCTGGGTCTTGGGGGCCCCCCACAGCGGAATAATGGAAGGGCCCAATCGCAAATGCGACTGCAGCGACCCCTAAAGTTCTGCCACTGGATGTTGTAAACATTAATTGACGTGCTATGACATGAGGGGGAGGCGGGGCCTCGAGTAATTTGCAGGGCCCTACGCAGCTTGCGTAGTGAGCGTATAGGGCAGATCGGGGCGGATCGGCTCTGACAACATCATTATTATCTTGTATTTTTTAAACCTCAAGGAGGTTGGTTGGTGTCCCTTGTTAATTTGATATTGTATTTTTGAAATGTACCTGCCTACTCACAAACAAACTGTCCTTTTTGAAGTAAAACACATAGGCAAGTATTTTAACAAAATAAATAGCCATTTATTATGAGTCATAACAAAATAAAGAGGAAGGCAATGCTGGATAAACTGGTTAAATGTGTGAAGCCTTTGTACCCCAGGGGACACATCAAAACTATTTTACAGGCAAAATTGGTGGTCTGAGGAGTCCATATAATAGTGAGCACAATCCGGTCCAGGAGTCCAAGAGATCATGAACAGCAGTAGATAACATATATGTCCCCAGGCTGTGGTCATACCACAGCCTGCATCTTTTGCCACACAGGACAGAACCCAGGCCATCACACTCTTGTCTTCCTTAGACACTTCCTTCCAGGTTATGGCTCTGGTGTTGGAGTTGTGGCAGGAGGTGGAGGTGGAGGATGAGGACGATGGTCGACCTCCTGGCTGCCACTTATCCTTGCCACCTCCTGGCTGAGGCTTTCCTGTGTATGAAAAAGGGACATAGTTTTAGTTTTTTGGTCATCAATCACACACAATTTAGAGCTCATGACTGTTGCAAATTGAATGTTAACAAATAGAAAAGACTATCATTCTGAGCCCAGCATTTTTCATTTTTGTCCCAATCCTTTTTGGCCACTACTGTCTATTGATATGCAAACCACTTTGTTAAATCATAAATTAGTGATCAGTAATAACATATACTTAAAATCATTAATTTTACGACAAGAAATTTGTTGAACAATGCTCTACCTGACTCAAGCTGGGCTCCTCCACATCTTCCTGCCTGGAAGGCCCAGGTTGGACATCGGAAGCCTCAGCTGAGGTGGAAGGAAGCCTTGAAGGAAGAGTGGAGAGTGCTGGCCTGGATTCACTCTGGTCTGACAGAAAATACAGTCTGTCATAGTACCACAGCCTTGGGACATAAATGTAATCTGCTGCTACTGATCTCTGGCAATTCTGGACCTTCTTTCGCTCCCTAAGATAAGTACTCCTCATGCCACCAATTTTGGTCTTGAAATAGGTTATGTCTGCCGTGGGGATCATCAGCCTCACAAATTCAAGCAGTTTCTCCAGCACTGTCTTCCTCTTTTTTAGCTTATTAAAAAACGGGCGGTTCACCTGCCACAGACAGGGCAGCTCCCTGAACATGTTAATGAATATTGGTAGACTTGTGCACAACGGAAAATTTCGTTTAGCTTTGGTTCATTGTCATTCATAAAATACATAATTTCGTTCTGTTACATTCGTTATGTTAATACGTTTTCAGATAATTTGTTATTTCTGTAGAGTGTCGATATTCATTATACTGAATCTCAAATCATGTCTAATCCATTCGCTATAATTTCGTTCGTATTCATTGAAATTCTATATTTATGTATGTATGTATATTCGTGATAATGATTTGTAGTTTGTAAAGTTATTTGTTTATTGCATCTTTTAACACACACAATGACAATATCTCTTCTCCTCTTCTCAAATACAATACAACACCCTTCTCACTCAGTTCTCAGGAATGCGCTTTGCCAGTAACCCAACCTCCAGCACAAAATTAATCAGCTTCAGCTGATTGGACTGTAAGATTTACTTTGAGTTGACCTTTTGTTTCATTAGATCTTTAAGGAATTACCGAATCACGTAGAATTCATTTGTTATATTCGCTATAATTTCTTTCGTATTAGTTGCGATTTGTTATTTTTTTATTCGGATGCATCCGAAAGTCCGAAAGATGCAAAATTCGGCCGAATTTTGATTAGTTATGAAACAAATTGCACAAGCCTAGTAGAAATTCCCTATCATTGAATGGATCCATTTTCTCTGCAAGACACAACACAAGACAAACCCTAATGTCAGGCTAAACTCTCCTAATCTTGTCCCAATATAGGTCTCAGTCTATAATCAGTATAGGCCACTGATGCACCAAGTTAAAATTGTACCTTCGTTATCACGATCAACGCTTCCGCTACTCCTTCCTCCGCTCACAGATCGTACGTACGACGCACGCGTGTTACGCTTTATATACATTGCGCATGCGTGAAACTCCACCCTCCCCTAACCTTCTTTCTAGTTTATTCCTCGCCCTTCTCTTTCTGCGCAGTGGGGAGAGCACATGGCAGAGAAAGAGCAAGCACATGCAGACAGCAGCTGCAATGACAAAAGCACGGAGCCACAAACGTCCCAATCCCGAAGAAGATTTAAGGCCTCAAATATGTCCTTTATAGAGATGGTGGAGATGGTGGACATCTTGAAGAGGGCCGACTATGATGGGAAGCAGTTGTGAGAAGTCTGCACAGGAATTTTGGGGTACGGCGATCCAAGGATCAACTGAGGAAACGCTGGTCAGACCTGAACTTGAGGGAGCACGATCAGTACAGAAGGATCAAGAGAGTTCTTCAAAGAAGTAAGTAGTTGTCGTGTGTTTCTATTATTATTACTACTTGCATGCTGCTCCATGTGCTTTTCTTTACTGTTGTACAGCTTAAAATGGCAACTTTCAGGTTCGTGGGCACAGTAATCGTTTGTAGTAAACATTGTTCATTCGCCCACTTAAACGATATTTTTGGCAGATACAGGTTAACTACATTTGTTCATGCCTATTTGTATTAAAAGAAGTTTTGTTGTCTAGATGGGTTTGTACTAGAATGAAATGCAAGCTTTATTCAGTGTAAGGAGTGGACACTCAGCAGCTGTTTACACATCTGGACACAGGAGCACTAGTGTGGGACACCAGAACAAACTTTTTAGGGTGTCCCACACAGGTGCTCCAGTGGATACTAAGGGTGTCTCCATGTGTGAAAATTGTACAAAAAAGGTAAGTATTCCCTTTAGAAAGGGAAAAAAATTATGTCTTCAGCTTGGAACTCTACCAAAAAAGACAATTGTACGACACTTTCAAGCAATGTTTCATATTACTATTTCTGGCCTCGAATATCTGTGTGCTAAGTATACCTTTTTTTATTCACATAGGGGAGAAAAGACTTGGGACATCTGCGGACACCAGGGACCCCCACACCACAACCAGAAGATGTGGAGTAAGGAGAGGTTTATGAAGTGGGTGAAATAGTGACCACAACAGGTGAGTGTCTGAGACCATAGCTTCAGGTAATAGATGGATGCCTGCATATTTATAATACATGGTGTGTTTTTTCATTTTAGGTGATGTGGATGTTGTGGAAGAAGATTCGCATTTCACAAGTGCAAGTGCACACATACTCATCGGGGGGATCATGGTGTGCAATCGTGATTTACAAAAGATCAAGGAAGACATCAATGATATTGAAAAAAAGACTCATTGATGTTTTAGGCTGAATTTAAAAAACACCTAAAGTCTTAAATTTTTTGCTATTTTTCACCAATTTTTTAAGTATCTTGAATGCCAAATTTTGAAGATGCACACAGTGTGTCAACATGTGGTGGCACAATGGTGTAGTGGGTAGCACTCTCGCCTAGCAGTAAAAAGGGTTGCTGGTTCAAATCCCAACCACGACTCTACCTGCCTGGAGTTTGCATGTTCTCCCTGTGCCTGCGTGGGTTTCCTCTGGGTACTCCGGTTTCCTACCACACTCCAAAGACATGCTGGTAGGTTAATTAGCTTCTGTCCAAAATTTGCCCTAGTATATGAATGTGAGTTGGGGACCTTGGATTGATGGCTCCTGGAGGGTAGGGACTGATGTGAGCGTGCAATGTATGTGTGGAGCGCTGCGTAAAGCACACGGTGCTATATGGGTACCTTAAATAAATAATAATGTAATAGATGATCATCTTAATGAGACACAATGTGCAGGGTTAGGGACATGCACCCACACTCACTCAGGTTATACTGGATGGACTGATGTCTTTATTCAACCTTACTAGCTATGTAACTATGTGCTATCTGCCATCATGGGAAATCAAGGTATGCATTTTGGGGTGCAACCCCTTCTTCGCAACTAAAGTAGCTGAGAGGAAGGGGTTGCACCTCCGAAATGCGTCCATTGATCCCCCATGATGGGAGCTAGCACATGTTGACATTAGGCATGGGATCAGGAGGGAAATCCCAATTTTGACTCTCAATTTGTATGCATCTTCAAAATTTGGCTTTAACAGGGGTGACATCACCCCATCTGATGAAGGCAATATCAACACAGTTTGGACATACTAATGTCTGATATTGCCTTAATTTTTTCAAAGTTGAACTTTTTAAATTCCTGAGTTGGGTATTGTTTTTATGGTTTTAGACATGTCTATTTAACACAAAAAAGGCTATTTGTACTGTCTATACCAAAAATGTTATTCATAAAATATGTTGGTTTGTTCAAAAACCCTTTTCTAACGCACATGTGAATGAGAGTAAAAATTTTAAGACTCAACAATGTGTGGCTTCTTGTTTCAATGCTCAATAGCAGTTTTTGGAGTAAGTTGTTGTTTACAGTGACAATGGTGGTTATTTCCTAAAGGCAGATTCACTTTACACTACAAGTGCACTTTCAAGTGCACTTTTGCAGTGCACTTGTAGTGCAAAGTGGATTTTCCTTTATTAAATAACTCCCACAGTGCTTTATAATTTGCCACAATCATGCCATTTCCGTGACTCAAATTCATTCATGGTGCTGAAAATGGTGTATATTTTTAACTGTAATGCATTATATACATTAACAACAAAAACAAGGTGTGTGCGTAGCAGACCCACAACATAATATTTTGCTGAAGAAGAGATTGGCCCCTCATGTATCAAATAAATTACGTTTGCACTATTGCAGAAATTGTCAAAAAATAAAAGCCCATTGGAGAACCTAGTAGACAATTAAAAGAAACACAAGCAGTAAATCCAAAGAAATATTATTTCAGTTTAAATTAAAATTTTTTTTTAAATGTTTATTAAACATTTTCTGGCATATCAATGGCCCCCCTACTGGCAAAGTACTCCATATATTTTATACGGACTTCACGTGCGCTTTGGGGGGGCAAGCACTGAAAACCAGATTCAAACCCACAAGCACAAACTGAAGAGCAATAACGATCGGAAAAGCACGAGGCTGAAAAGCGCGAATCATCTCTCACCAAATTTCTACTAACACGAGATTAGCAGAAGGAGCCTAAAGGGTGGTGCACTTGGTATTGAACTTCCCTTTTCTAGCGCTGTCGTACGTGTTGTACGTCACCACGTTCTTGACGTTCGGAATTTCGGACAAGATTTGTGTGACCTTGTGTATGCAAGACAAGTTTGAGCCAACATCCGTTGGAAAAAAAACATGGATTTTGTTGTCGGAATGTCCGATCGTGTGTACGCGGCATAAGAGTTGGTAAGCTGCAATTTAATAAATGTTTGCGTTTGCATTTAATGCCACTTTAAGGATAAACATTGCTAAATTTCTCTTATTGGCACAGTTTACACATAATATTGCCAGTGACTCTTATGGATTATGAGTAGCTCTATTCTGATTTGTATGTGGATGTTATGTAAAACGTTATGTGCCAATCGGTGCATTTTTGTATAAGGCAGCTGCCAACAAAGTTTATGAAAATCTGCAACAAGTCTGAGAAATGTCTCACCACTCTGGAAATTCTTCTTACATCACAAGAAATAGACAGTTAAAAAAAAATGACACCAAGCCCTTCTGTTTATTCCAGGAGACAGATTTTTCCTACTGATTAGGAATGTCTAGTGTTCTCTCAGTTTTCCTCACTCTTTATTGCTTAATATTTTATACAAAAAATAAAGCGATGGCACAAAATTATGTAGAATTATTCAAACTTTGAAGGATAGTTACATTTTGCGGAAGGTTCTTGATTAAATGACAAATGGAGAATTCTATGTCAAATGAAATTTAAAGCTGAAAAATGTATGCACTTAGACTGCAGTGATAGCATTGTCCCCTGTGCATCCTCCAGCAAGGATGTTGGGGATGCAGAGTAGCAGCAGGCATTATGCAATGCAATAGGTGCTTGTCTATCCTTTAGAAGTTTTAAATTGAGTTTGGTGATGGCTCTGTGTGCAGTGCAACACTGTTTGATGAAATCATAGGTAGGTTCAGGAACCTTTGGCTGCCCACTTTCAGCCACTGAGCTAAGCTTTATTTAATTTTAGAAATACCTATAAATTGAGACACTCAAACATAAACACTCAGTAAAGTGCAGTGCTCCTGGGACCCCAATATAAATCTCTAAAAATCATCAACCAAAACCATAATATGTAAACTATATAACTAAAAATAACAATATATAACATAAACGTATATAGAAACACCAGTGGTTAGAAACACACAGTCTCTTTTCATAAGTGTTTACATCAATTAAACAAAATACTGTATGTCTCCATTTCATATCCAGTGCAATCTTCAAACAGTATACATATGTGGCACACAGTGAATCCCTTCCACCTCCCATGCCTTTGGATGTGCACTCGCCTGAGATATTGGACCTCTTAAATTACAGAAGTTCACACCAGCCTTATACCCGCAAAGGGTTAATCCTCTATCCTCACTCCTTCATCTCTCCAGGCAGAGCTCCCAGGTATGTAGCCACACTAGCCTCTCATGGGGTAAAACCTTCTCCTCCCAACAGTTAGCATTAGTCTCAGCACAGCATGGCTACTGCTGCAGTGTGACTGTAATCAGTTGCTGTAGTTACTGCTGTGGACTGGCTACGCCTGGTTGCTACCAAAAACATATTTTTTTTTGTACATGTAATGGATTTGGTTTATTATACCATTTTCCTTTTTAATACACGTCACCATGTAAAATCTGACTAATTAACTGAAAATAAATTACATATTCTAAAACAGCTAGAATAAAGCAGAAAAAATTAGAATAAAGTACTTTTAACAAAATGCACTCTAAAACAACTTATATAACCATTGAAGCTTAAAAACATTTTGGAAGCCATGCAGAATAAGTAAACACATGGTAGGCTCATAAGTGAACACATGGTGGGAAAATATGCTTCAGTTATAGGTCATAGAACAGTCATGGGTATAGAAAAAGCAATTACAACGGCAAAAAAAGGTCAGTGTTAGATGAAACAGTTTATAAAATTCCTGCAATACAAAATAGGATTGTACACAAAATGGTTTTAAATGAAAAATAATGATAAAGTTTATGTTTTTTTTTAAGAAGACGTTTTCACAACTACATTTGCAACTTCATAATCTCTGAATCAAGATCATGGAAAGCATTTCTAAGAATATTGAATGCGTGCACAGTTCCCCATATTCCGTGTTTGCCATCATTTTTAGTAATTCACTGTCCTTTTACTCTATAATATAAGGCAGTATGTAGTAAGTTGGCAATTTGTTAATTTGTAGACATTCTAAAACTTGCTACATTACTTTTCAGTAAATACTAGCAAAAAGAAAATGGGTCCAATGCAGCACTTGAAGCACAAGTTCTAGTTGACACTTTTCCAATTTGTAAAAAATTTGCATGGCAAGTCTCTAGCAAGAGAAAAGTTGCAGTGGTGAGTCTACAGCAAGAGCTCTGCAAGTCTACATCATGACAATTCAGCCACAGTGCCCCTGTGGTGGGATGACTATTGTACAACATAAATTGCAGCTCAATTGCTTGCTATCTGGATCTATCCTTAGTTCCTATCCCTTGCCCTAACCCTAACCAAATAGTTGTGCAGGGAGCATCAGTAAAAAAAACATTTTTTTTCCTCTCATATTATCACTTTTTCACCGATGATACAGTGTGGAAAAATTGGGTAAATTTCAAGATTGCCTATGCAGAAAATAAAAATAATTTGTCAGTTAAAAAAGTATTGTATATTTACTTTGCTATGTGCTTAGCTGTGTGCCCAGTGTCACAATCAGAGGGTAAGACCACCTACCAATGTAACAGCTAAACAGGTGTACCCGGGTACCAGTCCTCACAGATGCAGAAGCAGTGTGACTGCACTCAAACGGAGGTGTGCCAGAGTAGGATCTAAGGAGCCACTTGGTCTTTACTAGAGTCACAGGAGGTGTGGATGTTGCGCTGCTAGGCAGCCCCCAGGTTGCGGCTCTCTCACACACCTGTGTGGGCACAGTGCAACCAAATAGCTTGCTGGAAGGACACGGGGTATGCACAGGAGACCTGCTGCAGCTAGTTAGGAAGAAATGCCAGGTGAGAGGATGCAAGGAGCAAGCGTAAAGTGCAGGGGAGAGGGGGATACTGAGCAAGGGTGCAATGAGAGAGACCAAGCAAGCTGGAAAGGGCTGCAGGCAAACAACAACAAGAAACGAATGCTGAGAAAGACACACACAGAAGGAAATTAAGGGATCCACGGACAGAAACCAAGGGGAATATAAGTGCACAACCAAAGGGAAAACACAGAGAACAAAGACAGGATCAAACAACACATAGAAGATAGAATACTCGATGACGGCAAACAACACAGGAACAGAGGGGTCCGGCTTCCACATGAAGACACCTTGCTCGAACACTAACACACAGGTGCAAAGGCTAATAAAGCCTAGGTTCTTCCAATGTGACAATGCTGGCAAGTGATCATTGGCATCTAGCTCTGTCACATGGGGGTGTGGTGTTCAGTTTCCTCAGCCTAAGCACTTCCTTTTATGAGGAATGAAGTGGCAGGGGAACAGGAGGAAGGTAAATATAGCCAGCTGAAGAGACCAACATAAAAACGAACCTCTTGTTTTTACCTCGCATAGATAAAGCGCAGAGCATTTAAATTACCAGTAAAAAACTATTTTAAGTTTCTATTCATTATATTTTTAAAAGTTCATAATGGATGCATTCATGTTCATACATTTAGTTTTGCCTTTTTATTGCTAAAGAATAACTGAAAAAATATCTACTGGATTCTGTAAACTGCAATGCTCAAACCTACAGTATATAATCCAGAAATTAGTCATTGTATACTGGTCAGGATCTCCATCTAGGTGGAAATGGCGAGGTCTCTTTAGCAAAGAGGAGGTGCTGCTCATTTGCCAGGTAAGTGTAGGATATGTACATGTGCTTACTCAATGTGGGGGTGGATGTGGTAGTTAGATCTGGTGTGGGTGGGGTTCATTGATTTGTTTGGCATCACCACACATTTGCTTCCGTTCCACGTGCACACATCACTTCCTGCATTTGTTCTGCTGATGTAAATCAGTAAGGACTATGCAAGTATAAATATTATTAAAATATATATGACTTGTTTCACAGTTGGGCAAATTTTCCAGCAAATTTGGACCTCTGAGTTGCATGACAAGTTGTACCCCATGATTCTCAATGATAACCATTCATATCTGTGCTACTTTAAGTTGCACCAACTTCAAAGTAGTCCCTGTACTACTTTGGTGTGACTTTCATGTGACTTGAGGTATATCGGGTACAATATTACACAGGCATTCCCAGAAGTTGGGGCCAAGTTGCAGCGGCAAAGTGGCAGCAAAATAGTGTGACTTTCAGATCGCAGCAGTGTGAATGAGATTCAAGGATAACACCTTTGAACCTGGGCTGGATTCCGGTTCAATTCCTTGCAATAGAACGAATGCGAGGTGAAATATAGCGATTATCCACTATATCACCTCGCATACCATCACAATATGTATTTTCTATATGTTTTATATATATATATATATATATATATATATATATATATATATATATATATATATATACTTTTTAAAGATATAATATATATTTTATGTATGATTTAACATCCGCACTAGCGTCTGCAATTCCACCTCTATCTCTCTACCTATATCTGTCTGGTGTTTATTTTACTCTATTTAGAGTGCTGAGATGTGGAATGATGCCCCTTACAGCGAAAGATAATTTGCCCGCAACACCACCCATGTAGTGGTATACTACCTATCCAGCTTCCTATCTCTATATCTACTTCAGTATATGCAAACACAGACTATATTTGGCCCTTTGAGGCTCTGATGAAGAGGATGACCCTCGAAACGCGTTAGCCAACCATTTGAATATCCCTTGTGTGGACAACAACACATATCAATCCACTAAATGTTTTACCTATATGTACCTATACATAATATTTCCTTGTATATATCCTTTGTGTTTACAATAAATTCTTTGTTTCAACGATTCATGCAACAGACCAAGCACCATTACTTTTTTTACTTTTCCTTTTCACATTATATTTCTGACTTCCCCTAGTCAGCATAGGCAGGGGGGCTTGCATGATCTTTCCATATACACAACACTAAGACATACTACCACCCCTACTAAGGCCCTCTGCACCAGCACAGGATAATATCTTTTCTGCTTATACCTTATCTGTTTCGCAAGGCTGCCATCTGATCTTTTGTTCACACATTATCTAAGTTTTATTAGGCTCCTCTTCTAATGCCAGTTTCATGCTTATTTTCTTTCAGGCAGCTCTTTTGAGCTGCAGGCTGCCCACAGGTTTAATTTGTTTGTTTATGAGCTTGTTGGTTTTTTGCTTTTTTAACTTAAATCTATGTCCCTCAATGAATGATAAGAAAAACATGTTTTTTGTGATTACCGTAATAAAAGCAGCTGAATTAAATGACAGTTATGGAGGTGAGAGGGGTTATACCTGGCTGACCAATGACTTTTTGTTTGCCAGTTACATAATCCTGCTGTAGGCAGCAGTGTAACTCAGTTGTCTCAGATTAACTGAATCCTGTGTCCCTTAATAAACTTCCAAAAACTAATTTTATGGTAAGTACAAAAATCCTGTTTTCCCGGCTTTGGCCAATATTCCCTGACAACCTGGATACTTTCTTGTGGAATCTTATCATAATGAAATTTAGATCATGGGCAAATCAGGAAGCACAAGTGAAGTTCCGAAATAAAGGTTCTGGCATCATTATTTTTAACTTGGGTGTCCATTTGTGCACAGCTAGGAGAAAAACAGTCAATGATTGCCTGTTGGAGACTGGGTGTTTTTCCCCTGAAATTTCACATGGTAAAGTATGGCATGCCAAAGTTTTACTTTGCAGGTGTTGTATGTATAGAACAGTTCACACTCTGTGGGATAGGAGGAGAAGGACATATGTCTGCCTAATGAACTACTTCTGACATGTTGTATACCAATTGCTCTCCTGGTACATACACACTATCATTTAATAAATTGATCAAATTGCATGCAGTAACTGAAGGTTGCAATATTGGAATATGTACTGACAGCTGCAGTCACTCTAGAAAGGATGGAATTTGGTGAATTCAGCTACTGCCAGAGGGTAATGGTCATATGTATGGATCTGTCTTACCTATTCCAGCTGCAGGCATTTTTGTGATAGAAAACTGTAAACTTTTTTCATAATAAAATTAAATAAAAAGTATACAAGTATACATAAAGATTGCTAATTTTTTTTCTACTAAATGGTTTGCTTGGAGGCATGCAAAGCTGTAAATGACTGCTTATTACTTATCATTTTCGTACTAAACATATTAGACTAGTTCCTAAATAAAAGCATGTGCCTGCACTAAATTCATGAAAAACAAAATCAATATAATACTGCTTAATGACTCTGCTTTTTTTGTAAGTCAACAATTCTCCAATTAATTAACCAGTGATTAAAGTCAGCTTCTGAGAATTAATCACAGCCTACAGAAGTCATTGTCCTTGTGTGCTTCATTAGGGCTGTGTTTGCCCTTCAGACAAGAAAGGAGCAAGTAAAAGCCAAAACTGTGACCTGATTTACATATATGCAAAAGAAAAAAGTAAAATGAAGGATTTGGGGGGATTTTTGGGAATCTGATTTAGAGACAAAGGGATCCTGACATTCACATATCCCAAGATTTAGAGTTGATTAGCAGAGATAGATAAACATCCTTCACCCCCCCAGGAAAGCTGATATCAGGATATCTGCATAGGACAAAGCAAATGTATACTTGCTTGCCAATCAGATTGTGCCAGTATGACCAGCTGTCATCTTATGTCTATAGTTAGTCTTATGCCGCATACACACGAGCGGACTTTCCGGCATACTTGGTCCGACGTACCAGAGTCCGTCGGACAATTCGATCGTGTGTGGGCTCCAGCGGACTTTTTTTTCTCAAAAGTGTGACGGACTTAGATTTGAAACATGTTTCAAATGTATCCGACGGACTCGGCTTTCTAGCGTACAAACCGGTTGTCTGTGTGCTAGTCCGACGGACCAAAACTGACGCATGCTCTGAAGCAAGTACAAGACGGAAGCGCTCGGTCTGGTAAAACTAGCCTTCATATTGAAGCTAGCACATTCCTCTTTTGTGATCTTTTAATACAGCGCATTCTTTTTTTCTTTATAATGCGAGAGAAATGAAGTTGTTTTGCTGCTTATATTCACACAGAGTTCTCACAAACTACTTTATTCATGATTTATCCTCATGCCATGACTAATATTATATTTTATAAAAGCCAGATCTCCAGAAATAAAGTAGAAAATTATGTCTTGTATTGCTTTTAACCATCCAACGGAAGTAACCTTGAATTTTGATTGATTCTACTCACCTATCATAGGTATTTATAATTGATTAATTATTCTAATTAATCACCCTTGATTCATCTATATGTATTCTTTTTAATACTGATTTTTCAATGCTCACCCTGTGACATCTGATATAATTAATATTTTTCTCTTTATCACGGAGACTTTTCAGTTACTTGATATTATTGAAACCCTTTATTACCCCTCTCTGCATGCCTTCAGTAGGAGGTCTGGGCAAAAGGGCACAATTTATTGGTGTACTACTTCGATATCTAAATAACAACTTTACAGATTCAAGGACATTGGGTAAGATAAACGGATGAACGCCCCTCCCCCTTTTTTTTCCATTCTATCTATTAAATAATATAAATATTAAATATTTTTATCATTATCTTGTTCTGCAATTATGCTGATACACTCTATATTGATATTTGAATGTTGATTCATACCCCCAAACAGTAGTTTTTCTATATATTTTTGTATATTAGTTTAATGCTACATGATTATGTGTTATATAATTTTTCTCGTACATTTATGGTTTATTTTTCATTTTATAGTTAATCAGATGCCACATTATGTCTCCTGAAGAAGCTTAAGAAAGCAAAACATGTTGAGAAAGTGGTATCAAGCACTGTATCATATTTTTATCACAATTGTTTTGTAAACAAATATAAATGTCTTGTCTGTTTTTAAAGTAATGAATTTATAAATAAAATATATTCTTTAATCTTACAAATCTCTACTTTGTCTATTAAGCACCGTTAAAAGTCCCTGGCCTTCTATGGCCAAAAGTCCCCTTTTTTTGTCTATAAAAACTGTAATGTCAGTCCAAACTCCCAGTATTATTTTTTGCAGAATCTAGGGTACACATATACACACACACACACACACACACCAAACACATTCACCAAACACACACCCACTTTTAAGCTTACCTTCTTTTCTGACGCTCGCTACTTCCGCTCGGACATACGTAGGCCAGCGTAATAGCTTTATAACCACTGCTCATGTGTCACCCGACGCCTGCCCCTGACGTTCTTTAGTATGATTTGTCCCTGCCCCTTCACTCTTCGTTGCGCAGTGGCAGTATACAGAGAAAGATGGCGGAGAGATTATCTGCAAGTAGCGCGGAGGAAAGCCTGGAGCCACAACCATCCAGATCCAGGAGGAGATATAAGGCCACCAACATGGCCTTTGAAGAGATGGTGGAGATGGTGTCCATATTGAGAAGGGAGGACTATGATGGCAAAAAAGGACCGTACATACGACTCAATATGCGGAAGACAAAATATTGGCCTCAGTTGTCACTGCTCTTGACAAAAAGTTTGGCATTAAACGGGCTAAAGAACAATTGAGGAAGCGGTGGTCTGACCTCAAAACTAGGGAGCCTGAACAATATTGGAGAATAAAGAAGCTGCTTAAAACATGTAAGTACTTGTTGTGTGTTCCTATTGAGATACTTAACTTGCATGCTGATCCATATGCTTTTCATTTATACAGCAACGTTCATAAAGACTGTTCTTTTGAAAATACATATTGGACATACATTTAGGTCTTGATAATTTGTCCTTTTCAAAAAATGTGGTGATGTTGTGTAGATGTGTTTGAAACTATAATGCTTCTTCAAAAATGATTCAGTGTAATGTAAGGACAGGACACAGCAGCTGTTTCCACATCTGGACTCATGAGCACTAGTGTACTATGTGACACCAGATCAAATTTTTGAGGCTAATACACATAGGGGATAATTGAGGTGTCTGCATCTGTGAAACTTGCATGAAAATGTGTATTGTTTTGCATTTTTTGTCAGAGTGAATTTTAATCCTGTCTTCAAAATTTTTTTGGAAACAAAATGACAATTGTCCCCAACTTCTAACCAACTTTTCATATTCCTTTTTCATGACTGAAATATCACTGTGTTTTAACTATACCTTTTGTTTAATTCTCATAGGGGAGAAAAGACTCAGACAACAGTCCGAGGATCCCAGGACCCCCCAAGTCACCAGCCTCAGGCAGCAATTAGCCCAAGTCCCAGCCCAACACCACGCCCACCCAACGAGCTGGAGGAAGGAGAGGTGGAGGAAGTGTGCGATATTTCCACCCCACCAAGTGGATGACTGACACCCCAGCTTAAGTTAATCTATTTAGGCGTGCATATTTAAAAAAAAAATTTTATCCACACATTTTAGGTGATGTTCTGGTTGTGGAAGGCCAAGCAGCGGAGCCATTTAGCACAGACAGTGCACAAAGACTGATTGGGCAGGTAATGGTGTGGAATGGCCAAATTGACAGCATGAGAAATCGGCTGGACACCATGCAACAGGAAATGAAGAACATGATTGATGTTTTGGGCAGAATCTAATAACTTTTTGCCTAAAAACATCAATCATGTTCTTCATTTCATTGTCAAGTTTTATTTTTTTTAAATGTTTGAAGTTGATAAATACTAATCTAAAAATTTAGCAGATGCACACAGTGTGTCATCATGTGCTATCTTCCATCAGGGGATATCAATGTACTTGTTTTGTGTTTGCAACCCCTTCATCAGAATAATGTTAGTTTCTGGGGCGGAGCCATCAGCCAGAGCTCATGGACGTGTGAGAGGAGAGCTCTGACACACCGGATGTAATCAGCGGCTCACAGCACACCAAAAACAGCCAAAAAGCGCATCATCTGAGAGAGGAGAACAGGGGGTACACAGCGGGCACGATGTACAAAAGGAAGGAGAGAGAGGGACCCCGAAAACTGACGGATTTCTTCCGCCCTGCTGAGGGCCGAAATTTCCAAGATGGCGCCGGCGCCGGGAGCCATTCATCTGGCTCCACAGCACAGCCACACAGCAATCCAAAGCCATCCTCAGGTGAGTCACACTGTAATGACAATCCCTTGTCATCCTCCCCATTCTGCAGCCCTGTTAAGCAAAAAAGGAGGCTTGGGGAAGGAGGGGAGAATGAGGATGAGGCAGGAGTAGCAGGGGATGAAATGGAGGAATCCTCCCCACAAGCAGAGCAGCTAGATGCATTCCCTACCTCAGGTCAGCCCATTATTGACACTACAATGAAGGAGATGCTGCAAACCCTGAGGGGAGCTCTTCAATCTGATATGGCAGCGTTTATGAGCAACACAAAAAGGGAATTATCTGCTGTCAGCAATAGAGTGGAATATGTAGAGAATAAAATGGAGGAGTTCACTCTAGCACACAATGAACTGGTCGATGCTCACTTTGAGGTAGAAGACGAAATCAGAGCCATGCGCCTTAAAATGGCGGATATTGAAGATTGGGCCAGAAGGAACAATATCAAGTTTAGGGGGGTCCCCGAGACGATCAAACCCGCAGAGATCACTACCTACCTGCAAAAGCTCATGATGACCGTCCTCCCCTCTCTAAGCCCAGCAGACATCACTATTGACAGGGCACACAGACTGCCAAAACCATCCTTCCTGCCTGAACAAACACCTAGAGATGTGATAGCAAGAATCCATTTCTACCACATTAAGGATCAACTCATGCAATTCGCAAGACAACATCCCTCTCTCCCTGACCCATATGCTGGTATCGCACTTTATGCAGATCTGTCACAAGCCACCCTGTCAGCCAGACACAACTTGGTGCCTATCACTAAAATTCTGCGCAACAATAAGATCCTCTACAAATGGGGATTCCCTGCTAAACTCCTGGTTGACATGAACAACGAATCGCATGCAATAACATCGCTAGAAAAGGGCCTGGATCTCCTCTGAAAATGGCGCTTGCTTCCCGCAGATGCAGTACCTGAGAACCCTAACCCACAATATAATAGACGCAACAACCACCGTACAGCTAAGAACTACAAGTAGCAACCTGCCTCAGTTTATACTACTTGCTGCTATTTCTTTTAGTGAGCACTCTCCTCTCATAACTGTCATCTGGCTAGTTATGGTGATTTGCAGCTTTCTAGGAAGCTGTTCTTTCTGATCAACCACCCGATGTTCGGCTGTTCAAGGATTTACCTTGTTGAACCCCCTTCGTTAGTTACGAGATGATTCCCGTGACCTACTATCTGCAATTTATGCGACCTACATCTCATCGTTTATCAAAAGTTCAAGTTTGTTCAGTTAAACTGTTCATTTACAAAGCTATGAGGACATTGCTTTCTCAGACCCCATGCATTATAACCATATCCAAGATCTCAATTCCAATTCCTGGAACTACCACTAGATGGCACTGCTGCGCAACTTTCCACAAGAATGAATCTTAAACTGATGTCATACAATGTGAGAGGCTTGAACAGCCCATACAAAAGAAGAGCTCTCTGGAAATCAACCTTAGAAGAGAAATGTGACATTCTATCTGTGCAGGAAACCCATTTCACCAGTGACAACTCCCCGAAATGTACACATCCCAAGTTTCCGCACGTATTTATGGCCAAGAATACGACGAAGAAGAATGGAGTAATGATTGCATTCAAGGACACACTAACCTTCTCTCTCTTACAGGAACATATAGATCCCCAAGGTCGCTTTCTGATCGTAGTCGCAGAACTGGACCACATCACATATACTATAGTTAACTTGTATGCACCTAATGTTAGATCTCTAAGATTTATTCGCAAAGTTGTAAGTATGGCTAAAAAGGTACAAAAAGGCAACTTAATAATATGTGGTAATTTTAACTCGATTATGAACGCAGAATTAGATGTGTCCTCGATGGCCTCTAAGCGGCGGCCCTCTCTAGACTCGCTGTGCAACGAACAGAGGCTCTATGACCCTTGGCGCTGCCTTAGAACCACTGAGAGGGATTACACATTTTATTCGACTGTACATAAGAGCTATTCTAGAATAGACTTTTTCCTCACGGACCTGTATACTCTGCAAAATGTCCAGAAAGCTGACATCCACAATATCACATGGTCTGACCACGCTCCAGTGACTATTGAAATTGTGGATGCCAACAAACACTCCCACAAACCATTGTGGCGTAACAATATGTTTCTTTTATCACACCCCAAAATCAGAGACGAAATTGCAGCAAAGATCACGGAATTCTTTCAATTCAATAATAATGCAGATTGCTCACCTATGAACATCTGGTGTGCACACAAAGCATTCGCTAGAGGCGCCCTCATACAGGTAGCCTCTAGTGAAAAGAAAAAGAAACAGCAACGCATGACAAAACTACTTGAGAAGATAGCAGATCTGGAAGCGCAACACAAGAACCCTGCTACCTCCTCAAGTGAAATACTCAAGAGCCTCAATAGCTGCCGGGAAGAAGTAAGACAGGAAATTAGAGCGGACTATGATACTTTTTTAAAAAAACTAAAAGTCTCCTACTACTCCCAAAATAACAGAGCAGGTAAACTCCTAGCCTCCCAGCTTAAAAAAAAACAGGCACGTTCTAATCTCAAAAATCTCAGACATCACAGTACCAAAGCCCTACACCACAATCCCAAAGATATCGCCAACGCCTTTAAGGACTATTATGAATCCCTATACAATCTCCAGACGGACCCAAACACTTACCAACCCTCGGGCATAGAGAATGACAAATTCCTACAGACTGTTCACCTTCCCTCAATAGACAAAACTTCCCTACAAAAAATAAATGCGCCCATCACACTCACAGAGGTTGAATCCGTTATTCATTCTCTACCCATGCACAAATCGCCAGGAGCAGACGGGTTCTCCGCTGAATATTACAAGGCTTTCTCTGCCATCCTGGCCCCTGAATTGGTAAAAATATTCAATATAGCAGCCTCTGATGGTACCTTCCCGAAAGAAATGCTCCAAGCTATCATTATCACTATCCCTAAACCTGGTAAAGACGTAGCAGACCCACAAAACTTCAGGCCTATTTCCCTACTAAACTCCGATTTAAAGATCTATGCAAACATTTTAGCAAACAGACTAATGGAAATAACCCCCTCCCTCATAGGACTCGACCAGGTAGGTTTTGTAAAGGGCAGACAGGCACCAGATGGGACGAGGAGGATGTTAGACCTCCTGGGCATATCAGAATTAAGCAAGCAGCCCAGCATCTTTTTAGCATTAGATGCAGAAAAGGCCTTCGACAGGGTCTATTGGGGATATCTGTCAAGGACCTTACTCAAGTTTGGTCTTTCAGGACTAATATACTCAGCAATTATGTCCCTGTATTCAGACCCATCTGCAAGAGTCTACACCTCTAGCTTGCTATCCGACCCCTTTGCACTAACTAACGGCACCCGGCAAGGATGCCCATTATCCCCAGTTATTTTTTCTTTGGTCATAGAACCGCTAGCAGAGTCTATTAGAGCTAATGACAAAATAGAAGGCATTAAAGTCGGTTCTGTTAGCCACAAAATAGGACTGTTTGCGGACGACATAATCCTCTCTATATCAAACCCACCCACTTCTTTACCCATCGTCAAAACGCTATTACATAAATTCGGACAAATCTCCTTTCATAAAGTTAATACAACCAAAAGCTATGCACTCTCGCTTCACATATCAAACGAGAACAAAAGCAGGTTGAAAAATATTTTTCCTTGCAATTGGGACCCACCTTCCATTACTTATCTTGGTGTGCAGCTGACTTCCACTTCCTCCAAAATCTATTCCCAAAACTTTCCTCCATTATTTACAAAAATTGAAGAGGAACTACATCAAATTACCAAACTACACCTTACCTGGTTGGGGAGGATAGCTGCATACCAAATGCAAATCTTACCAAAACTCCTATATTATTTCAGATCATTACCCATACCAATCCCCCAGAAATTTTTTATACAACTAGAGAAATGCCTGAAAAAATACATATGGGGGGGTAAAAAACCCAGAATAGCATTGGCCCACCTCTATAAACCTAAACATCTAGGGGGAGTAGGGTTACCTAATGCACAGACTTACTATAAAGCTGCAATACTGGACCAAAAGAATAATGTTAGTTTCTGAGAGGAACAAAGGGATTGCACACACAAAACACGTCCATTGCTTCCCCGTGATGGGAGATAGCACATGTTGACTTGAACCTTTCTTACTCCCAAATTGTGAGCATCTGAAAAATTTTTGTTTTACATGGGTGACATCACCAGAACCGTTATTAACATGTTGAACTTTGTAAGTTCCTGTTATTTTTTGTTCTTATGTTTTTAAAAACCCTGTTGTCAAGCCTAATTTTGTAAACAAGGAATATATTTAACAAATATGCCTAAACTAAAAAATATATATATATATATATATTTTTCCTTAAAAAAAAAAAAACCAAAAAAAAAAACCATAAACACGTTCAAACAAAATGCACCTTTCAAAGTGCACACAGTAAAATGTTTTTACTACTACAATGTGTGTGGCTTATTATTTATCAATAACAGATTGTTATTTTATGTGGTTACAGTGACGAAGGACCTTATTAAATAAAGGGAAATGCACCTGCCACTACAAGTGCACTAGGAGACAGACAAAACTAAATGCAAACAAGAATCAAAACAAGAGATTTTTGCCAAAATTTTTTTTAATTTTTTTAATAAAAGATTAAAGCTCTTGTTGCATTGCAATGGCCCCCTGACCATTAAAATAATTGACATATCTGTCACGCACTTGACGGGCGGTTTTGGGGGCCAAGCCAATACTGCCACTATCCAGACCTGTGAGTGGATCTTCACCACTAAGTCCGGCCTCAGGCCCAACTGACGGAAGATATGTTGATGAATGACGTCTCAAAAAATTATGCAGAATGCAGCAAGCCATGATGACATAATTGATCTTGTATTCTGCAAGATTTATTACGGAGAGGAACAAATGGAACCGGCTGGCCAGAATCCCAAAGGCATTCTCCACAACTCTTCTTGCTCTGGCCAGCCAGTAATTAAATACCCTCCTCTCAGGGGTGAGGACCCTTTGGAGGAATGGCCTCATCAAGTGCTCGCCGAGAGCAAATGCTCAATCAGCGATGAAAACTGAGGGGAGTCCATCCATGTTCTGGTCATCAGGTGGCAATCCCAGGCCACCAGTCTGGAGACGTTGGCACAGCTCGGTCTGTGCAAAGACTCCTCCGTCAGACATCTGGCCGTTCTTCCCCACATCCACGAACATAAAGTCCAATTGTGCCGAGACCACCGCCATCAAAACTACACTATGAAACCCCTTATAGTTATAGTAATAAGACCCCGAATGGGGTGGTGGCACATTGCGGACATGCTTCCCATCGATCGCCCCAACACAGTTGGGAAAGTCCCAGTGGTCAGCGAACTGGGAGGCTACAGTCTGCAATTCCTGTGTGTTCGAAGGAAACTGTGGAGTCAAACAAGAAAAAAAACTATAAGTACTTTTAAATATAACTTTGATATCAGATTACACAAAAACATTCTTGAACAACAGCAGTCGAACATTATTAATATGTGTTATTTTTATAAAAAATTAGAAAAACATAAGGCCCACTTATAAGATTACTCACCCCCTCTGATGGACCATTGATCAATTTGTATGTGGGGGGAGGGGTTCTAATTTGGGCCAAGAACACACCTGACAGTTGCAAACATTTGAGGGGGTGGGGGAGGGGTTCTAATTTGGGCCAAAAACACACCTGACAGTTGCAAACATTTGAGGGGGTAGGGGAGGGATTCTAATTTTGGCCAAAAACACAGCTGACAGTTGCAAACATTTGAGGGGGTGGGGAGGGGTTCTAATTTGGGCCAAAAACACACCTGACAGTTGCAAACATTTGAGGGAGTGGGGGGTTCTAATTTGGGCCAAAAACACACCTGACAGTTGCAAACATTTGAGGGGGTGGGGGGTTCTAATTTGGGCCAAAAACACACCTGACAGTTGCAAACATGTGGGGGGTGGAGGAGGCTAAAACAGTACAATGGAGCTGACAATATACATTGTTCAAGGGACTATAGGCTAGAGGTATAAATGGACCCAGGATTGCATGGTGGGGAGGCCAAAAAATGATTAATGTAAAAAACCAGGCATGCATGAAGATAAAGGGGATAAAGCATATTCCAAGCATGGTAATTAGGTAACAAGGACATTTAGACAATACATTAGCAAACATTAAATACATATCATGTAATGTTAAAGGATAAAATTTACCTTCATATAGTCCTTCTGCAGGACCTGAATAATAGCAGAACAGGTCTCTGGGATTATGATCCCCAGAGCCTGGGGGGAGATGCCTGTCGAGAACTTCAAGTCCTGAAGACTTCTCCCAGTCGCCAAGTAACGTAAAGTGGCAACTAGCCTCTGCTCCGCAGTGATGGCTTGCCTCATGCAGGTATCCTGCCTGCAGATATAAGGGGGCAGCATAGCCAGCAGACATTCAAAAACGGGGTCCGTCATCCTGTGACAATTCCTGAAATTTTCAGGATTATTCTCACGGGTCTCATGGAGCAAAGGCATGTGCGAGAATTGGTCAAGCTGACGCAACCAATTCTTCGTCCATGAACTCCTCCTCACCCTGTTCATGGACTGGACTTGGGTCAAAGTATTAACCGCAACACCAAGTCCCCACCCAGCACGAACTTGAGAACGAGTACGTCCATGCACCATGGCTTCAAAATGGTCGGCTGGTCAAACAAACAAACTTAGAACAAACGCACTGAAGAACAGCAAGGCCTATGAGCGACCTGAAGATCAGGAACGAGCGGACCAGAACGGCCTGCTAGGCAGGTTATAAACTGACCAACATGCACTGAAAAGCAGATACAAACCTCACAACACAAACTGAACCGCAGAAAACTATCGAAATAAGCTGAAGTGTGAAAAGCGCGAATCGTCTCTAACCAAACTTCTACTAACACGAGATAAACACGAGATTAGCAGAAGGAGCCCAAAGGGTGGCATAGTGGGGCTTAAACTTCCTTTTTCTAGTCCCGCCGTACGTGCTGTATGTCACCGCGTTCAAAACCATCGGACTTTTGGAGTGATCGCGTGTGTCCAAGTCCGTCCGTTTGTAAGTTCGGCGCACCTACGTTACAAAGTCTGTCGGAAAGATCGTCGGACCAAGTATGCCGGAAAGTCCGCTCGTGTGTACGCGGCATTAAATTTGAAATGCTACTGTTTTAAGATATAGGTCTCATAAAAAGGGCATAACCAAGGGTTATAAAATGCATGCTTACAAAGCATGCACATAAAACTAGTCTGCAAAGGTTCTAGAAATTATATTAGCCATTAGCTATTCAAAAATGAAAATACATGCATGCATTTTTCTGTTTAAATCTACTTCAATTGCTAACAAATTTAAAATTATTTATAGCATCCTAAAACATTTTAATTATTTTTATTATATTTATTTTTGAGGAAAAATAAAATTCACCCAGTGGTTTTCAATTAGGAATAATTAATCAGATGTCAGCATACCTGCCTTATTAAACACATTTATGATTGACTGCTTTGGATTACTATAAGCTTATATTATTATTATTTTTATATGAGATTTACATAGTGCCATTAGTTTGTGCAGAGATTAAAAATATAAGTGAAATAAAAGTGGGTTAGGAGGGCCCTGCTTGTGATAGCTTACAATCTAAAAGGAAAGGGCAAGTGATACAACAGCTATTAACTTTGCATGGATTAGTTGATGGAGAAAGAATGGAATTTTATCTCAATCATCCAGCCATGTGCAAAGGAAATTCCTGCTTCTTTTAAACGTTTGTATATTTGATTGGGTGTTGAAGGTGAACACATATTAACTTGGCTAAGTGAAAAATATACCCTTTATTAAATCCCCATGCTCCACAATTAGCTATAATTATTGAATAGGTCACTAACATGGTTGCGGCAAAACAATTTGCCTTTTTTGCAGCTTTAATATCAGTAGATTAACTGGCTTCTTCTCTAGGTTGTTTTTTATCACAGACAACAATTGATCAGAGTTATGCCCAGCTTTGACATTGACAAACTGCTGAATCTTACTGAGTCAGGTGACATTTTACTCTGGTTTGTACGCAGACCTTTCTGTTAGGATTAGAAGTAGAAATGAACTTTGGCTTCAGGGCGACCATGTTTTTGATGCAAACCCAGGCTGTTCATAGTTTGCCAAATGAACAAACAAAATGACCATATTTGAAAAGTTCACCAGCCAGCTTGTAAAAATTGTAAAGAAGGTGATGGGCATCCTGGGTGACATCTTTGGATAGCAAACTGTCTGATTATCAAGAAATTTGTAATTTCAAATGGCAGTAGTATTGGAAAAAGATAATTATGGCAACTGCAATGTTCCCAATGTTGAGGGCACATGGCCAGGTAGAGTTCAAAAGGGGAGGTCCCCTCAAAATCCATACCAGACACTCATTAAGGTTAAGGGTCTACAGTAGTATGGATTTTGAGGAGGACCATATGGTGTTTTTTTGTTTGTTTTTTGCATGGGAACCCCTTCAAAATCCATATCAAATCTTTACGGCAGAAAAAAATTCATAGAATTTAATAGGGCTTGGGCATTATGGTCAAGGTTTGCAGATTTCTGGCTGGGTTTGTTGAATGTCCAGCCAATCAATCTATGCTAGGTTTACTCAATAAAAAAAAATAAATAGGAGATGACTAATTGTCTATTGCAGTGACCAATGGATCCTGACACTCACAAATCCTAGTTATTACGTACATATGGGCCTCAAAAAGACTTAGTTGGAGTGTGTAGGGCATGTAAAAATTGTTCCTTTCTTGAAATTCTATATTGTTGGAAAGATGAAACATTGGAACCTAGTTCAGATTGCAAAGTGGACTAATGCAGTGCCTTTTATAAAAATGTATATCAGCTTTCTTTTGATTAGCTGGTTGTTCCCAGGGTATTTAGGGACTGCCCCTCTTTTTAAGAGGGGCAGTCTTTTCGGAATAGACGATGAAAAGCTTCTGTCTGACTTTTTCTGTCGGACATTCCACTCCTGTGTACACGGCTTAAATGTTCCTGCACCATTTTTGTAGAGCTTCCCACCACAAATATTTTTGAACATTTTACACACATTTTTAATTTGTCCTTTACCTGAATTTAAATTGTGAGCTATTGCTACATATCAGTGGCAAATGTATAACCAATGTCCTATCTTCATATTCCAGATAATAAGCAGGTATGTTAAAAAAAATCTTCAGTATTGGCACAATCTTTTCTTCCCTAGTCAGAAATGCAATGATGTATTAAAGGAATTTAACACGTTCATTTTGCAAATAGAATGTTCAATTGGAAGGGAATTTATGAAAAGCTTAGGAAATGTGGCAAAATTCACATTGCAAATAATATTCACTCTAGTGCAAAAAAATATTTGCTTGCATGTGATTGGATGAATAAAGTCAACACAAATCTCCCGCATTTACTAAGCCAAATTAAATTTCCCCTGAAGAGAGAACATGCTCAAATTCTTTAGTAAATCAGATCAATATTAGGCATAGAGGTTTTGTATTAGGAAAAATTTTGAAGGGCAAATCGTTTTTTAACTTGGATATTGAGTACAAGATAACAAAAGCAGAAACTTACTCTAACCAATTTAAACTGGAAACAACAGGTAAAATGTTCATTAATCCAATCTAATTTATTGAGAATTTATTTCTCTCTAAAACACATTCTAGCAATGACTTATTGACTTTGCTTTTAAAAATCTGCCTACTGATAAATTTATTTATTTTTACTTTTATTTTTAATTTTATTTTCATTTTTATTTAATTTTATTTATTTTTATTTTACTTCATTTTTTTTAAATGTAATCTTTATTTTTAGATACATTTTCTTGACATAACATTCAAATAAAAGCAAATAAAAGCCAGACAGGACAAAGCATAGTTAAATTCTGCACAACATGATGAGGTCCAATTGGCCATCTAACATAGAGGGATTAAGAGACAAAGGTGTCAATTTGAAAAAGTGCGCAAACATATGAGTCATACCATTATGGATTTGTCTCTAATCCTACTAAAGGACATAGGCAGTAATCATGAGCATACCCTACTTAGTCCGGTAGATAATTAGAGCCATTTGGACTGCAGAATCTGCAGATGTGGATCTTAAGACTCAGATCTTGAATACAAAAATAATAAAGAAAAGAAAAGAAGAAAAGAAAGATGCACTCATGACATCTAAGGGAATATTTCTGCAGGTTACCTCTCCGGAGGTCAATTCAAATCAAAGTAAAACTAATAACTACACTAATAGCTGTTCTCCTCCTGTCGGGGCGGGGTCCCTCGGTCGTTCGTCAGTGCTTGCCTTTTCAACATAGTGTTTCCAGGCAGCCCAAACACCATACCATTTATCGTATCTATCTTTGCACCTCGCCATCCACTCTCCCGCAGCCATAATTTCATTCACCAAGCAGATCCAATCTGATCGGCTTGGAATTGTACTACTTTTCCAATGAGTGGGTGTCAATCTTCTGGCTGCATTTAGAAGGAGAGGTAATACTGATTTTCGGTAAAGGCTGAGAGGAATGGATGCTATGTGCAAGAGAAAGCCCAAGGGAGAATCCGGCAGGTCAATATCCAAAATGTGGTTTATCTGAGATCTGATGTCCTGCCAGTAAGGTCTCAACTTGGGGCAATCCCACCAAATATGTAGGAAGGAACCCCTTTGTCCACACTCCCGCCAACAAGTGGCTGAGGAGGTCGGATATATTCTAGCGAGGCACCCCAGAGGCACCCGCCTTAAAAGTAGTTCGTAGAGGACAGATATAGAGTGAGGTATTGAATTAGCGGCCATGCATAGCTTCTCAAAAGGGGTGGATGAGGTAGGGGAGCGTATGGCTTGATGCAAACCATGTACAAAATGCTGAAGCTGTCCATATCTCCAGCCATCTAATGGGAAACTACCATATTGGGATTTAAGAGATTCTAACTAGAGTAATCCCTGGTCCTGAAAGAACCGGCTGCACCTCACCTCTCCATCTGCTGTCCAGGTGCGAAAGAAAGATGGGTGTTCCCCTGGGGCAAATCATGGGAAGACACTCAGGGGGGTCAATGGGGAGAATGGTGGTGCCAGCTGCCCTGAGTTATTCAGGGCGTCCCAGAGCTTCAATGCATGGACTGTCAATGGGGAAACATAAGTGGATAGGCCTCTATGAGCCTGGGGTAACCAAGGGGCATGTGATAAATTGAGACCTGCTAAAAAATTTTCTAGTGATACCCAAACCTTAGTGGTCACCCCATGGTGCCAGTCCAATATCCGTTGTAGGGCGATCGCCTCATAATACATGCAGAGATCTGGGACGCCCAGGCCTCCCCACCTCTTTGGTCTCTGTAAGGTGCGAAGCACCAACCGTGAACCTCGCCTCTTCCAGATGTATTTTATAAACACACTATTGAGGCTCGAGAAGAAAGACCTGGGTAGGGAAATAGGCACCATTTGTAGATAGAACAGAATGCGAGGGAGCACATTCATCTTTAACACACTGACTCGGCCCATTCATGAAAAGGTTTCCCTGTCCCAGCCATGTAAATCTGATTTTATAGTGGATAATAGTTGAGTGTAATTATTATTATATAACTGAGAGCAATGAGGGGTGAGATAAACTCCAAGGTACTTCAGACAGTTACAAAACCACTGAAAGGAGAAGGAAGATTGCAACCATGTACGCAAATTCGGGGAAACATTCAGCAGCAAGATCTCCGACTTAGTATAGTTTATTTTAAAGTTAGCAATAGAGCTGAAGGTCTGTAATTCATCCATGATGTTGGGGAGAGAGATCAACGGATCAGCCACATAAAACAGGACATCATCTGCGTATGCAGATAGTTTATGTTCCTGAAGTCCAACGTCAAAGCCCTTAATATTAGGGTTAGCTCGTATCCTATTGAGCAATGTGTGAGGGCAAAGATGAGAGGGGATAACGGACACCCCTGTCTGGTCCCGTTTCTAATAGGGAAGGTGTCAGAAAGAACACCATTCACCTTGACTTGGGCCTCGGGGTAGCTATATAACGATAATATCCAAGACAACATTTTAGATCCCAGCCCCAGCTTAGTCAGCACGGCTCGAAGATATATCCAATCCACCCTGTCAAATGCCTTCTCCGCATCAGTGGAGAGCAGGAGATAGGGTGGATGGTCAACCTGCATCTGCGCCCAATGGATCAGCTGAATTGCCCTATTAGAATTATCTCTCGCTTCCCTGCTGGTAATAAACCCCGTTTGATCTGGATGGATGACCAATGGCATAATAGGTTGTAGGCAATTCGCTAAGACCTTTGCCAGGATTTTTATGTCCGTATTCAGGAGTGAGATAGGTCTATAATTACTAGGGACCGTGTGATCCTTCCCATCTTTGGGCAGGACCGTAATATGTGCCAGTAGGCCCTCTTTAGGCATAGCAGTGCCCAAGGCTAACGCATTAAAATATGTATACATGGGGCCAGACAGTAGGGGGAGAAAAGCGCAATAATATGTATTTGTGTATCCGTCAGGGCCTGTGCTTTTCCCTTTTGGCAGATCTTTGACTACGGTTTCTAGTTCTGTCTGAGTGATAGGGGCTTCTAGATTTTTGATAGTTTGGGCAGTGAGTTGGGGGCCCGGGCCTCTGCTAAGTACTCCATGATATGAGCTCAGGTCAGCTGTCAGATTGGGTAAGGTGTCAGGGAGCTGGTATAGCTGAGCATAATACTATCTAAATGCATCTGCTATCTTCAATGAGTGGATCACAGGCTGGCCACTCCCAGACTGAAGTTTATGTATGTGGTTAGAGGCCTGTTGTCTTTTTAGAGCTCTAGCTAACAACAGAGGGAAAAACTGCGCTAAATATTTAATTGTTGTGTGAAAGACCTGAATACTGTGATAAAACCGTGAGCACTGATTTACGGAAGACACCCACACATTGGACCTGGATGTCCAGAGGTGGAGCCATCTCTAGGAGAAGGAGATAACACAGCGCTAAATGTGATCAGATTGTATTGTGCAAAACCTGGTGAGACAGTCATTCAAGCACAAATAACGTCGAACACTGTGAGTACATTTCTTCTACGAGCTGGTCCCTAACCCCAGATGATTGGATGACCTCGTAGCGGATACCCATACAAGTTTCAAGTCGCAAGTTTCAGCTGTTTCGCGAGTCATGATCCTCTGTAGTGGGGGATCATGGCTTTCCGGTAAGGAGTGACCCCTTCCATTCTTGGTGGTGGACTGCTTTTCACGGAGGAACATTTATATTCACTTTGATTTTTTTTTGTACACGGATGGTTTTATTTAGTCGTTACCATTGTAGATTATTGTTTAGTTCACTCAGTTTTGGACTTTTTTAGGTCATCTGGGTGGTTAACCCCTGATGCCACCGCATTTTAAAGTTTAGTTATATTTCAGTTTATCTGGATTTGACACTGTTTTCACAGTTTTTATGCCTATTTTGTTATTTATTAGCGCAATTCTTTTTGTTTTTCCTCTAGCTAACAACCGCCCGCATTTATTCCCATAGTCGTAAAACTTATGGGAGACGTAGCGAAGTCGGGCACGAATCCGAGTGTCCAAAAGAGTGGCGAGTTCTATGCGAAGGGACTGGAGTTCTGATGCCAATTCTGAAGTCACACTGCGCTTATGTTTAAGTTCAGCTAAGTGGATCTTCCCCAAAAGGGATTGAAGGTCTCCCTCCCTTGCCTTGGGAGATTAATTCCACCCTAATCACCGCCTTGTGACCCTCCCATATAAAAGACCACCCCACATCTGCTGTGGAATTTTCAGCAAAATATCGGAAGATAGTATCTGACATGCTTTTAGATGCCATAGTATCATCCAGAATGTTCTCATTCAGACGCCATGTCCATGACCTAGCCTCGGAGGACAATAGATGTATGGATACGGACACTGGAGCGTGATCCGACAGGGTAATTGAATCTATAGACACCCCTGCTAGCGTCTCCAGGGAAAATTGATCCATCATCACCATGTCAATGTGGGTGTATACAGCATGAGTCACCGAATAGTAGCTGAAATCTTTGTCGGTGGGATGAAGTAATCTCCAGCAATCGACAAGGTGATGAGACTGTAAGGTTTTCCTAAAATGTTTGAGGAAGGCAAATGAGTGGGTGGAGTGACCTGCAGAAGTGTCTAGCTTAGGATCGGGGCTGACGTTTAAATCTCCCCCCACAATCAGTCCCTCCCTAAAGTGGGAGAGGGACTCCAAAATAGAATCCAAAAAGGTGAGTTGGTGGGTGTTTGGGGCGTACACGGTTGCAAATGTAAATTTACAGCCTAGGATGGTGCCTTTAACAAAAACATATCTGCTATTTGTGTCAGACAACTGGTCCACCAGGATAAATGGGCATTGTTTATGTATAGCTATTGCCACGCCAATCGATTTAGCTTGAGGGGAATTACTAAGAAACCATTGGGAACATAGGTGGGTGGGAAGGGGGAGGACAGAGTCAGTGCGAAAGTGTGCCTCCTGTAGTAAAAGGATCTGTGCCCCCATGCGTTTGGTCTCGAGCCACAACTTACTGCGCTTATTGGGCGAGCTTAACCCTTGGACGTTGTACGATACCACTTTCAGAGATGCCATAAGGTGGTGGTTTCAAGGAAGGGTCTCCAACCCCGAGCAGGAGGAACAGCTGATCTGCAGAAAATTGATTCATAAATCCATGAGTGCTGAGAAAACATAAGGCAAACATAAGAACTCAAAAAACAAAAAAACAAAACAGCAGTTAAAACAACCAACAAGGAGGATGCCATAAGGGCCCTCCAAACTAACCAACCATCACTAGTAGGGAACCTCCATCCGGCCATCTGACTAATAAAAGGATGGAGGTCAGCTAGCAGCGAAGAATCCCAAATGTGGGACTGAACTCCTAAGAGTTGACCTACGTGGGGAAAATGGGGCAACACGAAGTGTGAGCTCTACCCCAAAAATGTGCTGTGTCTGCCTGCAAGGCCTAAATATCTTGCCTACAGGTCTTCTCCACCCTGTTAACAAACAGTTCCAAGTCTGCCTTTGTGGGGAGGGCAAGAATGTGAGCCCGCAAATCTGAGTCCCCTAGTACATCTCCCAGTGTTGCAAGAGGAGCAGAGCTAGCTGAGCTGGCAGGAGAGGCAGGTAGAGGAAGAGAGGGAGAAGGTGGCCGTGTAGAGGGGATTGGGGAGGCAGCACGAGCGGCCTGATGTTTACTGGTCGGTGACATCTTGGATGTCCCTGGAGCGGTACGGTGCGGCTCTGTAAAGTACAAATCCAGGGAGCCAGATCGGTTCCAAGGGGTCTGCTGAGGCTGCGGTGATGTCTGCCGTCTGGATGGCATAGTGTGGGGTTAAAATCCCCCCAGGAAAACTGCTGCAGGTGCGGTATATGCTGCGGGCTGAGCGGAGCTCTCTCTCAGCATGTCCTCACATGTTCATGCCGTGGCCACGCCCCCATTTTACTTCATTTTAACTTTCATTATTTTTATTTATTTTTATCTTTATTTTTATTTATGTTTTTTATTTATCTTCATTTTTATTCACATTTATTTTTATTTAACCTAGTTTAATTTAACCTTATCCAATTTGTTCTAATCCCATTCAGTTGGATTTGATATAATTTAATTTTAATTTATTTTATTTTAATGGTTACCTATAGAGTATTATTGGCGCTTCAGCTTAGTTTAAACAGATATATTTCTAATATTGGTAGCATATGCAAGGAAATCAATAAAGGGGTTTTGACAGCTTTATTAAATTTGTATTAAAGTTTTAATGATTTGTAAAGTAGAATATATATGCTAAGATTGTAAGGTCCTTCCAGCTATCCCTTTGGGGCGAGCATACATTTAATACACAACAATATAGATAAGGAACAGAGGAGCATTAGCTGGGGCTTTAAGTTCCGGTTTTATAGGTAAAGAAGACATGGGGAAAAGAGGAAACTATTAGATCTAAGAAAGGGCATAGAACACCAGTAATTAAGATGGCAGTAAATGTACTTCCGGTTTTGCGGTGAATTGATTGGCCAATTAATCAGCACTAAGGGCATAAATACCTAAGCTAAGATGACGGCTCTAGCTTCCTGAAGACGCGTGATTGGATTCGAAATGCATAGAGGCTTCTGGGTAACTCCAATGTCACTTCCTGCACCAACCCGCACCATATCGAGGCTTGGATCGCACGCCGACCCCTGGAGACGTAACGGTGCATGTTAACACCAAAAGTATGTCTGGAAAGACTCAGTGTCGGTCCATAGGCACTATATTTGTGAGTGAAAATCTTTTACACCTATTTTATTGATGGAATAAAGCATAATATATTGCGCAATGATGGCTGTTTGCTTTCTATGAGATCCTGAGATCAATGTGGAGATGCATGGAGCGATTACTGGCATACCATTTGGAAATCTTCAGTTATATTCATATGAGTGGAGTGGTTAACCCAGGCATAAACCAAAGGCTTCTTTTTATTTTGTTTCTAGTGAGTGTTCATTTTAGAAGGGGTGGTGGCTCACAAATTGGGGAACGTTTTCCAATCACGGATGTGGATTTGTGCACGTGGGATTCGGATAACCAGTTCTTGAAGAGGAATACTGGGACTGTCCTTTTGTTAAACACATGATTTTCATTTATTCACCAATATTTTATATTAGGGAAAAAAATATTTTCCCTATATTATTGTAGTTCACTAAATATGCACTTGATTGATTTTATGATTAATTATTGATGGATTATTGATAAATATTAATCACTGTTTTAGTTATGTGGTAAGATATGTATACCATTTAGTGTCAGCACAGTTATCCTTTTTCCTGTAATATTGTTCACCTCACATTACTGGTGGGGAATTTATGACCGCAGCAGATCCGCTACTTAAAGACACATTTACACATTCTTATAGACTTATATTTTTGCGCCAGTGACACATTTTTCACACAACTGATGAGTTGTCTTTATTGTCTTTATTTTCTTTATTTATCACTAGAGTAAACATGCTACCATCTTGCTTTTATTGAATCACATATAGGCACTCCCTATCAGGACTTTGCTTGTCACCACAAAAACTTTCATAACAGTATAGATTACAGTCAATCATGATGATTTGATGGGTATATTTGCTATCTGCGAAAGTAATATTATCTTGCATTCTCATGTCCAAAATGATAGAAACATTTCATCAAAAAGCAATATTGTGGTGGCAATAAAGTGTGTCATTAAATATAAGACACTTTCTAATAAAAGGAAGAAAAGAAAACAAGAATCAAGATACTTCAAAATCATGAAATCCTAAGCCTTTATTGGAACTTATAATTTAATATCCTGGTTTTCTACTAACAACCTTATACTACAGTCACACCAAGGCTAGTTTGATCAGAGAGTTGGCAACCTTCCAGCATGTTTGTGGATTGTGTGGGGAAACCAGAAAACCTGATAGACAACCAACAGACATTGGAAATTAATGAAAACTCTGTACAGATGATGCACTGATGGGATATGCAGGCAGGGCCCAAGTATTGTAAAGCATTGTCATTTACCAGTTTGCCAAATTCTTGCTTCAAAGCTCTATAGTCTCTTGATGTACTTTCTGTATAATACATCTTGCATTTAGACACAACTAAGCAATGTTATTGTTTCAAACTTAAATGGACCTCTTTAGATATCAGGCCCCTACCCCAGCATTAATAGCTGCATTAAAAGCCTGTAAATAAAAAAAGAATATACTCACCTTTCGCTCAGCTATCATACCGCAGGTGGTGATGTCACAACCCTTCTGACTCCAGGAATGCAGGACAACCCAACTTCCATGAGATACTTTAATACAGTGCAGGAGCGTTATCCCTTGAGCTTTTGGCTACTTGGCCTTCCTTGGAATCTTGCTTGAGGGGCATGATGTCACTCTGTGTCGCCTACCACTGTGGATAGAAGCTTGGGGAAAAGTAAGTATATTTAATATCCCCCCAGTGGTTATTAATGATTGGGAGGGGGTTCACATAGATTAAACGTACCTTGCATTTTTACTGTAATGTCTGCTTTACCCTTTGATATCATAACAGGTTCATAATTTAGTATAAGAAAAACCTTTGGAGCTATTAAAAATATATTCCCACTACATTACATAGACCTAAGTTTGACTTCATTTTACAAATAAAAATACCCATTGTACAATAACGTCTGTAACATACAAATATATAATATCTTCTCTGGTATGTTTGTGTATGCCTCATGATTAGATACTTTGCTAGCAATCTTTTGAAAGCAAGTGTATTATTGCAATAATATACATGCACTTTAATGACAAAAGCTTTATTTATTTTGAGACAAACTTTTGTTAATAAAGATCTTGTTATCTCTTTTAATTGCATGCAGTTGTTCATTCTAGTTCATTTCATTTTAAGGGAGAATATTGTGGTTTCTTGAATATTTGATGAATAGAGATTATCTAAATTGTATGATTTCAAGAGAATGAAATAAGTTAACTTTGGGTGGGTATGAAAGAAAAAAACAGTGGAAGGTGGGGGAGTGAAGGTAGAATAAGAACTATGGATTAGATTTATGCTGAAATATGTTTTTAGTGAACATAGGAGAGCACATATGAAAAAATATCAAACATTGTAATGACAAGTAGTATATAAAATATTGTAAAGGATGTCATTCACTATGTCAATATTCAAAACAACACAGTAGTAGATTTTGACAATACAATATACAAGGTGGAAGAAAAAAGAATGTCACATAAAGCGATAAAAGGGTGCTATTACTCCCACGCATACATAAAAATGACAAAAATGAATAAAATTAAAATTGAAAATAAAAGAGAAAAAGAAAGATAGAAACTGAAATATAGCTGTGGAGAAAAGAAGGCAGGAAAATTAAAGAAGAAGATGAGAGTATCTCTAGACTGAGATTCCAATCTGTCCATGATTAGAGGTTATCAAGAAGACAGGATATCTTTTTGACCAATAGCTTTTAACAAAGGCCAGTCAAAAATTCTTGCAGTCTTTAAGCAATATCCAGGACAACCAAGCCTGTTGACATTTGTCATGGGCAGTCCTATCATCAGCCACCAAACTTTTCATGTGCATGATGCCATTGTGAGACTCCTGCCAAAAAAAGCACAGTAATTATCCTTTTACATGTGTTAGTGATTGAGGAAGTAATGTGAGAAGAGTAATTTCAGGGGTATTAAGAACCAATTCCTGGGAGATTCCATTGGATAATGCTGTCCAAAATTCCAAAAGTTATAAATGGAGGTACAGGTACAGCCACCAAACATTAAGATAAGTGTCAAGAGCAGAATGACTTCCTCAACACATCTCTGAATAGGATGAATAAAGTGTAATCTGGAAGGTCTGAGGTACCAATGTGATAATAATTTAAAATGACACTCTTGGGTAGCGTAAGACATAGATAATTTGTGCATGTTTATAAATATCTGTTTCCATTCTAAGTCAGAATACGTCCAAGCTCGGCAGCCTATTTATCTGTATATGGAGGAAGGTCAGGAGAGACCTATGTGATGACTAAAGAATACAGTGTGGAAATGGCATGTGGAGGTGAAGATGAAGTACAGAGCTGTTCAAAAGGTGTAAGAGAACGGTGTATGTCAGTTTTTAATGAGATGGATCAGCGTTAGCTATGCAGACAAATTAAATATTTTATGATTCCTTCACCTGTTCTCTTTAATGCAATGGGCAAAGATAAGTGGATTGATTTGTGGAAATCCAGATTGTCTCTATACTGATTAAATATGGGATTTTAGAGATGCAGAAAATATATATATTTTAAAAAAAATGTAATATCCTAGTATAATAAAAAATGTCCACACTGATCCACCCCAAAAAAAGGCACCAAATAGCAGAGCCCATCCAAAGGGATACTGTCCTAAGCGCAGACCTGAATGGATATCTAAGAAAAGTAAACATGTATACAATTAAATGAAGATATCTGTATCAGACAATCAGTCTAAAAATCATAGTCTGATAAATTGCTGGTGTCATACCTGGGTGTTCACAGATGTGCAGTGATGGCGTGATTTTGGCGTGACAAAATGTCATTCCAAGAAGGAAAAGCCTATAAATGGCTTCAGAACAACTATACATTTCCAAAAATAGGGGTTTAACTAAAGCTACCATGGAAAGGGGGTCAGATTCCTCCATTAACTCCTCTGTCTCTGTTTCTTCTTCTTCTCGGAACCGCAACAGAAATAGACAGAAGAAATACAAATGCGCACTGTCTGGTGGAGACTCGAATACGCATAAGAAATTAATCACAGATCACCCTCCTTCTCCCGTTCAGTCTGTCCCTGGAACCTTTGGTAACTATAATACACGTGGTGACATTCCTACTAACTCTTCTGGCACTTTGGGTGGTAACTTTTTGCTATCTCAACACATGGGTGGACAACCTTCCCAACCAAGCTTGGGCTCGGCCATGGCCTCTAATGATGAGGTAAGCAAAAGTAGGTTTTTTACACAGGTCTCAACACCTTTCCCCAAAACATAGAGAATGGACAGGTTGGAGTAACATAGTCTGGGTGACTATTTTGAAAAGTTCCCGAGGGCAGTTTAAGGCTGTTGAGATGGTGTTCGAGAAATGTTCTTTTTTTAGAGGTAGAAAAGGGAAATGTTCCTCCCAATGAAACAGTGTTGAGAGAGGGATTCACACCCATGTGGGGATGGTAAAACTTTCTAAATAAAAGGCCAGCAATTTTAAGCTGAGGAGAACTCTGATAATGCTAAGGAAGATCTCTGACTTCACCTGAAGACAATTTCGTCTGATCTCCTGCAGTCACTTGTAGAGTAAGCCTGGGTCCTCGTTGCCTACGGAGATCGAGAAGGCAATCTAATCTCAATCCTTTTTATTAAACCAGCTTACTATTTTGGCCCAGTTCTTAGAAATTAGCCTCAGGAAATAAGCAGATTTTTGTCTGCTCTTTTTGGTCTTCTCTTTCCTGGTTTTCTTGGTGGTCAGTTCTGGGTCAGATGTCACTTGTCTGTACAGGGCCAATAATGGTGTGGTTGAGGTGTCCGCTTCCTGATGACGTCTGATTAGACAAAATGCGTTGGGTGGAATCTGGGCATACCACATTGCTGCACACGCAGAACACACCCATTTTGCTGGCTAGGAACCACTGAAGTGTTGTACATGAACTGCTCATTTTTTATTGTATACATGTGAGTACCCTGGATCTTTTGCAATAAACATTGGGGTGTTTTTGTTTTTACATGTAGTGATACCCCCGAAGGAGCTGCTTTTGTTTGTTCAGTCCATTACCCTGGCTATCAACCCCAAAGAAGCCCCTCTGGCACACCTAGGAATGTGCAAAAAAGGGATTCCTAGTTCAATGAGTACCTTAGAACAGGGTGACACTGTAGGTACTAATAAACAATGTGCCAACGTCCCTATAAATATATGTGTGAATTGGAAAACTACAAAAAGATGGGACTTTAAGGGCACATAGATAGTGATACTATGAAAAAGTAGAAATTGTATTCTAAATTTTATTGACTTAAAATTACAAAGTTATACATTATACTTTAAAGCAGGGGTTCACCCACACCGCCAAAAAAAAAAAATATTAAAAGCCAGCAGCTACAAATACTGCAGCTGCTGACTTTTAATACATGGCCACTTACCTGTCCCGGGGTCCTGTGATGTCGGCAGGGGACGCTGAGAACCCGCTCGGTTCTCGCAGCTGCCGCCGCCATCCTGGGTGAGGGAATCAGGAAGTGAAGCGGCTTCACTTCCCGGTTCCCTACTGCGCATGCGCGAGTCACGCTGTGCGTCCCAAGTGGTCCCCGCTCTCTGCTGGGAGCTGTGTGTTCCCAGCAGACAGCGCGGTGGGGACGGGAAGAGGCATAGACTCCCATGGGAGTCTATGCCAGAAGTGGGTGCAAATACCTGTCTTAGACAGGTATCTGCACCCCCCTCCCCCCTGAAAGGTGCCAAATGTGACACCGGAGGGGGGGTTTCCGAAAAGCGGAAGTTCCATTTTTGTGTGGAACTCCGCTTTAAAAACAATACATCATACATGGAAAAGCAATGTTACGAACATATCAAGTGGATGCCTGTATCATCTCTAACCCTATACATAACGTGTACAGTGTAGCATTTAATTTTAGAGAGAAGAGAAACCTTCCCCAACACGTGAACTTTGTGACTGTAGAGGCGTGGATGGGTTTGGATTACAGGTCTGATAGTCCACTTGTTGATGTTCTTTATGTACTTATGAACCCGTGCTCAACATGTTTCGCGTTGTGAAATGCTTCCTCAGGAGCTAGAGGTAGTTCTGTTAAATATACATATAAGAAGGAGAAGATCTTTAACAGTATACCTATATATATTGTATATCACAAAGTCAATTTTTACAAAATGTATACTCTAAACTCTTAACTCCCCGTGGTGATCCCAGGAGGTCCCCCATAAAGGAGAATCGGTCTCCCGGGTGCCAGTGGTACAACCCAGTGATTGGGGAGGTTGTTCAGGCTATGCAACCGATACCCACACAACTATGTGGAACAATTTGGAAAAAATAGATAATAAACAACTAATGTGGTATACGTATATCCTCAGGGGTTAACACCCCCATATACATGTCCCAAAGGTAATAGTATATGCAATGATGGACTGTCCTTTTATACATTACCCCACTCGGGCTATAATGCAACCATTAAAAAATGTAAAATAAAATAAATGGCGAAGATCTTATTATGTCATATAGATAGCTATCAATTTAAGGTGTAATATTTATACCTATCCTCATACTACCTCCATCAAAGATTATAAAAAACCCAATGCTACAGGTATAGATCCATAATGTTCTATAACACAATGGAAATGGAGGCAAGATTAGAACCTGCAAGTAATCATTTGGGTGTATAAGCTTAAATATAATTTATTTACACAAGTTTTTTAAGGGTAATTTACCATCTATAATTAAACAAAGCGATTGCAAGTACACCTGTATGGGTGGTCACGTAGATGTTCAGTTCATTGCATAGTTAAAGTGGTGCACATGTATATAGGACCTGACAAACGGCCTCGGACCATTCATGTTTTGAAGCATTCAATAGCCATAAGCAGTCATGGTAATTTAACCGCTTGCAGTTCTGATATAAAAATAATGACAAACAGTCAGATAGGTTAAAGTGTAAAAAATATATAGCTCTGTGTTGTGTCAGCTTTTCGGCTATGAGTGAATTATCTGTATTTGTTCAGATATGGGTTGGCCTGTGAGCGGGGTAGCATCCACTAAGTGTGTGGGGTCACGGTGCACGCCTAAATATGCTCCCCCACCAGAAGACGCAGCTCAGAATAGCATACCGTCTTCCGGCCCGACTGATGGCTGCTGCGTATGCGTCGGGCGTGACGCCGCACTTACGCAGCGGCCGAACGACGCAAAAAATAGCAGGAGAAAGAATTCCCCCACTGCATGTGTGCCCGGCCAGATGCAGCAAGACGGTGGCGCCCAACCAATAGCGCAGCAGCAGAGGCGGGGACTGAAGGGGACCTGGCAGATCCCCGTGTCCCCGTCAATCGGCGCACATCCGGTCAGAGAAACAGAACGGATGTGCGGCGCTGTACAGTCAAATACAACTGGGCAAAACCCACATAGTTCACCAGGGAGACTGCAACCAGGGGGTGTCACTATGAAAACAGATCACAAAGGGAGAAAAGAAAAACATATAAGATTTCACATATTACATATAACGAGGAAAGAAAAATCAAACATTGTAGTCTTCATTTGTAAAACAATTTCTACATAGAGAAATCATATATTTGGTCATTATCAATATTGAAGTGAAAAATAAAAACAATCAAGAAAGGCTAGCAATTAGGTTGATCTTGGACCTAGAGGTTTGTAGGACAATATATCTGGAGATATGAACTTCTTCATTAAGATGTTTTTATGTTATATATGTGCCTGTGGTTCTATCTGAGGGTTTTTTTTTTATTTTTAGAAGATATCATATTTAGAGGAATGGTCTATATGATTGGGATTCATTGAGTCCTAGTGTTTTGGTAGCGTTCAGGCGCTCAATCCACAAAGTTTCCCTTTGCAATATAAATTTGTCCCATTCCCCCCTAGCAATGTGACTAATGGAATAACACAGTAATGACACAGACATAGTTCAAACTGTTTAAACTCTTTCAAATTTACTTAGTCAAGAGAAAAGACTTAAAAGGATATTGGTCAGCCAAGTCATGGATAAACATCCAAGACACGGTTGAAATAGTTCTCAAAACAGTCAATAACACTTTGCAACATTAAGAGAATAATATCAATGTACACAGATTAAATGGACTCCCCATGCAAGCTATTGATTTCTATAGAATGCTATGGCTAAAGGGGAACCCCAGGACAGCCTATAGTACTTTTAATACTAATGCGCAATGGGGTAATATAAACACTAGTGATGTGTCCCCTTTAAGGGTAACAACAATAATATTCTAAAAGCAAGGCATTGCTATATCTTCACCGTCACATTGGAGCTCTATGAACAAGGGTCCCTCAATGTGAGAGAGTGATGAGGAGCAACATAAAATAGTTGGTGCTGTGATATAGCACTCCTCTATGTAATCCAGATAACAGGTGTCTGTGCACAATGTTCAAGTGTGGTGTTTATGGAAGGCAATAGGATTCCTGGGCAAAGCCCCCTCACCAATTCTGTACACATTCAGCAGTCCTCCAAGGAGCGGTCAAATGATTCTCCTGGCTGCAGGTGTTTCGTGATGGCTTTCAGTCTGCTGACCCAGTGAACTGGCCGATTCTGCGACATTCAGCGTTGCTGCAGAGTGTCCTTCTGGAAGCAGGTGGCTTTCTGACCCTCTGGGCTCAAGCTGTAGGCTGTGTGCCCCTTGGTAGGCCACAGTCCCCTCACACCATAACAGGATGGTGCTCTTCATATTCCAGACTCCTTTTCAGCTGCTGTTTGCTAAAGCCCCATTGATTGGTTCCTGTAACTGCTCCTTTAATTGTCTTTCTTCCTCCTACCAATAGGAACACAGGAGAGGAACAGAATAGCCTGTGTGTGTGTGAGAGGAGAGGGAGGGGGTGAAAAACCCAATCAAGAACTGACAGGCAGCCCTCTTCCTCTTTCAGGCTGGAAAGCCTGTGTACATGCAGTCAGTGAAGAGAAAATGGAGGAGGGGGAAGAAACTCCCCACAGCTGCAGACATGCCAAACTTTTCCCTGCCAGCCCATCTGTGTTAATGTAAGTCTTTGGCTGCAATACCTGCTACACACTCCCCCCACCAAAGAACCATTGGTCCTCCTAAGGAAGTAAAGAGTCTATGACCTGTTACATGCTTTGTATATACAAGCAGAGGGAAAGGTATGTTGGTGTAAACAGGAAAACAAGCAGTTTGCATTTGCATAAGAACCTGGCAGGGGAACTTCCCACCAATTAGCATAGGAGGGGAAGTTGTCCTGCCTACCAGTCACCTGAATTGGTGTGGCCCAGCTAGATGTGCCAGTGGGTGGGTTGGGGTTGTCCTCCACCAAATCTGTGGTGCAAAAACCAGGCGCCTCAAGAGTCCTTTTTGAAGTGAAAACAGCTTCCTCAGAGCTTTCACCCAGAGTATCATAGGTCAGTTTCTTAGGTGGGTGAATAGCTCTTCGCTCTCTGTTCTTTAGGCTCTGGAGTTACAGGCACACTTGTCTCTGCTTCATCCACAGCTTTTTCTTCTCCCCGTATATCACCCCTGATGATGTCCTTTATGACAAAACGATCATCGGGACGGACACATACACATGCTACTGCACATATGTGATCGCTGTCTGAATTTTAAGGACGTTTTAAGGAAGTGTTTGGATTGTTTGGATTCAAACATGTTCTCAGCTTGAACTTTTGTTATCCTGTGTATATGCACTGCTGCTAATAAACTGCAAAGAGGAGACAATACTACACTATGTGGAGTTTTTTTGTCTATATACTCCAGCTCTAAGGCTTTTCTAAAACACCACGCTCAACTGTGAAGTTCATGGTGTGTATCTTCTGAGGGGAAAGACGTCAGGACATCTTTTCTGTGGATCACAGATCCAACAAAGCACTTTGTGACCTCCCTGAACAAGGGGGGTTGCTGGCTTTCTGGTAAGCCTTCATTTTATTTGTGGTGATGGGTATCATGCTGCCAAGCATTTTAGGATCATTTTCAATACACCCCCTCTTCATGGGACTCCTTCTGATGAAAATCAGCTGCATATGAACTTTTCTTTTTCTTTGCACTTGTGATACTACATTGCATATATGTTATGATTTATTTCATTTCAAACTGTATCAATTATTGCACAATTGCACTTTATTATACCATTTTTGGATGTATGCACATCACATGTGTTGTGTGACTCTCATGAATTGCACTTTTTGTCCTAGCGCTGCACTTTTATTTAAACATTTTTCTTTGTGCCTGATATCTGGATTATAGTACTTAGCTGCTGGCTATGTTTTGTACTAAGTGCAGATATCTCTTTACACTTGTTCCTGCATATCAGCCTCAGCTTCCTCTTCACTGAAGGATGGGAAGTCTTCGTGGTCTGCTGTTATCAAGGGAGATTGAGGGTCTTGCAACCCTTCAGAAGGTGGACTTTGAGGCACAAACTCAGAAGCCTTTGGCCTAAGAATCCCGTTGTCTGTCACTTTGGGAGGAGATGAGGGGGGAGGTAGGCTCTGGCATTTGAGACGGCCACAGCCAATCCATTCCAATTTCTTCATTCTCGCTATTCTCATCCTCTTCAGTAAAGGGCACAGATTGAGATCTAGTTACTGTTCGGGATCTCAGAGAGGCCATGGGTGTGGACTGTGAATCTGGCTGTGGTGGCAAATGAATTGCTTCTGACAGAGGCAATGGATGGTTGCAGTGCCAAGTCTTCAGCAGGCCTGTGTTCCCTTCTGGCAGGATTTGGTACATTGGGAGTCCTGGCAAATGTTTGCAAATGACATAGGGCTGCGACTTCCAGCGATCAGCCAACTTTCTCAGTAGTACCTTGTCACCCAGTTGTAAGTCAAAGTTTCTTTTGTTCCTCTGGGCAGCTTGGGCCTTGTCATAGGTGGTCTTCAGAATTTTTTGTAAGCGGTCCACATACCCTCTGTGAGAGGTTGCTGTGGTATGGTTCGAGGACATGCCAAAGGCCAAGTCTACTGGCAGCCAGGCCTCCCGTCCAAACTCAGACGATAGGGAGAGTACCCTGTGGCATCATTTGCGGTGCTGTTATAAGCATGCACAATAGGAGCTATATGCTTGCTTGAGTGCTGCTTTTGTTCTGAAGTCAGAGTCCCAAGCATATCCAAGAGGTTTCAGTTGAATCTCTCTGGCTGAGGATCCCCTTGAGGATGGTACCGGGTGGTTATGGACTTCTTAATGCCTAATAGGTCTAAAAGTCTCTTGATGAGGCTGCTCTCAAAATCTCTCCCTTGATCAAAGTGGATACAATGGGGCAGGCCATAGTGCACAAAGAACTTCTCCACTAAGAGCTTGGCCACCGTGGATGCTTGCTGGTAATAATCTCCTTTAGATCTGCCATCAATTATGTAGCGCAAGGGCATGCCTGATTGGATATAGAGTGATTGGCTAGAAAGGTGTTTCCTCCTATTATATAAATTTGGTAAATCTAGGAGATTGTAAAATCAGATTGTATAGTGTATGACCACCTTTATACACCTAAAATTACTAGTTGCGCTTTCAGTTCCTTTAATTGTTAACCACACACCAAACACAGAAACAAACACACATTTTGCCATGTGAAAAAATGAGTGGCAAATGCCGCAAAACGCACAATAAAAAACACGCAACCCACAAAATGCCAAAATATCCCATAAGTCACATATAGCACAGCACATTTAAATCAACGGGCTGCCCTATGTGTGTTACAGGAAAAAGGAGCCACAAAACATTCGCTCCCACTATGCTAGATGTGAATGGGGCCTGAAAGTGAAATTGGTGCATTACTACAAGAACAATGAGGCTCCATTCACATCTGTGTGTTTCCTTACATTTCAGAAATGCGCTGCACCAAAAATCGTAGTAAAAAACGCACCAAGCTCCACTCCAAAAAAAAGTTCTGAAGCATGTGAGAATGCGAGTTCCCACTATGCAGAGATGTGAATGAGGTTTGACAGCTGAGTGTTTCTGTCCACTGCCTTCTAGATACTTGTATAAAGATGGCCGTACACTATGCAATCTGATTGTATATTGTGTATTTAGTGAGAAGGGTGATCACTGATTGATTGCATCTCATTTATAAAACATGCAGTTGAGAGTGGGTGGGTGGATGAGGCAGGATGTGTGCTAATGAGGTCAGCTGGTCAACTCCTTCCTGTGTCATGACCTAAAGTCTGTAAGGAAGTAAGACAGAAGCAATAGATACGTTTGGAAACATGGATGTAGAAGAGTAAGGTACGTGTCTTTAGATTTTTTAGAAGGCGTTGATATTTTTGCAAAAAAAGTACATGAATGCTATATTGGTACATAGGGGAGCTGGAATTTAGAAAAATTTAAAAGAAAAAAAAAAGAAAAAAGGTGAACACAACATGTTACAATTAAATATATTTATTCATGTATTTAATATAAAAAAACAAAATAAGGAAAGTAAGAATATATTTAAAAAACATGGAGACATTTCATTTTTGATATTCACAGTGTGAATTGGTTACATTTGCTTGTCATGGTGTAGCAAAATCCCAACCAGGGATGGGCATCTTACCAATGTTCACATGTAGTTGTACCAACACTAATCCACAATGATTTTTCAAACAAAAGAGTTAAAATTCAAACTCAGCAAAGGGAGGGGAAAGTATCCATCCCCATGGACCGAGAGGGAGCTGTAGTGAGATTGGCCGCGGGAGGGGCAATTAAAGTAAGCAAGGGGCTTTAATTCAGCGCAAAAGCATACGGCAAATAGGCAAAAGCTTGAAAGTGACCCTCAGTCTAAAAACCAGATCCAGTGGTTCCAAAGGGAATATTGGGGCTTGTAATTTCATATGCTAAGGAATAAAGCAAGAAAAAAAAATACATGTTAATCGCATGGTTAAGCCCTCTCATTAAGAAAGGGTTTTTTGGGACTTTGAGTGAGGCACAAGACACGTGGTCGGCGAAATTGTAAAAATTGCTTAATAGACATATATAAACAAAGCATTGCACATGAGCATTTTTATCTATATACACAAGACGCTGGCATACAAAAAAGAAGAATTCATGTATGTACATGCACGCATCTGACATCGCATATCATTCCATGGAAGTAACTAGTATAAAAAGCCATTGCTTATTGAGTAATGGATACAAATGGGTTATAGGATGCAAATTAATCACAGTTGGGGTCATGCTATGTGTTGGGAACATGATCACATTGATTGGTTTGACACATTTTGTGGCCAGTTGCCACTCATCAGGAGCAAACGCATAGCGTATCTGAAAAAAAAAGTTACCAAATAGGATCTAATGTTTTGCCCAGATAGTGAGAAAGAAGGTAGGGGCAAGGGCAAACAAGATGTGTATCTCCCTGCAATACTTACATATAAATAGTTCTAAATAAGTAGTGTTCCAAGTCAGGATCTGCGAGGCAAGTCTATCCCGGGAGCTGAGGGACTGAACCCAAGGAGGAAGCCACTCACCGACACACCAAAGCAGCACCCTCCAAACCCTCCAAAGGTGAAAAAATTCAGATATGTCTGTAAAGTAAATGCTATTGGACCAATATGTGTGAATAGTACCAGTATATACATACAGTATTCATGAACTATAAGCCAACACCCATTATTGCCTGAAAAAGTGAAAAGCGTAGTAGATACAAAGTGAAGAGAATCATATATCATGAAGAGAAAAGAAAAGAAAAAAAAAAGAAGATGAAGAAAAAGACTATAATAAGACAATAAAAGACAATAAAAAGTGAAAAATCGCATGAAAATCATGCAATGCCCCAAAGAGGAAAGGGTGAAGAAAAACAAAGAGGTATGCAGTCTGAGTGATAAAGAGAAGGAAATCACAGGGATAGTTACCTGGTGATATTGCACATATGCAATGACATGCTTTGAGACATGATGTGCATGTCAAGGAGAAAAGCCAGAGTGTGAACAAGACTCCCAGTGGGGGTATAAGTAACACCCAACACTCCCTGGGCTCCTCCCATACATAATCATAATCATGGATAAGAAGCCATCACCCATTGTTGCCTGGAAAAGTGAAAAGTGCAGTGGATACAAAGTGAAAGAAACTATATACCACAAAAGAGAAAAGAGAATAAAAAGGTGAAAAATCGCATGAAGATCATGCAGTTTCCCAAAGAGGGGAAGGGAGAGGAAAATCAAAAAGGAGTGTGATAATTGCGATAAAGAGGAAATCGCAGGCATAGTTACCTGGTGACATTGCTCAGAGATGTGCTCTGGCACATGATGTGCATGTGTGAGGAGAAAGTCAGAGTGTGAACAAAACTCCCAAGGAGGTATAAATAACACCCAACACTCCCCGGGCTTCTCCCAGCATCACGCTAAGCATGGAGGATTGAGGAGAGATGGCATCATCTTGTGTATATAGATAAAAATACTCATGTTCAATGCTTTGTTTATATGCCTGTTAAACAATTTTTACAATTTCTCCTACCACGTGTCTTGTGCCTCACTCAAAGTCCCAAATACCCCTTTCTTATTTCTGATTTAGGGATATAGGTGCATGTTATCATGCACCTCATTTAAAGTCCCACAACCCCCTTGCTTTCTAAGCCCTCTCATTAAAACCGCTATCAATGTCCAGCTCATCCCTTATTTTGATGAGTTTGGATTTTAACTCTTTTGTTTGAAAAATCATCAGTGTTGATACAACTATATGTGAACATTGGTAAGATGACCTTTGTCAACCTTTATGTTTATTATATTTACTATGTTTACCTTGTTTATTTTGGCACAATTATATGTTGAACTTTGCTGACATTGTAAATCTTCATATTAAAGTGGAGTTCCACCTAAAAGAGGAAGCTCCGCTGATCTGCTTCCCCCCCCACCTCTGGTGCCACATTTGACACCTTTCTGGGGGGAGGGGGGAACATGCACGGGAACGTTTTTGACAGGTACCTGTTCCCACTTCTGGGAGACTGCTCCACGGCACCGTCCCTTCGGAAGTACAGGCCCCCTCCTCCTTCCTCCACTGCTGGGCCAGTTAGAAAGCGCAGCGCGCTTCATGCATACACAGTAAGGAATTGGCTGTGAAGTTGAAAGGCTTCACTGCCGATTTCCCTTATCATGAAAGGTGGTGGCATGGGGGAGATGGGCGGAGCCTAGCAGAGCAGACATGCATTGTTAGAGCTCCACACCGCTGAGGAGAGAAGAGAAGGACAAAGAGGAGCCTGCAGGCTCAAAAGGTATCCATTTGAACCTTTTTGCCCCAGGGAACAAACTGTGAAAGTTTGGGCAGGAAATATGGTACTGGGAGGAAACCGTGGCAGAAATAAAAATCACCTCACAAAGAGCTCACATGCACTCACTGCAACTAAAGCAGCTCCAGTCACCTCACAAGATACAGCATCAGGGCGCTCTTACAGACAGAAAATGTCACAGCAAGACTCTCCATTTGAGTCAGATACAGAACAAATCCTCTCACAAACTTCTCCACAAGCCTCCTCAGCATCCCCAGTAATATTACAATTTGAAAAGATGCTTCATAAGGCTTTAAAACAAACCTCAGACCAAATAACAAAAAGCCTAACCAAAGAAATAAGAGAGCTGGGAAACCGCACCGCAGCCTTAGAAATAAAAATGGATGAAATTGAAATTACAACCCAAGAAAATATAACAGAATTGGAACAATTAAAAGAAGAGAATTTAATACTTCAAACTAAGCTCGAAGATTACGAAAATAGAGCCAGACGTTCAAACTTGCGCATAAGGGGAATACCTGAAACTGTGACAGACCTGCAATCTACTATTACTGCTCTATTACAAGAACTAAAGCCAGAAATCCCTATTGAACGTTTAGAACTGGACAGAGTACACAGAGCCCTCACAGCCAAAAAGAAAGATGGACCCCCACGTGATATAATCACAAAATTTCATCATTACAGAACGAAAGAACAAATACTAATTGCTGCAAGAGAAAAAAAGGAACTTAATTTTCAAGGACACAATTATCAAATTTTTGCTGACCTATCCCAACTTACTATTACTAAAAGACGATCCATGAAACCCCAACTAATGAAACTGCAACGCCACAACATTATGTATCAATGGGGCTTCCCCTTTTCAGTCAGATTTAACTACCAAGGTACAATTTACAGAAGCAGATCAGCAGATGAACTACAACAGACCCTTTTAAAATTAAATCTGACAGAACCCACAAGCAGCAACTCTCCCACACGCAGAAGAATGGCATCATCTTCACCTTCAGGCAGCAATCAGAAAATTTCAGAAAAAAATGGGAATCATCATTCTCACAAAAGAGGCCGTTATGCCACATCATCCATGGACCAAGAAGATTCAACGGACTGACATCCTAATTCCTGATATCTCTTCATTTATTATACTAAGAGATGGTTCTCTATAAAAAACCTGTATTTATAACTGAATGTAACTGCATTCTGATAGTCACACACTGTGTGGGATCATGTTACATTCCAGTTATATTTCGTATTACTTCTGATTCATATAGCCTTAGAATATATAAGTGAAATAAGGAAATTCTTGTTCAGTTATATATTATCAGGTAATAACAATAGATTTATTACTTTTTAGGACAAATATGTTCAATAATCCAGAAGTAATGGAAACTTTTTCTTTCTTTTCTTAAAACAAATATATTATTACCTAACTAGCTCCTAGAATTATGTTTTTGTTTATTCTAATCTGAAGTAATACAACCTCAATTTTATGAGTTAACATATCTAAACAGTTACATATGAATAAAATATGTAATTGTTTACTCTAAAAGGGTTAAAATCCCAAAATAATTCAAACTATCTTCATCAATACCAAAGTTATTAACAGTACCTTTCTAACTGAATTATTTAGCCTAGGGCAAAACTAACCATATACAACCACCCTGGAATAAATAATTTCAACAAAAGCTATATTCTGCACTCCAATTTAATGAAACAGCACTTCTCTGCTGTAAGCGGAAGATCCGTGTATCCCCATTAGCCCTCCTCATTCTCCCAACCATATTATGTGGGAGTGTGACGAAGGCACTTATTCCCCTGAGAGAGATATTTATTCTCTTTTACGGGTAAATTGTGATTACTTGCAAAAAATAATTTATACAATGTAACATCTAATCTCATGTGTTTTTGTTAACTCTTTACTCCAGAATTCACTGGTTTCTTTTCTATCTTTTCATCTCTTCAGTCCACACAGGTTGATCTGCGCAGTCAGCTCTGCATAACAAAAAGTAAGTCAAAACTATTTGATCTGTTGCCATGGCACCACTGAATATACTTTCCCTGAATGTTCAGGGAATAAATGTCCCTCAAAAAAGGACCAAAGCCTTCCGTACTTTCCATAACAAGAAGGCTCACATAGTATGCCTCCAAGAAACACACTTCACCAAAGATTCTACTCCAAAATATATTTCTCCTTTTTATCAACAAATTTACACGGCTTCTGCCTGTACCAAGCAAAGGGGAACTCTAATTGCATTTCACCGATCCACACCATTCACCTTATCATCAGAAATTAAAGACCCAGAAGGTAGAAACCTGATACTCATGGGTTATATAATGGATACAGCAATCACGGTGATTTCCTACTACGCTCCTAACAAACAACCTACACCATTCCTCTCACATATATTACAAGTGATTAATACACACAAAATAGGAACAGTGACAATGTGCGGGGATTCGAACCAGGTCCTCCTCCCATTTCTAGATAAATCACCTTTTACACCATCCAAAATAACCTCTAGATTACCTTTTTCTCAACTTCTTTCCAAATACAATCTGGTAGATACGTGGAGTGAAAGTAACCCAATGAAAAAGAAATTCACTTATTTCTCGCACCCTCATCAAACCTTCACCAGAATAGATCATATTTTTCTAACAACAGGAATGATACCAGAAATTATTGCATCAGATATAATTCCGATTCCGTGGTCTGACCATAATGCAGTATACACTACTATAGCCTCAGCCATACCAAAAGCGCATGACCCAACGTGGTACTTACCGGACATAATGCTCAAACACCCACTACATCAGATGGCCATTGAACAAGCTTTAAAGGAATACATATCAATTAATAATACAACAGACATCTCCCCAATAACACTGTGGGAAGCTCATAAGCCTGTCTTGCGTGGTACAATACAAAGACAAATGGCATTATTTAAACGGGAACGCAAAAATCTAGCAAAAAAACTAGAACTCAATTTTAATGCAGCCTACATATCATTCCAAGATAATCCATCTCAGAGTACAAAATCTCATCTGGAAAAATCTAGATTGGAATACGATCTATTTCTCACTGAGTCAGTTGATAAATCCCTCAAACGCTCCAAACACAATTTCTACATGAATACAAACAAACCAGGTACATATTTGGCTCGGGCATTAAATTTAACTAACAAATCTTTCAAACCAATACGTTTGAAATTATCAAAAAATGTTTATACTTGTAATCCAGTTAAAATAGTCTATAAATTTCACTCACATCTCGCAACTTTATACAAGTCAAACAATGAATTTAATCCTACAGAGGCTGAATCCTTCTTCTCAAAAATAACCTTACCTGAGTTATCTCAGAATCAAAAAAGCAGTTTGGATGAGCCTATAACTATAGATGAAGTTGCTAACGCCATAAAAGACCTAAAACTTAACAAAAGACCAGGCCCAGACGGCTACTCGGCTTTATACTATAAAACATTCTCAGAAATACTCTCTCCCATTCTCACTGAAACTTTTAACAAACTTCTAGATGGACATTCTTTTCGGCAAGAAACACTAATGGCAATTGTTTGTATGATCCCAAAACCCCTTTCTGATGATACTTCCTGTGTGAATTATTGGCCTATCTCTCTGTTAAACCTTGATATTAAATTATTAGCAAAAATAATAGCAAAACGCCTCAATAGCATTATAGGAAAATTAATACATAGAGATCAAGTAGGCTTCATGCCAAATAGACAGGCAGGCGATAATATACGCAGGGCAGTGTTATTGGCACATATTGCTAAAAAACAGAAAATCCCTTTATGTTTTCTATCTCTCGATATTAAGAGGGCATTTGACACAGTATCCTGGCAATATATGCAATATTCATTACAAAAATGGGGTTTTGGACCCCACTTTTTAACATGGATCAAAGCATTATATAATAAACCCAAAGCCTATATAAAATATGCTGGATACAAATCTGATGCCTTTAATATCGAAAGAGGTACCCGACAGGGTTGCCCATTATCTCCCTTATTATTTGCCCTTATACTCGAACCCATGGCCCAATACATCAGAACAAACCAAACTATAACTGGCATTGAAGTAGGAGGTATTACACACAAATTATGTATATTTGCAGACGATATATTACTTTTTCTATCATCACCACAGGTCTCTGGTCCTAACTTAATACCAGCTCTTGATGGATTTGCAGCCCTATCCGGCCTTATGATTAATCCTAAGAAATGCCTAGTGCTTAATATTTCACTCACAAACATGGAATTGATCCCGGCTAGGGCTGCACTCCCATTCACATGGGCAGAAAAATCAATCCCATATCTTGGAATTCATTTAACAGCATCTCATTCTGACTTATTCTCAACCAATTATCCTCCTGTATTAAGACAGATCACAAATCTAATAAAACAATGGTCGCAACTTCCTTTATCCTGGATAGGGAAGATTAATGCAATCAAAATGACTATTCTACCCAAATTGCTTTATCTATTCAGAGTCCTCCCTATTCCAATTCCTTCCTATTTTTTGAGAATAGTACAAAAAAGAGCAACTTCGTTTATATGGGGCTCTTCTAAACCACGTATACCTATACACACACTACATCTTCCCAAAAATAAAGGAGGCCTGGGATACCCTAATTTTACTAACTACTACAGAGCAGCACATTTGGCCAGTCTGTCCAAATACCATGCAAAACAGGAAATCCCATTATGGGTATTTATAGAGGCTTCAGAAAATGACCCTCTATTAATATCAAACTTATTATGGCTTGATCCTAAAGACCGCTTTAAAATTCATAATCCCATAACTAAACACTTCTTATCTCTCTGGGATAAACTAAAAACCAAATATCAGTTACAATCTCCACACAATCCTCTCCTTTCTTTTATCAGAAATCCGGCCTTTTATCCAGCATGGATCTACCCAAATTCTTTTAAAGCTTGGACAACATCAGGCATTCAGACACTAAATGACTTCATAGCATCTAAATCATTCCTTTCATTCCCATCGCTTAGAGAAAAATATGATCTACCAAACTCTGGGATATTTAGATATCTCCAAATCAAAAATTTCTATACACCATTCCTAAAGGGGGATACACCATTATCCCAATTATCCATTTTTGAATCAATCTGTATAAAAGATCCATTTGCTAAAGGTACAATTTCATCACTTTATAATCAATTATATGGAGTAGCAAATCTTAATAGACCCTCTTACGTTCAGAGGTGGGAGGAGGACCTGGGACGAACTTTAGAAGACACGGACTGGTCTAACATATGGCTCACATCTAAGTCATCTTCACCCAACATCTTAGCACTGGAGACAAATTATAAAGTCCTAACTCGCTGGTACCTTGTACCCGCTAGAGTGGCAAAATATTCACCTAATACCTCAGCTCTTTGTTTTCGAGGATGCCCAGAAATAGGCACACATTTACACATATGGTGGACGTGCCCAGTAATCCAAACCTTCTGGAAGGAAGTCTCCGTGATTGCATCTAAAATATTTAAAAAAATAATACAACCAGATCCATATATAACTTTACTTAATCTAAAACCGGAATGGTTAACACTCTCTCAATTCAAACTTATGATCCAACTAATAACGGCTGCAAAACAAACAGTGGCCAAGGCATGGAAATCTCCTACATTGGTACTAGCAGAAACAATTCACAGAATGAATAATACAATGTCCCATGCTAAGATGGTAGCCATCGATCAAAATCAAATTCCAAAATTTGAAAAACTTTGGCATCCTTGGATAAAACAACAGTTCCTGTCAAACTTCAATGACTCTGTCCTGTTGCCATGGTAACAGATTACATGACTTACAGAGACACCCATTCTAAGGCTTCAAAGAGAACTAAAAAGAATAATAAACTGACGAGCGGGACAACCTTGTGGACCATACCTCTACCTTTCTACCCTTTTTCTTCTTTCTCTTTCCTTTTCTCCACCTAACGATTAAAGCTCATTATCAGAATGTATTTGACCTATATACACTCTACTTGTAAACAATATGTATAGTAGGTATAAATCATTTAAATACCTACAAAAGTAACTAAGGAAATTATATATATCTTTAATTTAGGTTTACGTGAACCCAATGTTTAATATTTGAAATTTCATGATAGTTATCTATATAAACCCTACTGTAAAACAATGAGCTTACTTTATAGATCCTTGTAAACTTACTTTATGTATCTTTATAATATTGTATACTCAATAAACTTCTTTTGACAAGGAAAGGTGGTGGCAACACCCGAGACCTGATCCCAAAATTGCAGGGGTGCTGACATTGCGTGATCCATAGACAGGTAAGTGTCCTTATATTAAAATATATATGACTTTTATTTTTTTTCCCCAGGCTGGAAAACCGCTTTAATATGGATGTTGATATACTGTATATATAATCTATTATTGATGTAAATTCATTATATTGTAATTTCTGTAAATATATTTACCCATGTACTTGATCTATTTGTCCAGGTGTGGTAGCACATATCTACTGAGGAAGCCTATCAAATGGCGAAAATGTCCGGATTGCTACACCATGACCAGCAACTGTAACCAATTCACAATGTGGATATTAAACATGAAATGTCTCCATGTTTTTTAATATATTCTAATTTCATTATTTCGTTTTTTTAATATGAAATACATTAATAAATTGAATTTTAACACATGTTGTGATTCAAGTTACTGGCACCTAAAAATCCCAGCTATTCTACAGAGCATTTTGAGTGTCTTGTAGCATATATATAAATGTGGACTGGCAGCACCCAGTGCAGGATGGACATTTTTCTCAAATACTGTCAGGTAGAGATGGGCCGGACACCCCCTGGTTCAGTTCGCGCCAAAACTCTTGCATTTCGCAAAAGTTCAGACCCAAACCACAAACCCCACTGAAATCTATGGTAACCAAATTTGAAAAATCAAAAGTCGCCATTTTGAAGGCTTATATTCAAGTTATTGGCCATAAAAAGGGTATAGGAGATCGGGTACTGCCCTGGGGGACATATACCAATTAAAAAAATTGTTAAAAAAATTGTTTTTAAAGGAGCATTGATTTTAATGATGCATAAAGTGAAACTAAAAATGTAAACATTCCTTTAAATATAGTGCCTGGAGAGTCCCCTTAGTCTGCCTGGAAAGTGGTGCATTGTACTGTGTATAGACCCTGCTACAGCAAAACTGAAATTTATAAAGAAAATAAAAATTACATTTAAATTGATTTTCATTGCAAGCTTTCGTTATTTTTGTAAACAACGGTTTGGGGAGCCAATCTGTATGATGAGGCCACAATTTAATGCACTCGGAACAAGATTCAAGATTTTTTGTTTACATTTTGGTGTCTCTTTGGCAGGCTTTGGATGGAAATAACAAAGTTTTGCACCACCGTGAACAAGCCTTATGTGAAGAAGCCAAATTATAGTACACTCAGGCCAAGATTTTTTTAGATAAAGTCTGGTGTATCTTACACAGACTTTGGATAGAAGTAACAGGTGTGGAAAAATTGGGCTTTGGGTGTTGGTGGTGCCTTAACACCGAAACCCTATCGAGGTACTCTTGATGAAAGCAAAAATTCGCCTTGCTATAAAAAAATGTAAATTTGATGCCCCAGTCAAACAGTTGTGAAAAAACTATCTTTGGATGTTTGGTGGTGCCTTCACACCATAACCCTATAGGGATACTCTTGATGAAAGCAAGAATTGGCCTTGCTGTAAAGAATTTAAATTTGATGCCCCTGTCAAACAGTTGCGGAAAAATTGGTCTTTGGGTGTTGGTAGTGCCTTCACCCCGTAACCTTCTAGAGGTACACTTGATGAAAGCAAAAATTGGCCATGCTGTAAAAATGTTTTATTTGATGCCCCTGTAATAACAGTTGTGGAAAAATTGGTCTTTTGGTGTTAGTGATGTCTTAAACTCGTAACCTTATAGAGGTACTCTTGATGAAAGCAAGAATTGGCCTTGCTGTGAAAAATTGAAGTTTGATGTCCCTGTCACATAGTTGCAGAAAAAACGGTCTTTGGGTGTTGGTGGTGCCTTCACCTTGTAACCCTTTAAAGGTACTCTTGGTGAAAGCAAGAATTGGCCTTGCTGTGCAAAAAATGAAATTTGATTCCCCTGTCACTAGGGATGAGCCGGACACCCCCCTGTTCGGTTTGCACCAGAACAAGCGAACAGGCAAAAAATTTGTTTGAACACGTGAACACCGTTAAAGTCTATTGGACTCGAACATGAATAATCAAAAGTGCTAATTTTAAAGGCTTATATGCAAGTTATTGTCATAAAAAGTGTTTAAGGACCCGGGTCCTGCCCCAGGGAACATGTATCAATGCAAAAAAAAAGTTTTAAAAATGGAAATTTTTTCGGGAGCAGTGATTTTAATAATGCTTAAAGTGAAACAATAAAAGTGTAATATTCCTTTGAATTTCGTACCTGGGGGGTGTCTATAGTATGCCTGTAAAGGGGCGCATGTTTCCCATGTTTAGAACAGTCCAACAGCAAAATGACATTTCTAAAGGAATAAAAGTTATTTAAAACTACTTGTGGCTATAATGAATTGTCGGTCCGGCAATACACATAAAAGTTCATTGATAAAAACAGCATGGGATTCCCCCACAGGGGAACCCCGAACCAAAATTAAGAAAAAAAAATGCGTAGGGGTCACCCAAAATTCCATACCAGGCCCTTCAGGTCTGCTATGGATATTGAGGGAAACCCCGCGCCAAAATTTAAAAAAAAAACGGCCTGGGCGTCCCCCTCAAAATCCATACCAGACCCTTCAGGTCTGGTATGGAGGGTCACCCGGTTACGTAACCAGGTGACCCTGCCCGCTCTGACGTCATGGGGAAAGCCATAGGGAAGTCCCCGTGCATCATAGGGGGGCAGGGTCACCGCGTGACCCCGCCCTCCGTTATATAAGAAGTGTCAGAAGAAGAGTCACACAGCCTGAGCCTCCGATGGATGCGGAGCGGCCCAAGAACGAAGCGGGGACGAAGACGCCGCGGAGGAAGATGCCGGACGAGAACACCGGAGCAAGAAGGAGTGGATCGGAGGAAGAAGCAGAGGAAGAAGAAGATGGAGGAAGAAACCAAAGGAAGAAGGAAGAAGACCCAAAGAAGATGGAAAGAAGAAGACTTCAAATAAAGGAGTTGTCAAAAACTGTCTCTTGTCATTCTAAACATTTTTGACCCTTTTTTTGTGAAATGGTAGGGGTACTTCTGTACCCAATTATCATTTCACACGGGGGCGGGATCTGGGTGTCCCCTTGTTAAAGGGGGCTTCCAGATTTCGATATGCCCCCCGCCCGCAGATCCCCACAACCACCGGCCAAGGGTTGTGGGGATGAGGCCCTTGTCCTCATCAACATGGGGACAAGGTGCCTTGGGGGCTACCTCAAAGCACCCTCCCAATGTTGAGGGCATGTGGCTTGGTACGGTTCAGGAGGGGGGGTGCTCTCTTGTCCCCCCTCTTTTCCTGCGGCCTGCCAGGTTGCATGCTCAGATAAGGGTCTGGTATGGATTTTTGGGGGGACCCCACGCCATTTTTAAAAAAAATTTTGGTGCGGGGTTCCCCTTAAAATCCATACCAGACCTGAAGGGTCTGGTATGGATTTTGAGGGGGACCCCCACGCCATTTTTTTTTTATTTTGGTTCAGGGTTCCCTTGTGGGAAAATCCCATGCCGTTTTTTTTATCAATGAACTTTTATGTGTATTGTCGTACCGACAATTCATTAATAGCCGCGTGTTGTTTTAAATGACTTTTTTTCCTTTGAAATGTCATTTTGCTGTCAGACTGTTCTAAACACGGGAAACATGCACCCCTTTACAGGCATGCTATAGACACCTCCCAGGTATGAAATTTAAAGGAATATTACACTTTTATTGTTTCACTTTAAGCATTATTAAAATCACTGCTCCCGAAAAAACTTCCATTTTTAAAACTTTTTTTTTGCATTGATACATGTTCCCTGGGGCAGGACCCGGGTCCTTAAACACTTTTTATGACAATAACTTGCATATAAGCCTTTAAAATTAGCACTTTTGATTTCTCCCATAGACTTTTAAAGGGTGTTCCACGACTTTCGAATTTGCTGCGAACACCCCAAAATATTCGCTGTTCGGAGAACTGGCGAACAGTCGATGTTGGAGTTGAACATGAGTTCGACTCGAACTCGAAGCTCATCCCTACCTGTCACACAGTTGCTGAAAAATTGGTCTTTGGGTGTTGGTGGTGCCCTCACCCTGTAACCTTCTAGAGGTACTCTTGATGACAGCAAAAATTGGCCATGCTGTAAAAAAAAATGTATTTGATGCCCCTGTAACACAGTTGCGGAAAAATTGGTCTTTTGGTGTTGGTGATGCCTTAACCCTATAACCTTCTAGAGGTACTCTTGATCAAAGCAAGAATTGGCCTTGCTGTACAAAAAATGAAATTTGATTCCCCTTTCACACAATTGCTGAAAAATTGGTCTTTGGGTATTGGTGGTGCCCTCACCCTGTCACCTCCTAGAGGTACACTTGATGAAAGTAAGAATTGGCCTTGCTGTAAAAAATTAATTTGATGCACCTGTCAAACAGGTGTAGGAAAATTGGTCCTTGGGTGTTAATTGTGTCCATGAATCCTATACCAAAAAGTAACTTCACGATAAAATCAACACCCACAAAGCTAGGCAGCCTAGACAGTCTTGCAGAAATTTGAGATCCCAATAACACTTAATCAGCGACACCAGCATCAGGGGCTTGATAGCTGCTGCTAATCTAGGACTGATTCAATTTGACAAATGTCAGCCAGTCAACGAAGTCTGTGGACAGACCCGCTCTTTTATCTGTCACAAAACCTCCGGTAGCACATAATGCCCATTCAAAAAGCACTCTGAATGCAAGGCAGCCCAGCAGCTCAATTGCACACCAGGCAAGTTCTGGCCAGTGCTCTATTCTCATGACCCAGAAGCCCAGTGGATCATCTACTAGAAAGTTCTCAATGTCTGTTTTCTCCCCTAGATAATCTTCAACCATATGATGCTGACACTGCCAATGGGATTTTGAAGCTGAAAAGCCCAAGGCGCTGAGGACAATTTTTTTTTTCAAATACATCACTGAGGCAGCCCCCTTCTCCACTACTCCTCCTTTGACCAACAGAAGCCTCAAAACTAGCTTTTCCATGAGACTGTAACCTACCAGTCTTGAAAGGCATTACATAAACTCCTCCTGAAGGTGTCCTCAAAATATTTCATTCTGTGCTTCCTCTGTGAGGGCAGAATGAGTTCCAAAACTTACCCTGGTCAAGGAGGGTTGCCAACCAATTATGATCATCCTTCTTGATGTCACAAATTCTCAGGCTTTGAAGAATAAGGGAGCCCATGCACCACAAGTTTGTGGAGGCATGAGAAGCAGAATCATCGGGGTCACTGAGGGTTACAGTATCTGGAACTGCCTCCTCTCAGCCACGTGCTACTCCCGAGGTTTCTGGGGACTGAAACCCATCTTTTAAGGTTTGATGCATGTCTTCCTTTGCTTCAATGCCTCCAAAACTGCAAGAATCCTCCTCCTCCCTTTCCTCTTGTGTGTTCTGTGGCGTCGCAAGAATGGTGTCTGCATAAAGCATGCCTTGAGAGGAAAGCAAGTCCTCCTCTTCCTCCCACTGCTGTGCCTCGAATGCTCTGTCCATAATGCCATGCAGAGTATGCTCCAGCAGGAACATAAGAGGGATTGTGTCACCAATGCATGCATTGTCACTGCTCACTATCCTAGTCGCCTCCTTAAAGCGGGGGTCCACCTATCTATCTTTTTTTTTTTTTTGAGTTTATTCACAAACTTTTCTTCTCATGATTATCTACTCACATGTTCTGTGTAATAAGTCCGCCTGTGTCCGATTTTGTTGTAAAGAATAACTTATAAAATTCACTGAAGGCGGTTTCCATCTTCATTGTGGGCATTTGAAGCCCACAAGCATGTATTTCCTGGCTGTGCTCCCAGCATTCACCGAGATGTTGTGATGACGCTGTTGCACAATGCATGCTGGGAAGCCTGAGACTAGCTCCCAGGGGACTGTGGGAGGTCTGGGAGAGGCTAGAAACATGCCTACTCCCATGGGAGGAAAACCAGGAAGTGCCAAGGAGATTAGAAAATAAAAGGTAATTACGGCGATTTAAATTTTTTTACACAGCATGTCAGCATCTAGGCAAGGAAGAGAATGCATAGAGATAATGTTCAAAATTTGGGTGGAACCCCGCTTTAAATGGTGACATTACAGTGCATGCATTCTTTATCAGCAGCCACTGTCATGAGGAAAAAAAAGCTGAGCTGTCCTAAACCTGTCCTTGTGCCATGCTCACACAGGTACTTGTTGAGGGCCCTCTGCTGCATGTGCAGCCACTGCAGCATTACCAAAGTTGAGTTCCAGCTGGTAGGAATGTCACAAATCAGACAGTTTATAGGCAGGTGGAATTCCCGCTGAATTTCTGCCAACTGAATGCTGGCTGTGTATGACTGCCTGAAATGGCTACAGACCCTTCTGGCCTGCCTTAGAAGATCTTACAACCCTAGGTATCTGTTTAAGAAATGCTGCACCACCAAATTGAGGGCATGTGCCGGGCAAAGGATGGACAGAAGGTTAGTGCCATTATTGCACACCACCATTCCTGGCTCAAGCCTTCTGCAGTGTGAACCACCTCTGGGCCTTCCCTGCAGAGCTGAAAAAATTTCTGCTCTGGTGTGGCTCCTGTCCCCTGGACAGACCAGCTGAAGCACTGCATGACATTTTTTAGCCCAACACGTTGATTAGCTCCTTGAATGCTTAGGGGGTACTGGTGGTTAGTAGGACAATTCAGCATAGGAGGGCATAGAGAAGGAGGAGGAGGAAGAGGTGGAGCTGACTGATCACGCATCATCACCACCAGCTGTATGGAGACATGGCAGCAAAATAAGCTCCAGCACTGAGCCCTGTCCTGCATCTTATCAAGTTGCAAGCAGAATTACCCAGTGTGCTGTGAACAAAATATATCGTCCCTGACCATGCTTGCTGGACCACATGCAGAGCTGGAATGGCCTTACGTGAAAAGAAAAAGTGATTGGGAACCTGCCATTGTGGTATAGAACATTCTAACAAAAAAGAGAGAATATAGTTCTCCCAAAAGGACCACTTCTAGGACACAGTGATTGATTCAAAAAAGTTTTATTATATAATATTTTATTACAGTGGGGACAGAAAGTATTCAGACCCCCTTAAATTTTTCACTTTTTGTTATATTGCAGCCATTTGCTAAAATCATTTAAGTTCATTTTTCTCCTCATTAATGTACACACAGCACCCCATATTGACAGAAAAACACAGAATTGTAGACATTTTTGCAGATTTATTAAAAAAAGAAAAACTGAAATATCACATGGTCCTAAGTATTCAGACCCTTTGCTCAGTATTTAGTAGAAGCACCCTTTTGATCTAATGCAACAAGTTTTTCATACCTGGATTTGGGGATCCTCTGCCATTCCTCCTTGCAGATCCTCTCCAGTTCTGTCAGGTTGGATAGTAAACGTTGGTTGACAGCCATTTTTTGGTCTCTCCAGAGATGCTCAATTGGGTTTAAGTCAGGGCTCTGGCTGGGCCATTCAAGAAGAGTCACGGAGTCTGCACTATATACTCCGAACTGTATTATATATACTATACAGACCTGCACTATATACTCTGAACTGTATTATATATATACTATACAAACTGCACTATATCCTCTGCACTGTATTATATATACTATACGGACTGCACTATATACTCTGAACTGTATTATATATACTATATGAACTGCACTATATACTCTGAACTGTATTATATATACTCTGAACTGTATTATATATACTATACAGATAGCACTATATACCCTGAACTGTATTATTTATACTATACGGACTGCACTATGTACTCTGAACTGCAATATATATACTATACAGACTGCACTATATACTCTGAACTGTATTATATATACTATACGGACTACACTATATACTCTGAACTGTATTATATATACTACATTAACTGCACTATATACTTTGAACTGTATGATATACATACTACACTGACTGACTGCACACTACACTTCACTACCTGCCTAATCACCCTTCATTCACTATATATGGCCGACGTGTAAGCAGCAGCCTTATATAGTGTGGGGCATGGACTTAGCCTTTGGCCAATCATGGCTCTCATAGCACATTGCGCTGTGATTGGCCAAAGCATGCAGGTCAGGTGTATGCTTTGGCCAATCAGCAGCCGTCAATACACTGTGATCTCACAGTGCAATATGGGGTGCTCTGTGGCGGGCGAACTTGCCAAGAGTGCCCCATATGTTTGTTTGTTCTACGAAAAAACGAACACCCGATGTTTGAGTCGAACTTAGGAACATCGGAACCATCCTTAGTGAGAAGTGAGAAGGAGAAGAATTGTGTCCCTTGTGTGTGGCTTTCAGGCGCTCTTGCCAACAGGCTGAGTGTTGAGAGGTTAATTGCCTTGTCAAGCATGTGGTACCCAAATGGCTGGTGTTTTTGAAAAACTTGATCTGTTTGCGGCAGAGATTGCAAATTGCAACAGCTAAGCTGTGGGAAGTGGGCTGGGAGATAACAGTTCAACAATCTGATGGAATTGAGTGGCTGCTCTCTACTCTTCCATGATGACTGCCTCTGGAGTACTTCCTGCCTCGTTGAGGTTGTTTCACCCCCTCACTTTCCTCCTCTGCTCTATCCGACTCCCACGTTGCGTCAGTGACCTCATCATCATCATCCCCTCCATCCTCTTCATCACTAGAGCCAACTTGGCAATACGCTGCGACTGGGGGAACATGACTGCCAATTTGTTGTTTTTCAGTGTTCTCCCCTTTATGTAGGCTCATGTTAGTCCCTTCCTCAACCTCAGAACCAATATAAAAATGTAATGTCTGTGCAATCCTCAAGAAGCAAGTGGCTGTTGCTGTGTTCAAATAATTCAGCTGACTCCTCCATGCACGATGCTGGGGCTATGGCAGGAGTAGCTGTGGACAAGGAGGCAAAATAGGCTGCTCTGGCAGCTGCGGTGGACTGCGCACTAGTGTCAGCTTGGGTCATAGAGGATGAGGAGGATGAGGATGGTTTAATAAGCCAGTCCACCACCTTCTCTGCATGCTGTGGCTGGATAGCATGAGCAACATCATTAAACAGAGATAAACGTGCACTGCCTGAGGACAGGCCACATTGATCTTTGCCTGTGGACACAGATACCGCTGGCCCCCTCATGGGAATATCTGTCTCTCCTTGTTGGCCTCCCAGACATAATGGGGGGCTTCTTAACCAAATTTAACCACTTCAGCCCCAGAAGGATTTACCCCCTTACTGACCAGAGCACTTTTTACAATTTGGCACTGCGTCGCTTTAACTGCTAATTGCGCGGTCATGCAATACTGTACTCAAACAAAATTTGCGTCCTTTTCTTCCCACAAATAGAGTTTTCTTTTGATGGTATTTGATCACCTCTGCGGTTTTTATTTTTTGCACTATAAACGGAAAAAGACCAAACATTTTTTAAAAAAATGATATTTTCTACTTTTTGTTATAAAAAAAATCCAATAAACTCAATTTTAGTCATACATTTAGGCCAAAATGTATTCGGCCACATGTCTTTGGTAAAAAAATGTCAATAAGTGTATATTTATTGGTTTGCGCAAAAGTTTTAGTGTCTACAAACTAGGGTACATTTTCTGGAATTTACACAGCTTTTAGTTTATGACTGCTGATGTCATTTCTTGAGGTGCTAAAAAGGCAGGGCAGTACAAACCCCCCAAGGAAATTGCTGAGAGGCATGTTGAGCCCATTGAATTTTAATTTTTTTGTCCCAAGTGATTGAATAATGACAAGAAAAAAAAATTACAAAAAATTGTCACTAAATGATATATTGCTCACACAGGCCATGGGCATATGTAGAATTGCACCCCGAAATATATTCAGCTGCTTCTCCTGAGTTCAGGGATACCACATGTGTGGGACTTTTTGGGAGCCTAGCCGCATACGGGGCCCCGAAAACCAATCACTGCCTTCAGGATTTCTAAGGGCGTAAATTTTTGATTTTACTCCTCACTACCTATCACAGTTTTGAAGGCCATAAAATGCCCAGATGGCACAAACCCCCCAAATGACCCCATTTTGGAAAGTAGACACCCCAAGCTATTTGCTTTGAGGCATGTTGAGTCCATGGAATATTTTATATTTTGACACAAGTTGCGGGAAAGTGACACATTTTTTTTTGCACAAAGTTGTCACTAAATGATATATTGCTTACACAGGCCATGGGCATATGTGGAATTGCACCCCAAAATACATTTAGCTGCTTCTCCTGAGTATGGGGATACCACATGTGTGGGACTTTTTGGGAGCCTAGCCGCGTACGGGGCCCCGAAAACCAATCACCGCCTTCAGGATTCCTAAGGGTGTAAATTTTTGATTTCACTCTTCAACTGCCTATGACAGTTTCGGAGGCCATGGAATGCCCAGGTGGCACAAACCCCCCCCCCCCAAATGACCCCATTTTGGAACTGTCCTAGCATTTTATGCACAACATTTAGAAGCTTATGTCACACATCATCCACTCTTCTAACCACTTGAAGACAAAGCCCTTTCTGACAGTTTTAGTTTACATGAAAAAATTATTTTTTTTGCAAGAAAATTACTTTGAACCCCCAAACATTATATATTTTTTTAAAGCAAATGCCCTACAGATTAAAATAGTGGTTTCATTTTTTTGTTCACACAGTATTTGCGCAGCGATTTTTCAAACGCATTTTTGGGGGAAAAAACACACTTTTTAAAATTTTAATGCACTAAAACACACTATATTGCCCAAATGTTTGATGAAATAAAAAAGATGATCTTAGGCCAAGTACATGGATACCAAACATGACATGCTTTAAAATTGCGCACAAACGTGCAGTGGCAACAAAATAAATACATTTTTAAAAGCATTTAAAAGCCTTTACAGGTTACCACTTTAGATTTACAGAGGAGGTCTACTGCTAAAATTACTGCCCTCGATCTGACCTTCGCGGTGATACCTCACATGCATGGTGCAATTGCTGTTTACATTTGACGCCAGACCGACGCTTGCTTTCGCCTTAGCGCGAGAGCAGGGGGGGACAGGGTTGCTTTTTTTTTTTCTTTATTATTTTTTGCTTTTTTATCTTATTTTTAGACTGTTCCTTTCATTTTTTTTAATCATTTTTATTGTTATCTCAGGGAATGTAAATATCCCCTATGATAGCAATAGGTAGTGACAGGTACTCTTTTTTGAAAAAATTGGGGTCTATTAGACCCTAGATCTCTCCTCTGCCCTCAAAGCATCTGACCACACCAAGATTGGTGTGATAAAATGCTTTCCCAATTTCCCAATGGCGCTGTTTACATCCAGCGAAATCTAAGTCATAAAATGCTCATAGCTTCCGGTTTCTTAGGCCATAGAGATGTTTGGAGCCACTCTGGTCTCTGATCAGCTCTATGGTCAGCTGGCTGAATCACCGGCTGCATTCTCAGGTTCACTGTTGAGATAGGAGAGCCAGAGAAAACCACGGAAGACGGTGGGGGGGCATTCCCTCCCACTGCTTGTAAAAGCAGTCTAGAGGCTAATTAGCTGCTAGGATTGCTTTTACATGAAAGCTGACCGCTGGCTGAAAAGAATGATACTAAGATGATACCTAAACCTGCAGGCATCATTCTGGTATAACCACTCAAAGTCGTGAATGGCGTACCTGAAGACAAAAAAATGGTTAACAATAAAACACAGTAAACGGTAAAGTATAAAAAATTGCATACCTGAAAAGCAAACATGATAAAACATAATAACAATAAAACATTGCAGAATAGAATACAGTAAAAAAAGAGCAGAACAATAGAGACAAAATAGAGAGAGAGAGAGAACAGTAAAACGACAACTATTTTTTTTTATTTTATTTTTTTGTGTTTTTTTTTTTACAATTTTTTTGTAACTGTAACTTTTATAACTGTAACCGGTTCCAGGTTCGGATCTCTCAAAATGCGATGGCATCTTGGGAGACCCTGTGAAAGTGTGCTTAGTCTGTGCAGTGCTGTACCCTACGTTAATACTCAACTAGTGAATGGTAGCATTCAAAACATTCACCAATGCAAAGACCAGGATTGTCAGGACAGGAGGGACAATAATAGTGGGTGTCACGTCTATGTCCGCGCTTGCTGCAGACACGACATCTTTTTTTGGGGGGGTTCGTTGGTTAGGGGTACTCGGGAGGACATAAAGAAAATGCCTCTTATGCAGCCGACTGCATTTGGTTGGGGATGTGAATGGGGGAAGTACGGGCACTGCAGAAGTGGTGGGTTCCCAATTAGGATTGGCGAATGCAGCAGGAAGGGCACTATGGGCACGACAGGCCTGTGTTTGTCTTCTTCTTGGTGGCAGCGGGACACTACTTGTGCTTGCCACCTCACCAGCTTGAACTGCACTTATGGGACTCGCCACGTCACCAAGTGTTACTGCAGTGCTGGTTTGACTAGGACCGGGGTGTACTAGGCCGCTAGCGCTTGCCAGTTCACCAAAACGCTACCAAAAAAACTGTTAGCGATCGCAGGGATCAGGCCTGACTCTGTGAACGCTGCAGTTATGCGTTTAGTGTTTTGTAAGTGACAGTGATCGATCAATACTGCACTTGGGTGGGCTGGGCCGGGCGGAGGGGCAAAACGCAGGTGCTAGCAGGTATCTGGGCTGATACTGCTAACACTGCATTTTTGGGAACCCTAAACTGCTGGGGACGCTAGTATAGATCTGATCGGATCAGATATCGATCCGTTCAGATACTATACCACTAAGGGAGGTGTACAGTGCATGCGTGGGTGTTAGCGCTACTGGCGCTAACCTGACGCTGCCTTGGGCTGGTGCTTGCCAGTTCACCAAAACGCTACCAAAAAAACTGTTAGCGATCGCAGGGATCAGGCCTGAGTCTGCGAACGCTACAGTTATGCGTTTAGTGTTTTGTAAATGTCAGTGATCGATTGATACTGCACTTGGGTGGCCTGGGCCGGGCGGAGGGGCAAAATGCAGGTGCTAGCAGGTATCTGGGCTGATCCCACTAACACTGCCTTTTTGGGAACCCTAAACTGCTGGGGACGCTAGTATAGATCTGATCGGATCAGATATTGATCCGTTCAGATACTATACCACTAAGGGAAGTGTACGGTGCGTGCGTGGGTGTTAGCGCTACTGGCGCTAACCTGATGCTGCTTGGGGCTGGTGCTTGCCAGTTCACCAAAATGCTACCAAAAAAACTGTTAGTGATCGCAGGGATCAGGCCTGACTCTGCGAAAGCTACAGTTATACGTTTAGTGTTTTGTAAGTGACAGTGATCGATCGATACTGCACTTGGGTGGGCTGGGCTGGGCTGGGACGGGCGGAGGGCCAAAATGCAGGTGCTAGCAGGTATCTGGGCTGATCCCGCTAACACTGCGTTTTTTGGAAACCCTAAACTGCTGTATGCTATGCTGTGCTGGACGCTAGTATAGATCTGATTGGATCATATATTGATCCGTTCAGATACTATACCACTAAGGGAGGCGTATGCTGCGTGCGTGGGTGTTAGCGGTACTGGCGCTAATCTGACGCTGCCTGGGGCGACGCATATCACCGCCGGGCGATCAGGGGGCTAAACCTTTATTAGGTAATAAACGGCGGGTGCCCTGACACTATAAAAAATAAACGAACTAGCCAGCGTCACCTGTAACGGTTATACGGTGATCACTGGTGAAAGGGTTAACTAGGGGGCAATCAAGGGGTTAAAACCTTTATTAGGTAGTATATGGGGGTCCCTGACGCTATAAAACGCTGACGGCGAACCTAAATATTTACCTCCCTAACTAGCGTCACCAGTGACACTAATACAGCGATCAAAAAAATGATCGCTTAGCGACACTGGCGACGGGGGGTGATCAAGGGGTTAAAACTTTATTAGGGGGGTTAGGGGGGTACCCTAGACCTAAAGGGGGCTAACACTAACTGCTCTACCACACTAACTGTCACAAACTGACACCATGCAGTAATCAGAAAAAAAAAACTGCTTGGTGTCAGTGTGACAAGTGGGGGGGGGTGATTAGAGGGGGATCGGGGGGGGATCGGGGGTGTATTGTGTGCCTGGCATGTTCTACTGTATGTATGTGTGTTTTACACTCACATTGCAGTCTTCTCTCCTCGGCGCCGGAACGGAAAATACCGAGCCGAGGAGAGATGACATAATTTCCTTTGCCACTGTGTACTATACAGAGGAAGGGGAATGATCTCATTGGCTGGGAGCGATCGCGAGGGGGGCCACGAATGGATGGCCTCCCCCTCATCTCTGAACGCTCCCAGACCAAAGCCGACCGCCTCGCGCACCGGGGGGTCCGATCGGACCCCCCGCCCGCGGGAAGGCAATCACGTACCAGGTACGTAATTTTGCCTGCCCGTGCCATTCTGCCGCAGTATATCTGCGTGAGGCGGTCGGCAACTGGCTAATAGAAACTGGGAGATGTGCAATTGGATGCACTTTATTGAATGAAAAGTGGTGTTTGGTGCACTTTAAATTGAGGACTGATGCAGACATAACTGTAAAAACTATAAAATAATAAAAAAGAGGAAACACAAACTGCGGCTGGCAGGGTACAAAAAAAGACAAAATGCAGCAACCCAAAAAAAAAGGGTATACAGCACTGTACACAATATTAATGTTATGTAATACTGTGTTAAACACTGCGCTACACTAAAGCACTGTGGGGGGGGGGCGTGGCCGCAGCATGAACGTGTCAGGACATGCTGAGGAAGAGCTCCGCAAAGCCCACAGCATACACCGCACAGCTTTCCTGGGGAGATTTTAACCCCAAAATATGCCATCCAGATGGCGGACATCACCACAGCCCCAGCGGACCTCTCGGAACTGGTCTGGCTCCCTGGACTTATATTTTTCCCAGGGATATCCAAGATGGCGCCGACCGGTAAACACCAGGCTGCCCGTGCTGCCTCCCCTATCCCTCTCCACAGCCACCTTCTCCCTCTCTCCCTCCACCTGCCTCTCCTGCCAGCTCAGCTATCTCCGCTCCTCCTGTAACAATGGGAGAAGTAATAGGGGACACAGATCTAAGGGCCCACATCCTTGCCCTCCCCACAAAAGCAGATTTAGAACTATTTGTTAACAGGGTGGAGAAGGCCTGCAGGCAGGATATTGAGGCCTTGCAAGCAGACACAGCACATATTGGGGGTAGAGTGGAAGACCTGGAATCTCAATGGGAAGTAGTTACACCTGCTCTGCAAGCTCTCCATGCTGTAAGACACAGGACCGCAGGATTAACTCTTTGATTGTCCAATTGGATGACTCTGAAAACAGAAGTCGCAGGGTTAACATCCGCATCAGGGGTATGCCTGAAGCAACTGGCCCCAGGGACATAGTTCCCTCCCTGCAAGGACTTTTCAAACAGATCCTAGGCCGAGCCGCACCTGATTTCAGAGATAGATAGGGCTCACGGGGCCCTTTGTCCACCCTCAGAGGACCCAGATAAGCCACAGGACATTATCTGCAAACTACACAAGTATTCCTTGAAGGAAAGCATAATGTTTCATCTCAGAGGTGTCCGCTACGTGGATTTTGATGGAGCAAAGCTGTCCCTTTACCTGGACCTCTCTAGATGCACCTTGATGCAACGCCAGGCCCTTAAGCCACTACTTGAGGCCCTGCAGGACGCAAAGCTGACTTACAGATGGGGCTTTCCGTTCCAACTGTCAGTAACCAAAGATGGCCGACAGGTTTTTCTACACTCCAGAGAAGAGCTGCCACAGTTCCTGCAACACTTGGGCCTACCTGCCATCGACATCCTGGATTGGAGGTCCGCTCCGGAGATACCGCTCCCTGCACGCCCTCAGCCCTGGCGCACTTCTCGTCGCAGAAATCGAAACAGGTGCAGAAAACCCTCACCGGGCGCATCGCATTCCCCCCTCCGCCCCCCCCTTCCGAGGAGATCCTGAAGGACTCATGTGAACCTATAACCTCTGTTTCTGTTTACAGGACCCCCCTCTTTTTTACCGTCTTTAGGGTGTAGTAACTTTTATTACAGCTGCTGCGATAACAACACACTGGGCTAGCACATTGCGGATGGTGCTATGTCCCTCATGCTAACTGGGGATGGCTATCCCGGGCAGGCTCGCACCTAGTGCTGCGCCATTTTCCCCCACATAGGTCAACTCTTAGGAGTTATGTCCCACATTTGGGATCCCACGCTGCTCGCTGACCTCCATCCTTCTATTGGTCAAGTGGCCGGATGGAGGTTCCCGACTAGTGATGGTTGGTTAGTTTGGAGGGCCCTTACAGCATCCTCCCTGTTGATTGTCTTAAATGTTGTTCTGGTTTTTTGTTTTTTGAGTTCTTATGTTTGCCCTCTGTCTCCTCAGCACTCACTGACTTATGAATCGACCTTCTGCAGATCTGCTGTTCCTCCTGCTCGGGAATGGGGACCCTTCCATGAATTCACCACCTTATGGCCCCCCTGAAAGTGGTATCGTACAACGTCCGAGGGTTGGGATCGCCTAAAAAATGCAGTAAGTTGTGGCTCGAGACCAAACGCATGGAGGCACAGATCCTTTTATTGCAAGAGACACACTTTCGCACTGACTTGGTCCCCCGCCTCCCCACCCACCTATATTCCCAATAGTTTCTTAGTAACTCCCCTCGAGCTAAATTGAGTGGTGTGGCAATAGCTATACATAAACAATGCCCATTTGTCCTGGTGGACCAGTTGACTGACCCAAATGGAAGGTATGTTTTTATTAAAGGCACCATCCTAGGTCGTAAATTTACTTTAGCAACTGTGCACGCCCCAAACACCCACCAACTCACCTTCTTGGATTCTCTTTTAGAGTCCCTCTCCCACTTTAGGGATGGTCAATTGATTTTGGGGGGAGATTTCAACATCAGCCCCGACCCTAAGCTAGACACATCTGCAGGATGTTCCACCCACTCATTTGCTTCCCCACACATTTCAGAAAAACCCTACAGTCTCATCACCTTGTCGATTGCTGGAGACTTCTTCATCCCACCGACAAAGATTTTAGCTACTATTCAGCGACTCATGCCATTTACACCCGCATTGACATGGTGATGATGGATCAATTCTCCCTAGAGACTCTATCCAGGGCGTCGATAGGTTCGATCACCTTATCAGACCATGCTCCAGTGTCCTTATCCATACATCCACTGTCCTCCGACGCCAGGTTATGGACCTGGAGCTTGAATGAGAACATTCTGGATGATATAATAGCGTCTAAAAGTGTGTCAGATACTATATGCCGATATTTAGCTGAAAATTCAACAGCAGATGTGGGGTTGTCGTCTATATGGGAGGGTCACAAGGCGGTGATCAGGGAGGAATTCATTTCCCGGGGTGTGAGACTAAAGAAAGCATGGGAGGGAGACCTTCAATCCCTCTTGGGGAAAATCCACTTAGCAGAACTTAAACATAAGCGCAGTCTGACGCCAGAACTGGCATCAGAACTCCAGTCCCTTCGCATAGAACTCGCCACTCTATTGGACACCCGGATCCGTGCCCGCCTCTGTTACATTTCCCATAAATTTTATGAATATGGGATTAAATGCGGGCGATTGTTAGCTAGAGCACTAAAAAGACAACAGGCCTCTAGCCATATACATAAACTTCAGTCTGGGAATGGCCAGCCTGTGATCCACTCATCGAAGATAGCAGCAGCATTTAGAGAATATTATGCTCAGCTATACCAGCTCCCTGTCACGCTACCCAATCTGACAGATAACCAAAAGTTAACTCATATCATGGAATACCTGACAGAGGCCCAGGCCCCCAACTCACTGCCCAAACCATAAAAAATCTAGAAGCTCCTATTACTCAGACAGAACTAGAGACCATAGTTAAGGACCTGCCGAAAGGGAAAAGCCCAGGCCCTGACGGATACACAAATGCATATTATCGCACTTTCCTTCCTCTACTATCTAGCCCCATGTGCACCTATTTTAAGGCACTAGCCTCGGGCACTGCCATGCCTAAAGAGGGCCTACTGGCCCATATCACGGTTCTGCCCAAGGACGGGAAAGACCACACGGTCCCTAGTATTATAGACCTATTTCGCTCCTGAATACGGACATAAAAATCTTGGCAAAGGTCTTAGCGAATCGCCTACAACCCATTATGCCATCCGTCATTCATCCAGACCAGACGGGGTTTATTACCGGCAGGGAAGCAAGAGATATTTCTAATTGGGCAATTCAGTTGATCCATTGGGTGCAGACGCAGGCCGGCCATCCACCCTGTCTCCTGCTCTCCACTGATGCAGAGAAGGCATTTGACAGAGTGGATTGGATATATCTTCGAGCCGCGCTGACCAAGCTGGGGCTGGGATCTAAAATGTTGTCTTGGATATTATCGTTATATAGCCATCCCGAAGCCCGAGTCAAGGTGAATGGTGTTCTCTCTGACACCTTTCCTATTAGAAACGGGACCAGACAGGGGTGTCCGTTATCTCCTCTCATCTTTGCCCTCACCCTGGAGTCACTGCTCAATAGGATCCGAGCTAACCCTAACATTAAGGGCTTTGACGTTGGGCCTCAGGAACATAAACTATCTGCGTACACAGATGATGTTCTGTTTTATGTGGCTGACCCATTGATCTCTCTCCCCAACATCATGGCAGAATTACAGACCTTCAGTTCTATTGCTAACTTCAAAATCAATTATACTAAGTTGGAGATCCTGCCCCTGAATATTTCCCCAAGTTTCCCCAAGTTTGCGTACACAGTTGCAATCCTCCTTCTCCTTCCTATGGTGCAGTAATCGCCTGAAGTACCTGGGGGTTTATCTCACTCCTCTTTGCTCTCAGTTATATTATAATAATTACACTCAACTATTATCCACTATAAAGTCAGATCTGCATAGATGGGACAGGGAAACCTTTTCATGGATGGACCTCCTCAGCCACCTGTTGGCGGGAATGTGGACAACGGGGTTCCTTCCTACACATGTGGTGGGATTGCCCCAAGTTGAGACCTTACTGGCAAAATATCAGATCTCAAAGAAACCACATCTTGGATATAAACCTGCCTGACTCTCCCTTGGGCTTTCTCTTGCATGTCCCAGCCGTTCCTCTCAGCCTTTACCGAAAATCTTTTTTTACCTCACCTTCTAAATGCAGCCAGGAGATTGATCCCCATTCACTGGAAAAGCAGCACAATCCCAGGCCAATTAGATTGGATCTGCTTAGTAAATTACATTATGGCTGCAGAGGAGTGAATGGTGAGGTGCAGGGATAGATACGATAAATGGTATGGTGTTTGGGCTGCTTTGAAGCATTATGTTGAAAGGGCAAGTACTACAAACAACCGAGAGACCCCCACCCCGACGGGAGGAGAACAGCTATTAGTATAGTTATCAGTTTAACTATTTATTTGGAGTGACCTCCGGAGATATAGACTGCAGAATTATTCCCACAAATGTTGTGAGTGCATTTTTCTTTCCTTTTTTTTTCCTTTCTATTATTTTTCCTTCTGAGATCTGATCCTTAAGATCCACATCTGCAGAATATGCATGCCAAATGGCTTTAATCATCTACCTGACTAAGTAGAGTATGCTCATGAATACCATCTATGTTTAGTAGCAGGGTTAGAGACGAATCCATAGCGACATGATTCATATGTTTGTATAATTATAAAGTTGATACGTTTGTCTCCCAATCCCACTATCTTGGATAGCCAATCGGGCCTGATAATTCTGTATGATATGAAAACACACAAGCAGAATGCTATGTAATGCAGAATCTAAGTTTTCTCTGTCTTGCTTGGTTTTCATTTTCTTCTATTTGAATGTTATATTAAAAAAATGTATCTAAATAAAGATTACATTAAAAAAAGGTTCCTGTGGGAAGGAAACTTTTATAGTGTGGAGTGGGGCTATGAGCACTGAGCCGTGATTGGTCAAAGTCATCATGACTTTATCCAATTATGACTCTGACAGTGCTCTGTGCCCTGATTGGGCAAAACCTTGCATCTGACCAATGGTCGGGTGCATTGCTTCATCCAATTAGGGCCCTAGAATGCACTGTGAGACATGCAGTGCATTGTGGGGCACAAATATCCCACAGAGCGCCCTGCAAATTCGAGTGTTCGCCGAACGGGCTATATTTGGGCCAAACTTTTGTTTGGCCTGAACCGTTAGCCTAACTCTACTGTCAGGTGTATTAAGACTATATGTAAGGAGTAAATGGATACAAAAGTATCTAGATCAGTACTAGATTGTAAAGATATTCTGTAGAGAAAAGGCCAATGCCATATATGCGCCAAATAAAGAGGTATGTCCAAAAGTCAGTATCTTACTCAATAGACCTGCTCTCCTACAGACCTCCAATACGCAAAAAACATGTCACATGCTGCCATAATATCAATGTCTGGTCTCTATGAGCACACCCAGCAACTGTTACATCCCACTACCTGCCACCATTAACATTAACTGGCACTGTTGTAAACATGCTGCCATTAGAATTTAAAAATGGGGCAATAGCTGCTATTCTTTGCACCAGAAATTTTAACATGGCACCCACAATGTTTGACAGATGTTTTTACAGTTGTTAATGCTGTGAATTTTTTTTTAAAGGAGTCCATCATGTGCTCCGCAGGAGCTTTTCTGTGGGCTTACAGTGTTTGGGCACAGGCAACAACTAAAACCATTTTTTTTCACAGCTCTGTCACAGTTGCATATACGTGAATGTTTGTTCAAGCAGGGTCCATGCTGTGTTTTGCAGGAATTTTTCTGTTGGACTTTGCACCACCAACACTCATCAACCAATATTTATGCCACTGTGCGATGGTAACACAAACATACAGTGTTTGTTAGAGTGAATCCTCTCTTCTGCAAGAAATTTTGTGTAGGGTTGTGGTGCTTTGTCTGTACATGAAATATGCAAAATCTAATTTTTAAACAGCTTCTTTTACAGAGAAAGAACTTATCACATTTTTGGGCATGGGTAAATACTGGGTTAGCCGTTATTTTTTGAGTAAAATGACAATGCATCATCATTAAAAATATATAACAATTATGTTTCCTCATACTACTCTCCAGCTGTGAAATTCGGAATATATGCTCTTTAAAACAGTGTGGCCTAACAATGATACCTTACATGAAATTTTCCATTTTCACTGTTTACCTCCCTTAATTATGGCCTATTAAATATGCTTTAAAGTGTGTGCAGCTAATTTATAAGAAAATTTCTCTCCTTTGTCCCATGTGTGTTTTGCATTTACAGATGGAGCCTGCAAGCTTTCTCCTTCTTGAATTGCTTCTGATGGGCACTATTTATGTTCTACAGAAAATTGGTATGATTTCTAGACTATGTATCAATAAAATAGGATCCTGCCTCCTCATAACAAGGATGAGATTCTCCGTCTGAAATTGGTACAATTTTTATATCATATCCGCACAAAAATAACCTTCTAAATGAATTAATTAAAGTTAAGTCTGCATGCTCTCTTCCTCGGGATAGTGGCCTCTTCATAAAAAGGTATAAAAGCTGTGCTGACAAGTACTGTAATTTCTCTATCTTCTGTGTGTAAAAAAAAGTATATATAATAATAATAATTGTAAGGTGCAATCTGCTTCTTCACCCAAATAGTAGAAATGCTGAACAGTTTTAAAAAGGTGTGCCTAAAATCTGTAAAATTTGTCATTCCTTGTTCTATGAAAAAGGAATCCAATTTTATTGGGGCAAATTCCAGTCTGGTAACTCTGTCTCTCACAAATTGTGACTTTCACAATGAAGGCTTTAAGGATGTGTTGCAAAGATGTACAGTGGGGACAGAAAGTATTCAGGCCCCCTTAAATTTTTCACTCTTTTTTATATTGCAGCCATTTGCTAAAATCATTTAAGTTCATTTTTTTCCTCAATTATGTACACACAGCACCCCATATTGATAGAAAAACACAGAATTGTTGACATTTTTGCAGATTTATTAAAAAAGAAAAACTGGAATATCACATGGTCCTAAGTATTCAGACCCTTTGCTGTGACACTCATATATTTAACTCAGGTGCTGTCCATTTCTTCTGATCATCCTTGAGATGGTTCTACACCTTCATTTGAGTCCAGCTGTGTTTGATTATACTGATTGGACTTGATTAGCAAAGCCACACACCTGTCTATATAAGACCTTACAGCTCACAGTGCATGTTAGAGCAAATGAGAATCATGAGGTCAAAGGAACTGCCTGAAGAGCTCAGAGACAGAACTGTGGCAAGGCACAGATCTGGCCAAGGTTACAAAAAAATTCTGCTGCACTTAAGGTTCCTAAGAGCACAGTTGCCTCCATAATCCTTAAATGGAAGACGTTTGGGATGACCATAAGCCTTCCTAAAGCTGACCGTCCGGCCAAACTGAGCTATCGGGGGAGAAGAGCCTTGATGAGAGAGGTAAAGAAGAACCCAAAGATCACTGTGGCTGATCTCCAGAGATGCAGTCGGGAGATGAGAGAAAGTTGTAGAAAGTCAACCATCACTGCAGCCCTCCACCAGTCTGGGCTTTATGGCAGAGTGGCCCAACGGAAGTCTCTCCTCAGTGCAAGACACATGAAAGCCTGCATGGAGTTTGCTAATAAACACCTGAAGGACTCCAAGATGGTGGGAAATAAGATTCTCTGGTCGGATGAAACCAAGATAGAACTTTTTGGCACTGCTCATCACCTGTCCAATACAGTCCCAACAGTGAAGCATGGTGATAAACATTTTGTTTGGGTAGGAAGGGGGGAAAGTGCCCTGTATTGAAGTGGTTAAGTCCATAACACTTAACATTTAAGCACAAAGTGTAACGGAGAGACTGAATGCTCATTTTAGGGGTTAGATTGTGTGTTAATATTTCTATGCTAATAATTAAATTATTATTTTCCTGTATAAAAGTACTGTGTGACTTCTGCCTACTCAAGGCATTGAAAATTCAGAAGGCAAACCAGTATTCACTTAATATCTTTCAGCATAAAATAAAATAAACTGCAATATTTCACCTACTTAAGTCAGTTGTGCACATCATTGACATATTATTGTTCATTTTTTAAATTAAATACCAAGTGAAGCAAAGGTCACTACAGAGATTATTTTAGATCTTTATTGGATATTTTGAAAACTTCAGAGAAACTTTAAGGTTTTATTGTATCAATCACTGATATTGTTCAGTTCAGTTACTTCTGGTCAGTGAAAGTAACAGATTTCTTCACGGTTCCACATAATTGATTTTGACAGCATTGAAATGAACCAACAAGGTGATTGCAACAGTAAGTTTGTTCTCAGTGCATCTGAGCGTACAACAGTTGTTGTTTGACAATATAAAATATAGTATATTTATCTAACACAGACACACACACACACAATGTTTTTGTGTGTGTTATTATTTTAGGTTTGGCAGTTTATGAACTACATGGCAAAGAAATGAGGGTAAAATTATGTGTATGATTGTAGAAAATCTGTTATGAGAGAAGTATGACAGACCAAAATATGAGAGAAATGTGACAGACCAAAATATAACCTGCAGGTTACGGGTACATGGGTGTCCACAGAACTTTTTTCGGGGGGGGGGGGGGCATAATTTTAAAGTCACTAATGCTCCACCCTTTTATCCCTTTTTGACAATGTCATTATCACATTATCACGGTCAGAGACTGCAGGCGTATTACAGGTGGTCAGAGACCGCAGACATAGTACAGGAAATGGTCAGAGACTGTGGACTTGGTACTGAAGATGGTCAGAGATTGCAGACATATTACAGGAGACAGTCAGAGACTGCAGACATACTACAGGAGATGGTAAGAGACTGCAGAAAAATGCAAACGTTTCATCAGCGCTCAACTGTGATTATGTGGAAAGGGATCACGGGTGTTGTAATAGGGCTAAACTCAAGGCAGCTAGACAAAGACCATAACTGGAAGATATAAGTGACAGCAATATAAAACCGAGGGTGTCAGCACTCAATGGGTTTGGAGTAGAACAGATTCTCTGGGAAGCAGCATAAAAAAGCGTAACAAGTTTAATAAGTAAATAATGCACATAAGAAAGCCAAAATCCGAAGTCAATGCAATGACGATGTGGATGATGGAAAGAATAAATGGATTAAAAACAGATTATGGTGTCGCTGGGATTCCCAAAGCAATGAGGAGCTTACGGCATCCAAAGTTGGAGTGCGCCTGGCAGTGGGGGAGGGGCCAATTTCCCTGTCGCACTCAGACAGACAAAGGACCTCTTGGGCGACCTGGACTCATGGGCTTGGTGTAGGTGGAGGCTGCGGGCCACGGGAGGGTGGAATGCCATACCTCACATGTCAGTTTGCAGGACCAGCTGGTGTACTGACAGGGATCAGGTGAGGCCCGCGGTCCGTGTCTTGATAAGGCACATGCACACAAAATGCATAGTATCAGGAACTGTACTACTTTCGGTTCACGCAGGTTCCCGAGCACACACAGGTTCCAGAGCCCATTTGGCTCCCATCAACGCTGGACACCACCCGCATGTGCCTACCCGACCCGACCTTGGTTCCTGCCTCGCAGCTTTCCTATCTGGACCAGGGCAACTTTGTTTGTCCATCCACAGGAGCAGCCATATGCCTGCCTACACACCACAAAGAGGGAGTGGCTTGTCATCTGACCGCAGACCGCTGCCTCACTCGATCCCTGTCAGTACACCAGCTGATCCTGCAAACTGACACGTGAGATACAGTGTTCCAACCTCCCGTGGCCTGCAGCCTCCCCCCGCACCAAGCCTATGAGTCCAGGTCACCCAATGGGTCTTTTGTCCGGCCGAGTGCAGCAGAGAGATTGGCCCCACCCCCACTGCCAGGCTCACTCCATCTGTGGATGCTGTCAGCTCCTTGTTGCAATGGGAACCCCAGCGACACCGTAAGCTGTTTTTAATTCATTTAATCTTTCCATCATCCACATCATCATTGCATTGACTTTGGATTTTGGCTTTCTTATGTGCATTATTTACTTATTACTTGTTATGCTTTTTTATGCTGCTTCCCAGAGACTCTGTTCTACTCCAAACCCATTGAGTGCTGACACCCTCGGTTTTGTAGAGACTGCAGATATACTACAGGAGATGGTCAGAGACTGCAGATGTACTGCAGGAGATTGTCAGAGACTGCGGACAAGATTCAGGAGACTGTAAGAGACTATGGACATCATAGAAGAGATGGTCAAAGACTGCAGACATAGTAGAGGAGATAGTCAGAGATTGCAGACGTAATAGGAGATGCTCAGAGGCTGAGTCCCCCAGCCCCACTTCACTTGTCAACTTCAATTATTACTGTCCTGTGCCCTGTCACAGTGCCCAGGCCCGACTTGTGTCACTTTCTATTCCAGTTATCCATCTTATTCCATTTCCTCACCTGAGTGGTGGTGGTCCAGGGTCCCTAAACAACAGTCGGGCAGGCTGCGGACGGTAGGAGAAGTCTGGTATTGCAGCTGCGGGCAAGGGCAGTCATAAAATTATATGGATCTCTGAGTCAGTCTAATCAATGCCACCAGCCGATGGGTGGGGGCTGCGGAGCACCGGAGAAGAAGGTGGGTGGAGACTGAAGAAGATCAGTCCCTCCCTGCCCTGCTGCCTGCAAGTCACTGGGCTCCACAGCCGGAGAAGGAGGAGGTGGGTGTAGAGAGTGAGACAGTCTCAGGACTCAGTTCAGAGTGCAGCACTAGATGCAGGCCTCACTCCCCCTCACTGAGACTCTGATTCTGACATCATTGGTTGCTAGATGCCAGACGAGGCGGCCCTAGCAACCAGTGCCATACTTCCAGAAATCATTAGCAAGTAGGGTGTCCTGTGTACTATATTTCAATCCGGGACACTGTATTGTCCCAGAATGAAGGTGTCCAGGACCAGGGACACACGTGTGAATTGCTGCAACTGCTTCTTAATCAGTGGCGTCACTAAGGTTGGCGTCATCTGGTGCGGTAAAACATACTGTCACCCCCCTATTTTCAGGCAAGTAGACCATCTGATAGCCCAGCATTGGAGCTTGTTGGTGCGCATTGCAGTGGTCAATAAGGCCTGCAGGCAGTATTGGGGCTAGAGGATAGCTTTTTAGGCACTTTCAAATGGCTCAGTTCCTAAGAGCATTAATGGATAATGGCCAACAGGCCCTCTTACCAGACCCAATGAAACAGCAGCAGTGATCCCTCCGGCTGGACGATTGCTCACTCTGGGTTCCCCGGGGTGATTCTGGTCAGTAGTGTAGCATGCCTGTACCCTGGCACTGGCTCATTCTTTCTCTCTCTGGTGGTGCTGTGCAGCAGCGTGGCTCTCTCTCTGATGGTTCTGGGCAGTGTGGCTCTCTCTCTGGTGGCGCTGGGAAGTGGCGCTCTCTCTGGTGGTGCTGGACAGCGTGGCTCACTCTCTGCTGGTGCTGGGAAGTGTGGCTCTCTCTTTGCTGGTGCTGGGCAGTGTGGCTCTCTCTTTGGTGGTGCTGGGCAATGTGGCTCTCTCTCTGGTGGCTCTGGGCAGAGTGGCTCCCTCTCTGGCTTCCGCCCAGCACACTCCTCTTTCTTTGTCCTGTAGCACTCACTCCCTCAGCTTTCTTCCAGGCTGCAGTCTCTCAATCTCTCTCTTTATCTTGGTCAAGCTGTAGCCCCCTCCTTGTGGAAAATGGGGCTGCAAATCTTCGGGACTAGATGTCCCATGTTGCTATACTCCTCTAGTCTCCTTTCATTGGCCCCCCCATTGTGGCCAATGGGGAAGGAAAAGAGCGGGCAGGAAGATGGGTGGGGAACCTGGTGAGACCCTCCATCTCTTCTCCTTGACAGGAAAAAGGGGGGCGAGCGGGGGAAACCTCTGACAGCCCGCTACTCATCTTTCCCCTGTCACAGCGCCACCAAGTTCTCTGCTGGCCTGAGCAAGGAAAAGAGCCATCAGTCACACTACACTGATGGGGGCTTGACAGCACCCCGTTGCTGTCACCTTACTGGGGGGCTGCACCGGGTTGCGGGCCATCTGCACCCCCATAGCGACACCACTGTGCTGAATGTAACAGTGCCGATCCGATCCCTGATTCCAGGAGGTTCACTTGACCCCCCTTGCCCCCCTTATGGCATCAGGTTTCACAGCACAGCTTTGTACAGCATAACAGGAATTCTCAAGGTTTCATAGGTAAACAAGGTGGGAATCCTCAAACACAATCTCCTCTCCTTCGATATCCAGACATTAGTCCAGACATTAGTCCAGAGAGTCCTGGGACAGAGTCAACTTGGAGCTCCAATTATACCTGGAATTGTAGGTATAAAATCCTGGGCTTTTAGTTTAAAAGCAGTAGATGTGGGGTCTAGAATGCCTCCATTACAGGTAATAGAGCCCTTATAAAAGACTCAGGTGGAGCAATAAACCAGTCACTGTCATTGCTATGATCTCCATTGTCTGCACATAGCACATCATCATAGTCTGCTGCAATATCAGATTTGGGCTCTTCATCAGAGGTAGAAACCTATGGTACTGGAAGCAAGTGGTTTCTATGCCAAGCATTAATTTGACCTTTATGTCCTCAAATCTTGGAGACTGGAATTCCAGGCAGCTTTTCCATAACCTCAAACACAACCTCAAACAACTCTTCTCCGGTGATCAGCTAATTTGTGTTCCGCTGGGAGTCCCAAATGTGCTAAGAAACACTCTAAACAGGTTGCAAAGCTTTATAAAAATATATTCTATAGTCAGTTTTTATTTTTTTATTTCTGCAGCATTTTTCCCCAGCTATCCAATATGCATATTTTAAACTATTTTTGATTCTTGGAACATACAAGTAGTGACTTTCACTCCATCAGTAGACACACCCAACTGAATGTCAACCAGGTGACAAGCTTCTCTCTCAAACATGAAGAAGTAAGGAGAGAAACCAGTTCACTCATGCCTAATACAGTTGAAGACATGTACCATAGCTCCAACATGTCAGCTCAATGTTTGCTTTGCACCGACACGGAGGGTGCCCAGCAATCCATCAAGGTACTACTAATACATTCAGGGAGGGCATTCCCCACTGGATAATAAGGTGTTACAGCAGTCAATATTAAGACGTTATTTAACCACTTGAGGACCAGCCGCCACAGTTATACTGTGGCAGGTTGGCTCCCATGGGCAAATTGCCATAGCTGTACGTTGGCAACTTTAAAACTACTAGGGGGCACATGACGTGACGCTGGAGCCGATGCGTGTGCCAGGCGGCCGCGATGTCCGCAGGGCACCAGCGATCGCTCCTGAGAGAGACAGAACAGAGATCTGTCAATCTAAATAGACAGATCTCCGTTCTGTCAGGAGAGAGGAGACAGATCTGCTGTTCATACTAAGTATGAACAGTGATTGGTCTCCTCCAGACAGTCCCATCCCTCCACAGTTAGAAACACTCCCTAGGACACACATTTAACCCCTTGATCGCCCCCTAGGGTTCAATTCCCTGCCAATGACATTTATACAGTAATCAGTGGCTATTTTTAGCTCTGATCACTGTTTAAATGTCAATGGTCCCAAGAAAGTATCAAACGTGTCTGATCTGTTCGCCGCAATTTCGCTGTCCCGCTAAAAATCCCAGATCACCGCCATTACTAGTAAAATATAAAATGAATAATAAAAATGCCATAAATATATCCCCTATTTTGTAGACGATACTGAAACTGAAGAAGACATTTTTTTGTATATTCTTTTTGATATTTATTATAGCAAAAAGTAAAAAATATTGCATTTTTTTAAATTGTCACTCTTTTTTTGTTTTTTGATATATACAGTGGGGACGGAAAGTATTCAGACCGCCTTACATTTTTCACTCTTTGTTATTTTGCAGCCATTTGCTAAAATCATTTAAGTTCATTTTTTTCCTCATTAATGTACACACAGCACCCCATATTAACAGAAAAACACAGAATTGTTGACATTTTTGCAGATTTATTATTTATTTTTACCATTCCTCCTTGCAGATCCTCTCCAGTTCTGTCAGGTTGGATGGTAAACATTGGTGGACAGCCATTTTTAGGTCTCTCCAGAGATGCTCAATTGGTTTTAAGTCAGGGCTCTGGCTGGGCCATTCAAGAACAGTCATGGAGTTGTTGTGAAGCCACTCATTCGTTATTTTAGCTGTGTGCTTAAGGTCATTGTCTTGTTGGAAGGTAAACCTTCAGCCCAGTCTGAGGTCCTGAGCACTCTGGAGAAGGTTTTCGTCCAGGATATTCCTGTACTTGGCCGCATTCATCTTTCCCTCGATTGCAACCAGTCATCATGTCCCTGCAGCTGAAAAACACCCCCACAGCATAATGCTGCCACCACCATGCTTCACTGTTGGGACTGTATTTCTCCACACATACCACTTAGAATTAAGGCCAAAAAGTTCTATCTTGGTCACATCAGACCAGAGAATCTTATTTCTCACCATCTTGGAGTTCTCCAGGTGTTTTTTAGCAAACTCCATGCGGGCTTTCATGTGTCTTGCACTGAGGAGAGGCTTCTGTTGGGCCATTCTGCCATAAAGCCCCGACTGGTGGAGGGCAGCAGTGATGGTTGACTTTCTACAACTTTCTCCCATCTCCCGACTGCATCTCTGGAGCTCAGCCACAGTGATCTTTGGGTTCTTCTTTACTTCTCTCACCAAAGCTCTTCTCCCCCGATAGCTCAGTTTGGCCAGACGGTCAGCTCTAGGAAGGGTTCTAGTCGTCCCAAACGTCTTCCATTTAAGGATTATGGAGGCCACTGTGCCCTTAGGAACCTTAAGTGCAGCAGAAATTTTTTTGTAACCTTAGCCAGATCTGTGCCTTGCCACAATTCTGCCTCTGAGCTCTTCAGGCAGTTCCTTTGACCTCATGATTCTCATTTGCTCTAACATGCACTGTGATCTGTAAGGTCTTATATAGACAGGTGTGTGGCTTTCCTAATCAAGTCCAATCAGTATAATCAAAAACAGCTGGACTCAAATGAAGGTGTAGAACCATCTCAAGGATAATCAGAAGAAATGGACAGCACCTGAGTTAAATATATGAGTGTCACAGCAAAGGGTCTGAATACTTAGGACCATGGGATATTTCAGTTTTTCTTTTTTAATAAATCTCCAAAAATGTCAACAATTCTGTGTTTTTCTGTCAATATGGGGTGATGTGTGTACATTAATGAGGACAAAATGAACTTAAATGGTTTTAGCAAATGGCTGCAATATAACAAAGAGTGAAAAATTTAAGGGGGTTTGAACACTTTCCGTCCCCACTGTACGTCTACACAATGGCAGCAGTGGGCAAATAGGCATACCTGTACGTCCCCTTTAATTGATGGGGCTAGCGTACAGCATGACCGTGCCCGCGGGACCTGGTGATCATGTCACAGAGCCACAGAATGGGGAAGTGCCTATGTAAACAAGGCATTTCCCCTTTCTGCCTTGTGACATGACAGAGATCACTGCTCCCTGTCATCAGGAGCAGTGATCGCTGTCATGTGAGTTGAAACCCATCCCCCCACAGTTAGAATCACTCCCTAGGACACACTTAACCGCTTTATCGCCCCCTAGTGTTTAACCCCTTTCCCTGCCAGTGTCATTTACACAGTAATCAGTGCATTTTTATAGCACTGATCGCTGTAAAAATGACAATGGTCCCAAAATAGTGTCAAAAGTGTCTGATGTGTCCACCATAATGTCACAGTCATGATAAAAATTGCAGATTGCCACCATTAGTAATAAAAAAAATAATAAAAATGCCATAAAACTATCCCGTTTTGTAGACCTTATAACTTTTGTGCTAACCAATCAATATACTCTTATTGCGATTTTTTTTTACCAAAAATATGTAGAAGAATACATATCGGCCTAAACTGAGGAAAAAATGTGTTTCTTTTATATATTTTTTGGGGATATGTATTATAGCAAAAAGTAAAAAATATTGCTTTTTTTTCAAAATTGATGCCTTTTTTTGTTTATAGCGCAAAAAAAAAAAAACGCAGAGGTGATAAAAGACCACCAAAAGAAAGCTGGGAAAGTGGGAAAAAAAAGGACAATTTTGTTTGGGTGCAACAACGCACGACCGCGCAATTGTCAGTTAGGCGACGCAGTGCCGAATCGCAAAAAGTGGAACAAGGAAAAATACCCCCTAAATGGGGGTATGATAAAAAATATCTTTTAATGATATAGAATAAAAAGACGTGTATCGTCTACACATTACATAAATACATGAAATGCATCAAATGAAAAACAGCACAAAAACAGATCATCATATGTACTCTCCAAGGGGTAGTGTACCCTGATACCCGACGCATTTCCAGTGTTCTGATACCTTCATCAGGGGATGAGAGTTGGGTATATTTACATATGTTTTAGTTCCAATGGAATGATTCCATGTTCAAGGAGCACCAAAGGCAATTAAATCCAACAAAATGTTAAATGGATGCCAGACCATAATGGTGGACGAATTTTAAGTGCACTACATCTGCAGCATCAGTAAATATTAATCGGAGGTGCATAGGACGGACTGTCATTGGAGCCTAGAGTATGGGCTAAGTAATAGGCAGAAAATATCCAAGTGGGTGGATGTATCCTGTAGATGTCCAGGTCCGGTGTATGGCATGCCACCTATGTATCAGTGCTCTATTTGTGGGAAAAAAGGACAATTTTCAGTTAAGGCGACGCAGTGCCGAATCGCAAAAAGTGCTCTGGTCAGGAAGAGGGTAAAATCTTCCAGGGCTGAAGCGGTTAAAAACCAAAAACTACTCAGAAGCATAAATATCATCAGACACATCAATCTGATTTGTGGAATAAACAGCGGCAATCGGCAGCTCAGAGTGCACATACACTGGGAGCTTATGCACAGAATCACAGTCTTTCACCCACAGCCCCATATGTCACTTATGGTAGCATCACTTCTGGTGAGCTGCTGACGTCACACCCCATGCCATACAGCCGTGCCTGATGCGTTTCATGAAAAGCAATATCGCTATTCACCACTGGAGGATAAACACATTATCGGAAGTAAGAGTAAATTAACATATACTTCATTACAACATCAAACATACATATCAGTAGATACATATCCCATATTTAAATAAAAATTCAATTACAATGCAGGAGGCGGAGCCTAGCAGAGCAGACATGCATTGTTATAGCTCCACACCGCTGAGGAGAGAAGAGAAGGACAAAGCGGAGCCTGCAGGCTCAAAAGGTATCCATTTGAACCTTTTTGCCCCAGGGAACAAACTGTGAAAGTTTGGGCAGGAAATATGGTACTGGGAGGAAGCCGTGGCAGAAATAAAAATCACCTCACAAAGAGCTCACAGGCACTCACTGCAGCTGAAGCAGCTCCAGTCACCTCACAAGATACAGCATCAGGGCGCTCTCACAGACAGAAAATGTCACAGCAAGACTCTCCATTTGAGTCAGATACAGAACAAATCCTCTCACAAACTTCTCCACAAGCCTCCTCAGTATCCCCAGTAATATTATTACAATTTGAAAAGATGCTTCATAAGGCTTTAAAACAAACCTCAGACCAAATAACAAAAAGCCTAACCAAAGAAATAAGAGAGCTGGGAAACCGCACCGCAGCCTTAGAAATAAAAATGGATGAAATTGAAATTACAACCCAAGAAAATATAACAGAATTGGAACAATTAAAAAAAGAGAATTTAATACTTCAAACTAAGCTCGAAGATTACGAAAATAGAGCCAGACGTTCAAACTTGCGCATAAGGGGAATACCTGAAACTGTGACAGACCTGCAATCTACTATTACTGCTCTATTACAAGAACTAAAGCCAGAAATCCCTATTGAACGTTTAGAACTGGACAGAGTACACAGAGCCCTCACAGCCAAAAAGAAAGATGCACCCCCACGTGATATAATCACAAAATTTCATTATTACAGAACAAAAGAACAAATACTAATTGCTGCAAGAGAAAAAAAGGAACTTAATTTTCAAGGACACAATTATCAAATTTTTGCTGACCTATCCCAACTTACTATTACTAAAAGATGATCCATGAAACCCCAACTAATGGAACTGCAACGCCACAACATTATGTATCAATGGGGCTTCCCCTTTTCAGTCAGATTTAACTACCAAGGTACAATTTACAGAAGCAGATCAGCAGATGAACTACAACAAACCCTTTTAAAATTAAATCTGACAGAACCCACAAGCAGCAACACTCCCACACACAGAAGAATGGCATCATCTTCACCTTCAGGCAGCACCCAGAAAATTTCAGAACAAAATGGGAATCATCATTCTCACAAAAGAGGCCGTTATGCCACATCATCCATGGACCAAGAAGATTCAATGGACTGACATCCTAATTCCTGATATCTCTTCATTTATTATACTAAGAGATGGTTCTCTATAAAAAACTATATTTATAACTGAATGTAACTGCATTCTGATAGTCACACACTGTGTGGTATCATGTTACATTCCAGTTATATTTCTTAATTAGGGATGAGCCGAACACCCCCCGGTTCGGTTCGCACCAGAACCCGCGAACGGACCGAAAGTTCGCACGAACGTTAGAACCCCATTGACGTCTATGGGACTCGAACGTTCGAAATCAAAAGTGCTCATTTTAAAGGCTAATTTGCATGGTATTGTCCTAAAAAGGGTTTGGGGACCCGGGTCCTACCCCAGGGGACATGTATCAATGCAAAAAAAACTTTTAAAAACGGCCGTTTTTTCGGGAGCAGTGATTTTAATGATGCTTAAAGTAAAAAAAAAAAAAGTGAAATATTCCTTTAAATATCGTACCTGGGGGGTTTCTATAGTATGCCTGTAAAGTGACGCGTGTTTCCCATGTTTAGAACAGTCCCTGCACCAAATGTCATTTTTAAAGGAAAAAATCTCATTTAAAACTGCTTGCGGGTTTAATGTCATGTCGGGTCATGGCAATATGGATGAAAATCAGTGAGACAAACGGCATGGGTACCCCCCAGTCCATTACCAGGCCCTTTGGGCCTTTGGGTTTGTGAGCAGGATGCACTGTACTAAATGTAAATAGTCTAGCTGCCTGACCATGGTACTAATAGGATCAAATAGAACACCTGTAATTTTCTTCAGGTAGCTTTATATACTGTAACCAGACAAGCCTGCCTGTCAGTAGGAATTTAACAGGAACGGATCTAGCTGAACACTGTGAGCAGGACGCACTGCACTAAATGTAAATAGTCTAGAAGATAACAGGAACGGATCTAGCTGAACACTGTGAGCAGGACGCACTGCACTAAATGTAAATAGTCTAGAAGATAACAGGAACGGATCTAGCTGAACACTGTGAGCAGGACGCACTGCACTAAATGTAAATAGTCTAGAAGATAACAGGAATGGATCTAGCTGAACACTGTGAGCAGGACGCACTGCACTAAATGTAAATAGTCTAGAAGATAACAGGAATGGATCTAGCTGAACACTGTGAGCAGGACGCACTGCACTAAATGTAAATAGCAGGAACGGATCTAGCTGAACACTGTGAGCAGGACGCACTGCACTAAATGTAAATAGTCTAGAAGATAACAGGAACGGATCTAGCTGAACACTGTGAGCAGGACGCACTGCACTAAATGTAAATAGTCTAGAAGATAACAGGAACGGATCTAGCTGACACTGTGAGCAGGACGCACTGCACTAAATGTAAATAGCAGGAACGGATCTAGCTGAACACTGTGAGCAGGACGCACTGCACTAAATGTAAATAGCAGGAACGGATCTAGCTGAACACTGTGAGCAGGACGCACTGCACTAAATGTAAATAGCAGGAACGGATCTAGCTGAACACTGTGAGCAGGACGCACTGCACTAAATGTAAATAGCAGGAACGGATCTAGCTGAACACTGTGAGCAGGACGCACTGCACTAAATGTAAATAGCAGGAACGGATCTAGCTGAACACTGTGAGCAGGACGCACTGCACTAAATGTAAATTGCAGGAACGGATCTAGCTGAACACTGTGAGCAGGACGCACTGCACTAAATGTAAATAGTCTAGAAGATAACAGGAACAGATCTAGCTGAACACTGTGAGCAGGACGCACTGCACTAAATGTAAATAGCAGGAACGGATCTAGCTGAACACTGTGAGCAGGACGCACTGCATTAAATGTAAATAGTCTAGATAGAAGATAACAGGAACGGATCTAGCTAAACTGAATACAGTGTATATATATATATGCAACACCTGGGATGCATATATATACACAATACACTGTAAGTGCAGCTAACTGACTGACTGTTCTGCCTAATCTATCTAACTCAAATCAAATGACACTGTCTCTCTCTCTCTCTATCTCTCAGCACACCGGAACACACACTACACAGGGCCACCGTGCAGGCGGCCTTATATAGTGTGGGGTGTGTACTAAATCCCCTGAGCCATAATTGGCCAAAGCCACCCTGGCTTTGGCCAATTACAGCTCTCTCTACTGACGGCGCTGTGATTGGCCAAGCATGCGGGTCATAGTGCATGCTTGGCCAATCATCAGCCAGCAATGCACTGCGATGCCGCAGTGAATTATGGGCCGTGACGCGCCACATGAATTTAGCGCGAACGGCCCATAACGTTCGCAATTCGGCGAACGATCGAACAGCCGATGTTCGAGTCGAACATGGGTTTGACTCGAACACGAAGCTCATCCCTATTCTTAATACTTCTGATTCATATAGCCTTAGAATATATAAGTGAAATAAGGAAATTCTTGTTCAGTTATATATTATCAAGTAATAACAATAGATTTATTACTTTTTAGGACAAATATATTCAATAATCCAGAAGTAATGGAAGCTTTTTCTTTCTTTTCTTAAAACAAATATATTATTACCTAACTAGTTCCTAGAATTATGTTTTTGTTTATTCTAATCTGAAGCAATACAACCTCTATTTTATGAGTTAACATATCTAAACAGTTACATATGAATAAAATATGTAATTGTTTACTCTAAAAGGGTTAAAATCCCAAAATAATTCAAACTATCTTCATCAATACCAAAGTTATTAACAGTACCTTTCTAACTGAATTATTTAGCCTAGGGCAAGACTAACCATATACAACCACCCTGGAATAAATAATTTCAACAAAAACTATATTCTGCACTCCAATTAATGAAACATCATTTTGATGTCTTTTGACATAGCACTTCTCTCCTGTAAGCGGAAGATCCGTGTACCCCCATTAGCCCTCCTCATTCTCCCAACCATATTATGTGGGAGTGTGACGAAGGCACTTATTCCCCTGAGAGAGATATTTATTCTCTTTCACGGGTAAATTGTGATTACTTGCAAAAAATAATTTATACAATGTATCATCTAATCTCATATGTTTTTTGTTTACTCTTTACTCCAGAATTCACTGGTTTCTTTTCTATCTATTCATCTCTTCAGTCCACACAGGTTGATCTGCGCAGTCAGCTCTGCATAACAAAAAGTAAGTCAAAACTATTTGATCTATTGCCATGGCACCACTGAATATACTTTCCCTGAATGTTCAGGGAATAAATGTCCCTCAAAAAAGGACCAAAGCCTTCCGTACTTTCCATAACAAGAAGGCTCACATAGTATGCCTCCAAGAAACACACTTCACCAAAGATTCTACTCCAAAATATATTTCTCCTTTTTATCAACAAATTTACACGGCTTCTGCCTGTACCAAGCAAAGGGGAACTCTAATTGCATTTCACCGATCCACACCATTCACCTTATCATCAGAAATTAAAGACCCAGAAGGTAGATACCTGATACTCATGGGTTATATAATGGATACAGCAATCACGGTGATTTCCTACTACGCTCCTAACAAACAACCTACACCATTCCTCTCACATATATTACAAGTGATTAATACACACAAAATAGGAACAGTGATAATGTGTGGGGATTCGAACCAGGTCCTCCTCCCATTTCTAGATAAATCACCTTTTACACCATCCAAAATAACCTCTAGATTACCTTTTTCTCAACTTCTTTCCAAATACAATCTGGTAGATTCATGGAGAGAAAGTAACCCAATGAAAAAGAAATTCACTTATTTCTCGCACCCTCATCAAACCTTCACCAGAATAGATCATATTTTTCTAACAATAGGAATGATACCAGAAATTATTGCATCAGATATAATTCCGATTCCGTGGTCTGACCATAATGCAGTATACACTACTATAGCCTCAGCCATACCAAAAGCGCATGACCCAACGTGGTACTTACCGGACATAATGCTCAAACACCCACTACATCAGATGGCCATTGAACAAGCTTTAAAGGAATACATATCAATTAATAATACAACAGACATTTCCCCAATAACACTGTGGGAAGCTCATAAGCCTGTCTTGCGTGGTACAATACAAAGACAAATGGCACTATTTAAACGGGAACGCAAAAATCTAGCAAAAAAACTAGAACTCAATTTTAATGCAGCCTACATATCATTTCAAGATAATCCATCTCAGAGTACAAAATCTCATCTGGAAAAATCTAGATTGGAATACGATCTATTTCTCACTGAGTCAGTTGATAAATCCCTCAAACGCTCCAAACACAATTTCTACATGAATACAAACAAACCAGGTACATATTTGGCTCGGGCATTAAATTCAACTAACAAATCTTTCAAACCAATACGTTTGAAATTATCAAAAAATGTTTACACTTGTAATCCAGTTAAAATAGTCCATAAATTTCACTCACATCTCGCAACTTTATACAAGACAAACAATGAATTTAATCCTACAGAGGCTGAATCCTTCTTCTCAAAAATAACCTTACCTGAGTTATCTCAGAATCAAAAAAGCAGTTTGGATGAGCCTATAACTATAGATGAAGTTGCTAACGCCATAAAAGACCTAAAACTTAACAAAAGACCAGGCCCAGACGGCTACTCGGCTTTATACTATAAAACATTCTCAGAAATACTCTCTCCCATTCTCACTGAAACTTTTAACAAACTTCTAGATGGACATTCTTTTCGGCAAGAAACACTAATGGCAATTGTTTGTATGATCCCAAAACCCCTTTCTGATGATACTTCCTGTGTGAATTATCGGCCTATCTCTCTGTTAAACCTCGATATTAAATTATTAGCAAAAATAATAGCAAAACGCCTCAATAGCATTATAGGAAAATTAATACATAGAGATCAAGTAGGCTTCATGCCAAATAGACAGGCAGGCGATAATATACGCAGGGCAGTGTTATTGGCACATATTGCTAAAAAACGGAAAATCCCTTTATGTTTTCTATCTCTCGATATTAAGAGGGCATTTGACACAGTATCCTGGCAATATATGCAATATTCATTACAAAAATGGGGTTTTGGACCCCACTTTTTAACATGGATCAAAGCATTATATAATAAACCCAAAGCCTATATAAAATATGCTGGATACAAATCTGAAGCCTTTAATATCGAAAGAGGTACCCGACAGGGTTGCCCATTATCTCCCTTATTATTTGCCCTTATACTCGAACCCATGGCCCAATACATCAGAACAAACCAAACTATAACTGGCATTGAAATAGGAGGTATTACACACAAATTATGTATATTTGCAGACGATATATTACTTTTTCTATCATCACCACAGGTCTCTGGTCCTAACTTAATACCAGCTCTTGATGGATTTGCAGCCCTATCCGGCCTTATGATTAATCCTAAGAAATGCCTAGTGCTTAATATTTCACTCACAAACATGGAATTGATCCCGGCTAGGGCTGCACTCCCATTCACATGGGCAGAAAAATCAATCCCATATCTTGGAATTCATTTAACAGCATCTCATTCTGACTTATTCTCAACCAATTATCCTCCTGTATTAAGACAGATCACAAATCTAATAAAACAATGGTCGCAACTTCCTTTATCCTGGATAGGGAAGATTAATGCAATCAAAATGACTATTCTACCCAAATTGCTTTATCTATTCAGAGTCCTCCCTATTCCAATTCCTTCCTATTTTTTGAGAATAGTACAAAAAAGAGCAACTTCGTTTATATGGGGCTCTTCTAAACCACGTATACCTATACACACACTACATCTTCCCAAAAATAAAGGAGGCCTGGGATACCCTAATTTTACTAACTACTACAGAGCAGCACATTTGGCCAGTCTATCCAAATACCATGCAAAACAGGAAATCCCATTATGGGTATTTATAGAGGCTTCAGAAAATGACCCTCTATTAATATCAAATTTATTATGGCTTGATCCTAAAGACCGCTTTAAAATTCATAATCCCATAACTAAACACTTCTTATCTCTCTGGGATAAACTAAAAACCAAATATCAGTTACAATCTGCACACAATCCTCTCCTTTCTTTTATCAGAAATCCGGCCTTTTATCCGGCATGGATCTACCCAAATTCTTTTAAAGCTTGGACAACATCAGGCATTCAGACACTAAATGACTTCATAGCATCTAAATCATTCCTTTCATTCCCATCGCTTAGAGAAAAATATGATCTACCAAACTCTGAGATATTCAGATATCTCCAAATCAAAAATTTCTATACACCATTCCTAAAGGGGGATACACCATTATCCCAATTATCCATTTTTGAATCAATCTGTACAAAAGATCCATTTGCTAAAGGTACAATTTCATCACTTTATAATCAATTATATGGAGTAGCAAATCTTAATAGACCCTCTTACGTTCAGAGGTGGGAGGAGGACCTGGGACGAACTTTAGAAGACACGGACTGGTCTAACATATGGCTCACATCTAAGTCATCCTCACCCAACATCTTAGCACTGGAGACAAATTATAAAGTCCTAACTCGCTGGTACCTTGTACCCGCTAGAGTGGCAAAATATTCACCTAATACCTCAGCTCTTTGTTTTCGAGGATGCCCAGAAATAGGCACATATTTACACATATGGTGGACGTGCCCAGTAATCCAAACCTTCTGGAAGGAAGTCTTCGTGATTGCATCTAAAATATTTAAAAAAATAATACAACCAGATCCATATTTAACTTTACTTAATCTAAAACCGGAATGGTTAACACTCTCTCAATTCAAACTTATGATCCAACTAATAACGGCTGCAAAACAAACAGTGGCCAAGGCATGGAAATCTTCTACCTTGGTACTAGCAGAAACAATTCACAGAATGAATAATACAATGTCCCATGCTAAGATGGTAGCCATCGATCAAAATCAAATTCCAAAATTTGAAAAACTTTGGCATCCTTGGATAAAACAACAGTTCCTGTCAAACTTCAATGACTCTGTCCTGTTGCCATGGTAACAGATTAAATGACTTACAGAGACACCCATTCTAAGGCTTCAAAGAGAACTAAAAAGAATAATAAACTGACGAGCGGGACAACCTTGTGGACCATACCTCTACCTTTCAACCCTTTTTCTTCTTTCTCTTTCCTTTTCTCCACCTTACGATTAAAGCTCATTATCAGAATTTATTTGACCTATATACACTCTACTTGTAAACAATATGTATAGTAGGTATAAATCATTTAAATACCTACAAAAGTAACTAAGGAAATGATATATATCTTTAATTTAGGTTTACGTGAACCCAATGTTTAATATTTGAAATTTCATGATATTTACCTATATAAACCCTACTGTAAAACAATGAGCTTACTTTATAGATCCTTGTAAACTTACTTTATGTATCTTTATAACATTGTATACTCAATAAACTTCTTTTGACAAGGAAAAATTCAATTACAAAATTAGAATTAAAAACATACTCAATTAAAATGCAGTGCATTAAAAAGGAATTCAGTAATCTCAAAAAAATATTATATTCACACTACAGCACCGATCCCAGCTGCAGCTGCCCCATGTCCCCTCTAATGCCCTGTACACACGGTCGGACTTTGTTCGGACATTCCGACAACAAAATCCTAGGATTTTTTCCGACAGATGTTGGCTCAAACTTGTCTTGCATACACACGGTCACAAAATCCGATCATTCTGAACGTAAAACACGTATGTCAGGACTATAAACGGGGCAGTAGCCAATAGCTTTCATCTCTTTATTTATTCTGAGCATGCGTGGTACTTTGTCCGTCGGATTTGTGTACACACGATCGGAATTTCCGACAACGGATTTTGTTGTCGGAAAATTTTATATCCTGCTCTCAAACTTTGTGTGTCGGAAAATCCGATGGAAAATGTGTGATGGAGCCTACACACGGTCGGAATTTCCGACAACAAGGTCCTATCACACATTTTCCGTCGGAAAATCCGACCGTGTGTATGGGGCATAAGACTGAGAAGACAATCAAACATGGTTGATCGCTCAGCTCTTGGTCCTCAGCCTGCAGAGAGCCAGTGACTCTATGTCACTGGCTCTGTGCTTTGCCCCTTCAGTGATCACTGGAGTACTGAGCTGTGGAGGGGGCAGGAGCGGCTTTTTTCATGCTTTCATCGGCTCACTGAGAGTTTGAGCCAGCTGCCAATCCAGACACCTGGGTGGATCCCAACTGTGAAGTCTGTGGTGTCAGCCAACAGCAGGCTTTAGCCCACTGTCTGCTGAAAATGGGTGACAGGAGTGCAGAACTAACTGCATTCCTGTAAACCACAGAGCTTTGGCCATACTTTTCCTTTAAAATAAAAAATAAAAAAAAGAATCAAAAATTTAAAATAAAACCCAAGAGGACACCATGTTAAGTCCATTCAGACTCAAAAGGGTTGATTTATTAAAGCTGGAGAGTGCAAAATCTGGTGCAGCTGTGCATAGAAACCAATCAGCTTCCAGGTTTTATTTGTCGAGGGTTAATGCAACAAGTTGAAGTTAGGTTTTCAACACAAAAACGCAGTCCAGATGTGTTCCTGCATTTGCGTTTACATGCATTTTTGATGCATTTTTTATGCATTCCAGTGTGGTTTTTTTCTATACTTTGGGACAAGGGAAGTCACATTATTTTCAATGGGAGTCAGCACAGTGCGATTTTGGAAAAAGGTCGCTGCACTAGACTTCAGTGCGATTTCAGCCCCATAGACTTCTATGTTATCTCAGAAGAAGTTACACTAATATGAAGGAGCAAATTAGTGACATGTGCGTTCAGGTGCATTTTGATGTGTTTTGCTACATTTAAGTACAGTTCGATGCAGAAAAAAATGCAGCATGTTCCAATTTTTTTTCTGCACTGGAATGCACTGGAACAGACTGTACTGGTATGAACTATGCAATTGGAATCCATATAACCTACTGCCCATGCATTTTTGATGCAGAAAAAAATGCACTGTAGTGCATCTGGCGAGAGCCTAAAGCCTTGTACACATGGTACGATTGTTGGCAGGGGATTGTCTGTTGACAGACTGTTGTCCTAAAATCTTACCGTTAGTACGCTCCTTTTGACAATTGTTGTCCAATGTTCGGCCAACAAATGTTGGATGGCAGGCTAGTAAATTTTCGGCAGACAACGCATTGACGTCAGATTTTCGTATGGTCAGTACACAAATCCATCACACAAAAGTCAAAAGTACAAACATGCATGCTCGGAATCAATGCTCACCAAACACGAAATTAGCAGAAGGGGCCCAAAGGGTGGTGCTCAAGAGCTGAAATTCCTCATAGTACGTCACGACGTTTGTGTTTGTTGCACGACAATTGTGTACCATTAGTATGCAAGACAAGATCCTGGCACATGCCCTTTTGACATAAAATCAGATGCTCAGTTGGCCAACAGTCGTACCATGTGTATGAGGCTTTAGAAGCCATACACAGCTGCACCAGATTTTGCACTCTCCAGTTTTAGTAATTCAACCCCACAGTTAAAAGTATACATCCATTTTGTTTTCTATCCTAGGAGATATCCATAATTCCACTGGAACTCCTCCGGCAGTGATAAACTCTGTCAAAATCCCACAACATGTAAATCTAAGGATCCCTATTATATATCTGTCTAAAGTGCAGAAAAACACTATGCTGCCTATATCCATTGATAATGTTTTGCACATTCACCAAAATTCTTTTTTTCAAAGTACGTCCAACATATTGAAAGGCATTGTAAAATATTAATAACATGTGTAGTATTGTATAACATAAAATAAGATATAATGTAGTTACATAGTTACATAGTAGGTGAGGTTGAAAAAAGACACAAGTCCATCAAGTCCAACCTATGTGTGCGATTATATGTCAGTATTACATTGTATATCCCTGTATGTTGCGGTCATTCAGGTGATTATCTAATAGTTTCTTGAAGCTATCAATGCTCCCCGCTGAGACCACCGCCTGTGGAAGGGAATTCCACATCCTTGCCACTCTTACAGTAAAGAACCCTCTACGTAGTTTAAGGTTAAACCTCTTTTCTTCTAATTGTAATGAGTGGCCACGAGTCTTATTAAACTCTCTTCTGCAAAAAAGTTTTATCCCTATTGTGGGGTCACCAGTACAGTATTTGTAAATTGAAATCATATCCCCTCTCAAGCGTCTCTTCTCCAGAGAGAATAAGTTCAGTGCTCGCAACCTTTCCTCATAACTAAGATCCTCCAGACCCTTTATTAGCTTTGTTGCCCTTCTTTGTACTCGCTCCATTTCCAGTACATCCCTCCTGAGGACTGGTGCCCAGAACTGGACAGCATACTCCAGGTGTGGCCGGACCAGAGTCTTGTAGAGCGGGAGAATTATCGTTTTATCTCTGGAGTTGATCCCCCTTTTAATGCATGCCAATATTCTGTTTGCTTTATTAGCAGCAGCTTGGCATTGCATGCCATTGCTGAGCCTATCATCTACTAGGACCCCCAGGTCCTTTTCCATCCTAGATTCCCCCAGAGGTTCTCCCCCCAGTGTATAGATTGCATTCATATTTTTGCCACCCAAATGCATTAATTTACATTTTTCTACATTGAACCTAAGTTTTCCATGTAGTCGCCCACCCCATTAATTTGTTCAGGTCTTTTTGCAAGATTTCCACATCCTGCGGAGAAGTTATTGCCCTGCTTAGCTTAGTATCGTCTGCAAATACAGAGCTTGAACTGTTTATCCCATTCTCCAGGTCGTTTATGAACAAATTAAATAGGATTGGTCCCAGCACAGAACCCTGGGGAAATCCACTACCCACCCCTGACCATTCTGAGTACTCCCCATTTATCACCACCCTCTGAACACGCCCTTGTAGCCAGTTTTCAATCCATGTACTCACCCTATGGTCCATGCCAACACACCTTATTTTGTACAGTAAACGTTTAAGGGGAACTGTGTCAAATGCTTTTGCAAAATCCAGATACACCACGTCTACGGGCCTTCCTTTATCTAGATGGCAACTCACCTCCTCATAGAAGGTTAATAGATTGGTTTGGCAAGAACGATTCTTCATGAATCCATGCTGATTACTGCTAATGATATCATTCTTATTACTAAAATCTTGTATATAGTCCCTTATCATCCCCTCCAAGAGTTTACATACTATTGATGTTAGGCTAACTGGTCTGTAATTCCCAGGGATGTTTTTTGGGCCCTTTTTAAATATTGGTGCTACATTGGCTTTTCTCCAATCAGCTGGTACCATTCCAGTCAATAGACTGTCTGTAAAAATTAGGAACAACGGTCTGGCAATCACCTGACTGAGTTCCCTAAGTACCCTCGGATGCAAGCCATCTGGTCCCGGTGATTTATTAATGTTAAGTTTCTCAAGTCTAATTTTAATTCCGTCCTCTGTTAACCATGTAGGTGCTTCCTGTGTTGTGTCATGAGGATAATCACTGCAGTTTTGGTTACTGAAGCCCCCCGATTCACTCGTGAAGACTGAGGAGAAGAATAAATTCAATACCTTTGCCATCTCCCCATCCTTTGTAACCAGATGTCCTTCCTCATTCTTTATGGGGCCAATATGGTCTGTCCTCCCTTTTTTACTGTTTACATACTTAAAGAATTTCTTGGGATTTTTTTTGCTCTCCTCCGCTATGTGTCTTTCATGTTCTATCTTAGCCGTCCTAATTGCACCCTTACATTTCTTATTGCATTCTTTATAAATTTTGAATGCTGAGGATGATCCCTTAACCTTGTATTTTTTGAAGGCCTTCTCCTTTGCTTTTATATGCATTTTTACATTGGAGTTAAGCCATCCAGGATGTTTGTTCGCTCTTTTAAATTTATTACCCAATGGGATACATTGGCTAATGCCCTTATTTAATATGCTCTTAAAGCAAACCCATCTCTCCTCCGTATTCTTTGTTCCTAATATTTTATCCCAATTTATGCCTTTTAGCAAGGTTTGTAGTTTAGAGAAGTTGGCTCTTTTGAAATTCAGTGTCTTTGTGTTCCCTTCATGTTTCCTATTTGTGTGATTTATACTGAAACTAATTGACCTGTGATCGCTGTTACCTAAATTGCCCCGTATTTCCACATCTGTGATCAGGTCTGTATTGTTGGTAATCAGTAGATCCAGTAATGTTTTATTTCTAGTTGGTGCGTCTACCATCTGACCCATAAAATTGTCCTGCAAGACATTAAGGAACTGGCGAGCCTTAAATGAATGCGCGGTTCCCTCCGCCCAGTCTATGTCTGGATAATTAAAATCCCCCATTATGATAACACTTCCCATCCTTGCTGCTAATCCAATTTGTGATAGGAGATCCGTCTCCACTTCCTCCCTCAGGTTAGAGGGCCTATAGCATACTCCCAGTATTATTTTCCCCTTAGCTTCATCCCTTTGGAGCTCTACCCATAAAGATTCCACCTCCTCCCTAGCCCCCTCAGTGATGTCATCTCTCACATTCACTTGTACATTATTCTTGATATATAGGCATACCCCTCCCCCTTTTTTACCCTCTCTATCCTTGCGGTATAGGGTATACCCTTGAATGTTTGCCAGCCAATCATGAGAGCTGTTGAACCAGGTCTCTGAAATTCCCACAAAATCCAAATCCTCCTTGTAAAACAGTATCTCTAGTTCACCCATCTTGTCCGCCATGCTCCTGGCATTAGTGAACATGCCACATAGTTTAGACCGGTCGCATATTGTCCTCGTATTGGGTGTTTCAAGATTGCAACTAGGACTTGCTACTATACTCACCTTGTGTTTTTGTGCTTTGGTTAACCTACCACTAATGCCCCCAATACTACCCTCTGGAATATCTTCCGCGCTGGCTATCACTGTCTCTGGACCCTCCCCCCATCGCCTAGTTTAAAAACCCCTCTAACTTTTTGGCCATCTTCATTCCCAGCAGATCTGCACCCCCCTCATTTAGGTGCAGTCCGTCCCTTCTATATTACCGGTTACCGACTGAGAAGTCGGCCCAGTCCTCCAGGAACCCAAACCCCTCCTTACTACACCAGCTCTTCAGCCACTTGTTTACTTCCCTAATCTCCCTCTGCCTTTCTGGTGTGGCTCGAAGTACCGGTAGTATTCCTGAGAACACTACCTTGGAGGTCCTTTTCCTCAATTTAGCTCCTAAGTCCCTAAAATCGTTCTTTAGGACACTCCATCTGCCTCTGACTTTGTCATTGGTGCCAACGTGCACCATGACAGCCGGGTCTTCCCCAGCCCCTCCCAGTAATCTGTCCACAAGATCTGTGATGTGCCGAACCCGAGCGCCCGGTAGACAACATACTGTTCGGCGCTTCAGGTCTTGGTTACAGATTGCCCTCTCTGTCCTTCTAAGAATTGAGTCCCCTACCACCAGAATCTGTCTTTCCTTTTCCTTTGCTGCCCCCCCATTCTCACTGGAGGAGTTCTTCCCCTGGCAGCTAGGAGAGTCCCTCAGCTCCAGCAGTGCTGGTCCCTGACTGGTTTCACCAATGTCACTTAATGGAGCGTACTTATTGGGATGCTCCAGTCCTGGATCGGCCTCTCTGGCACTTCCCCCTCTACCCGTCCTGACTGTCACCCATCTACTCTTTGCTAGTGCCTGCACCTCTTTGTCTCCACCCGCCTCTGTGCTGGCCCCTGCCGGCACCTGCCGTGTACGTTCCTGGCTCACCTTTAGTATGGAGGGACTTCTCAGTGCTGACAGTTGCTTCCCTAGATTCAGAACCTGGGCTTCCAGGGAAACAATGTGCTTACATTTTGCACAGCAGTATTCGCCCTCGATCGGATGATCAAGGAACGCATACATGCGGCAAGATGTACAAAGAGTCGCCTCTCCACACCCGCCGGGCATCGTACCTATTAAATTTAGTGAGGATTTGGGGATTTTACCCTGTCCAAATTACCTAACAGCTAGCTTCCTGGCACTAATACTCAAGACAATACACAGGTACACAACAAGACAATACACAGGTACACAACAAGACAATACACAGGTACACAACAAGACAATACACAGGTACTCACAGACCTACGTGCACTCGCAATACACAAGTACACAGTACACAATACACAAGTACTAACGATCCACACACACTACTCAGACAACACTCAGATACTCACACTACACAGGTACTATGACCCCTGTTACAACCTCCTGTTTTAAACTCTGGTTTTTTAACTCCCACTTATTCCAGCTCCACTTACACCAAGTTCCACAGCTTCAGACTGAGCACGCTCAGACTGAGTCCTACAACCAGTTAAATAGGCACCTGTGAGCAATTAACCACACCCCTTAATTGATAGACTGATGAAACCAGAGAAAAAAAAAAAAAAAAAAAAAGCTATTTAAAAAAGTGACAGCAAAAGGCAAATTAAAAACTAAAAGGAAAAGCCCCAAAAATGCAACCCAGCAAACAAACAGCAAACAAACAGCAAGCAAACAGCAAACAAACAGCAAACAGCAAACAGCAAACAAACAGCAAACAAACAGTAAACAAACAGCAAACAGCAAACAAACAGCAAGACTTGTACACTCTAACTCTGGTTTTTTAACTCCCACTTATTCCAGCTCCACTTACACCAAGTTCCACAGCTTCAGACTGAGCACGCTCAGACTGAGTCCTACAACCATATAGGCACCTGTAAGCAATTAACCACACCCCTTAATTGATAGACTGATGAAACCAGAGAAAAAAAAGTCTGAGATAGTCTGAGATACAAAAGTAGTACAATTCCTCCTATTTATTCTACTATATCTGCACCCTTTACATTTACCACATGAAAAGAAACCTTTTCAATCCAGAAAAGTAATTTTCCTTCAAGGCGGATCCAATATCTTCTTTCCAATCCTGTCCCCAAAATTCAGGGCTTTTCTATAAACAGATTTTGGATTCTTAGGTAACACTAGTCCAAGGACTTTATCCATGCACAAATAGACCAATGTTTATAGAAAATTGATTCAACTTTCCTATATTGTGAATGAAAACCAGGGATAAAGCTCAGTTGCTGTTCTGATCATATGTCCTTAATTGCAGAATCCCTGTTATGTAGACATACATCTCTAGGGATGGAGAACATTTCCAAAATGGTCTTATCAAGAACATTATAGGAATATTCCTGTATAAATCTCTTTTTAATACCTGGGATTGTACCAAATAATCCTGGTTAGTTGTACAGTTTCTCCTGACTCTCATCATTTGTCTTCTGGAGATATTATTTAACCGTACTGGATGGTATCTATTCCTATCAGCTGACTTAAAGAAAACTTTGGTGTACAAGGAATTAGCCTGCCTGAAAATGGTCACATCTAGAAAGTTAATTTCTTCCCTACTCTATTGATGAACAGCAGGTCATGATAAAATCTTTGGTAAAACAGAAATTTGGATATTTAGTGACTATAATCAAATGTATCCTCCCATTCAGACATGAACACCTTTGCAAAACTGGGTGCAAATTTTGCACACATTGCAACTCCTTGATATCAAAATAATCATGGGTAAGACAAAAGTCCAATGCTTTTCTTAAAAATGTTTTTGGAGCATTTGGGATATCATCTATTTTGCTCAGGACCCAATTCAGGGCCCACAACTCATCATCATGTGAAATTTTTCTACTCTGCTCTGGAAAAAATAAAACAACAAAAAAAAAAACAAAGGAAGCACAAATCATAGGGCAATATGGCTCTTTATTTAAAGGTGATCTGGGATTCTGCTGTATTAAGGGCATGCTGACAAGTAGAGAGCATGTGAATGTTTTCACACAAGTATGTTTTTATTGTTAAATAAAGAGCCATACTGCACTATGACTTGCGCTTCCCTTGTTTTTGTTTACCATGTTTTTAAGTTGTCACCAGTCCTTGTTAAAGACAAAAGGCATGGCTGCAGAGATCGAAACGTGCTAAAGGAAGAACACCTGAGCTTGAAATGGGGATTTTTTGGTTCAGTTTAACTCTGCACTTAGAACGGTACTGAAAAAGATATCAGCCTTCTGTTTCTTGACTTTAGTCATAATATTAATAAAATGTAAAGTTTTTTTCTATAAAAATCTGTCAAAATATGAATATAATCGCGGGCAGTGGTATTCACATGAGTGTCCCTTAAAGCTCTAACAATCATAGGTGATGGTAGTCTCAGTCTTTCTATTCTTCCATCTCATACCTCAAAGCTTTCTTCACCAGCGGTAATAGGCAGCACTTCTGAAACAGCCTTTAACTTGCAATAAGAATCAGCATGGAAATTGTACTTTGATTCAGTGGTTCACACTTTACAGGTATGGCTAGTAGCTTTTGTGTAACTGGAGGTGATATCACCTGACAAACAACAGCACATCTAGTTTCTTAAAACCTTTTTGGACACATGCATTTATTTTACGTGATTTAAAACCACCTCATTGAAAGACTAAAGTGGTTGTAAACCCTTACATATACCCAGTGAAGTGACTGGCCTCGGGTAATACACAGGGATAAAAACAAATCCTCCTACATAAGTTATCTGTTTATCTATAGCTGTCTTTCCCCTACATACTTTTAAAGTGCAGAATCTACATGGGATCTCTCAGCTATGAAATTAAGGGGATGGAGAGCTAAAGTTACATCAGTGATGAGAGCTCTGAGAGCTGTTTGGAGGGAAGTGACAAGATCTTCCTTCACACAGCACACAGGAACAGAGCTGAGGCTCCTCATTCTTAGAGCTCTGGGTTGAGACAAGTACACACTGTAGAGGAATATGCTTTGTTCATATTTCTTTTTTTTTTTTAATTTAAGATTTTTATTGGTTTTACGAAGAGAAAAAGAATACAGAAACATCGCCAATTGGGCATACCCTGGCGTCTTAATGTTTACATAAACGGCAGTGAGGGTAAAGCTTATTTAAGTGTAGCATTTATCGAACTATTTCAAGAACAAGTGGTTAGGAATAAGTAAACGATTATACTATAGATAACTATGGTAGCATACAGTAATCCTGTAACAGTAAGCTAAGTACTGTGGGTGTGGAAATTTGTGTGCAATAAAAGTAATGGCATAACAATGTGAACTGTATTGAGTTTCATAACAAGATGTCCGTGAGACTGCAGTAAGGAAGCAAGCTGGTGCAGGATCCAGCTAAGCTAAAGATAGATTTGTTATGACAGTGGAGTACTTCTAGAGTCCAGAATTCAAGGTCGCCAGTTTCTATTAAAGCGCTTAGTGGACATGTTGGCCGTGGCAAAAGAGAATTCCATCTGGAAATGTAGGTTAAGTCTGTGGATGGCATCTCCTAGTACAGGTGGATCGGTTGATTTCCACTTCTTTGCGATTGTCAGTCTTGCAGCAATGGAGAATATGTGTGACCAGAGTTTGCAAATGATTAGGCAATGTGGGGACCGAGAGTCCTAGGAGTAGGTCAAGTGGGGATAGAGATTGGGATATACCACACAGAGACTCAATTAGATTTTGCACCTTTCTCCAAAAATTTTTGACAAGGTGGCACTCCCACCATATGTGTGAAAGAGATCCAGTTTCAGCACATCCCCTCCAGCATTTTGGTGAGGTGTTTGGGTAAATTTTCGCTAGCCTTTCTGGGGTAAAATACCACTTGTGAAAAAGCTTTTGTAGTGCTTCCCAGTGGTTAATGCGGTGCGACAGGCGTAAGTGTAGTGTGAGGGCCTTCGGCCAGTGCAGTTCTGAGGGTGGTTGGTCCAACAGTGAGGACCAATACTGCAAGGAGGAAGACAGCTGGTTAGTAGTTGGTTTTGTGAGCAGCTTGTACATAAAGGAGGTTCCTTTGGCCTTAGGTGTATCTGTATTGTAGAACTTGAGCATAGGGAGTGAAACACAGTCCGAGGTTGACCAGCATATTTTTGATAGGCTAGATCTAATCCTTAAGTAAAGAAAAAACGTATGTTTGGTTAATCCATACTTCTGCATTAAATGCTCAAATGAAAGCAAACCTAATGGTGAAAAGAGCATATCTAGGTAGCAGATGCCAGCTTTTGTCCATTCTGAGAGAGGTAAGTCTGGGGAGATAAGGTGTAGCGCCTCAGTGGGTATTGCTGTCAGTGTGTCCTTTGATATCCCTCTTTTGAGTTGCAGTATTGAGGTCCAGACTCTTGTGGAGGATGTGATGGTATCAAGAGGGTATCATTTGGGGTGAGGGTTAAGCCACAGTGCGGCTAGGAAGAGTTTAGGGTCTGTGGGTAGTAGGTTGGCTTCAATTTGAGAACATTGTGGTCAGATAAACACCACACAACCTGGAAACAGTTGATCCAGAATAGTTGCTTGGTGATATGCTTGAACATCCGGGTCACCCAGGCCTCCATGTTGAACTGGGGTTGTAAGTATGGCTTTTTTTATTCTAGGTCTTTTTTGTTGCCAAATAAAGCCATTGATGATCCCTTGGATTTTTTTGATCTGATTTTGCACTAGAGGTAGGGGTAATGTACGAAAAAAATATAGGACATGGGGAAGTAAATACATTTTTGTCTGAGCTATCCTACCAGCCTAGGAGGCTGGGACCTTACTTAGTTCTTTTATTAGTTGTGTAAGCTTGCCCACGAGGTCTTCCAAATTAATTCTTAATAGCAACCGACTTGGGAATGTTAGTTGAATACCCAGGTATGGGAGAAAGGAGTTAGGGGCCCAAGCAAAGGGGGAGCTAGTGGTATTGATGTTTAAGGTTTGATAGTCTAGGCCAAGGTTAAGCATTAGAGATTTGCTGTGGTTCAGATTGTACATTGATACAGCGCTGAACATGTCAAGAACTCGTTGGACCGCTGGTAGAGACGAGAGCAGATTGGTTAGGGCAATGATCACGTCATCCGCGTATAAGCCGATTTTGTGATCAGTTTGTCCGATTTTTATACCCGTGATCGAGGGGTCAGATCTAATGAATTGTGCTAAGGATTCCATTATCATGGCAAAAATTAGATGGGACAACGGGCACCCCTGTCTCGTGCCATTAGTAATTTGGAATGGGTTGGAGACAACACCCCATGTCCAAATGCGTGCAGATGGGTGAGTGTATAGGCCTAGTATGGCAGAGAGAAAGGTGCCCGAAAGTCCAAATTTTTGGAGCACTGCCTCCATGTATGGCCAATAGACCCTATCGAACGCCTTCTCTGCATCCAAAGATAGGAAGCGAGAAGGCGTTCGAGTGTGCTCTTTCCACTGGACAAGGTCAATAAAACGTCTAGTTCCATCTGAGGCCTGTCTGCCGGGCACAAATCCTACTTGGTCAGGACTAATAATCTGGGGGATGATGGTGGAGAGGCGTTGTGCCAATAGTTTGGCATAAATTTTGGTGTCTGTGTTAAGGAGTGATATCGGCCTGTAGTTGGCTGGGTTGTCTGGGGGCTTACCCGGTTTGGGAATGGTAACCACTAAGGCATCTAGGGATTCCTCAGGGATTATGCCTGTGGTAGCAAATTGATTATACATGGTACATAGGTGGGGGACTAAGAGTTGGGTAAATGGCTTATAATATTCATTGGGTAGTCCGTCAGGTCCTGGCGCTTTATGTAGAGGTAAGTTGTTTATCACTTTTTGGATTTCGGTCTGTGAAAAAGGTGTCACTAGGCAGTCAAGTTGTTCTGGGGAAATCGAGGGGAGGGAGATAGAGGATAAAAATGTTTTTATATCATCTTGGGTAGGTGCGAGATGGGGATCTGTTTTCGTAAGGTTGTAAAGCTTTGTGTAGAAATTGCCAAATTCGTTGGCAATATCTAACGGATTGGTCAAGCGTTTGCCCTGGGGGTTGGTGATAAATGCGATTTTTTTATTGGAAAGTTGCTTTTTAAATTGTTTGGCCATAAAAGCTCCTGACTTATTGGCTGATGAATAGATCTGAAGTCTTAGTCGCTTGATAAAATAATCAAAATTTTTGTGGAGATGACCACTTAGTTGGGATCTAAGCCTTTTAAGTTCTGAAGAAACAATATTAGAAGGGGATCTCTTCTTTATTTGTTCAAGAGATCGAATTTGTTTCAGGAGGGACTCGGTAATATGAGAGTGTTGTTTTTTAGCCTGGGCCCCAAGTTTAATAAAAAGACCCCGTAGACAAGCCTTGTGAGCATTCCAAACAATAGCACAGTCAGTTACAGAATTAACATTTTGCTGGAAATAGTTATCAATCTCGGACCGTATCTGGGACTCAAAGGTGGGATTGTTGAGAAGGGAGGTGTTCAATCTCCAGACCGTATGTCTAGTAGTTTGGGAAGGAAATGCTAGTTTGATTGTGACTGGAGCGTGGTCAGACCACGATATGGTGCCTATGGTGGAGGCAGTAATAGATTGTAGTAGGTGTTTATCTGTTATGAATAGGTCAATTCGGGAGTAAGATTGGTGCGGGGGGGGGGGAATAGGTGTAGTCTCTCTCCTCATCGTGCATGCACCTCCATGAGTCATATAGGTCCTCTTTTTTGAAAATATTAGATATCACTGAGGGCCTACTTCTCGCAGCATTGGAAGTATCAAGTGCAGGGTCAATTACTTCATTAAAATCTCCACATATTATCAGGGGGGGCAGATCTGTAAGGAGCTAGTTTGGCAAAGAGATTGGTATAGAATTTTTTTTGGGCTGTGTTGGGGGCATAAATGTTAACTATATTGAGAGGGCGGTTGTTAAACGTGGCTAATAGGATTGAGAATCTGCCATCTTCGTCACTTTCACAGTGGTGTAGCTTAAAATCTATTGATGCGTTTATGGCAATCATTACTCCTCTCTTTTTTTTAGGGGCGCTTGCAAAGAAGCAGTGGGGATATTTTTTGTGATTGCATTGTGGTTGTTTAAGCTTAGCAAAGTGTGTTTCCTGGGTGCAGATTACATCTGCACGCTGTTGTAGTGCTTCTTTCCATAAGAGGTTACGCTTAAATGGTGAGTTTAGGTCTTTAACATTGAGGGAGGTAATCGAGAGCGTCATAGTGGTAGTGCAGTTGTGAGGGCCTGGGCAGGGGGAGAGAGACTTCACCTACTGTTGATGAGTGTAAAATATACAAGCAGATGTATAAATGCCGTATATGGTACAGGTATATGACAAAAACCAGTGAGTTGCCAAATACAAACAAACTAAAATTCTAGGAGAGAAATATAGTCAATGTAGATTAATCGATACTGTAATCAAGAAATAAAAGAAATAAAAAATCAGAAAAATGTGTGCTTAGCACAACTTTAAACCTGAGGGGTGGTGAGGAGAAGGTACAGATGTGTCGCCCAGGCTGGATATGAGTAGATCTGGGGACCTGGGCTTAAACCAAGGTTAGGTCTTTTTGGATGTTTTATTCGCCATATTTCTGGAGTCAGATGGCTTGTGGGAGGGAGTAGTTTGTTCCGCTTCTCTGGGAGCAATGGGGAGTAAATCCCAGTTGGTGAGCTTCTTGTAGCCATCTTTCAGAGAGAGAATAGGTACGATCTTTTGTTGGTGAGTAACCAGCAAACCCACTTGTATGTTATATTTTTCTGTTGAAGGATGGAAGTCACAGGGGCGAAAGCTCTGCGCATCTCCATTGTGGCAGGGGACAGGTTAGTGAACAGCTTGATATTAGTGTAAGGGGCTGGCAGGGATTTCACGGATCTGGCTCAGATTACGGATCACGGATCAGAGAGAACTTGTTCCTTAACATGGAAGAAATGTATACGCGCCAAAATATCTCTAGGGATATCATCGGAGAGGTGTGGCGGTTTAGCAATTCTGTCAGCCCGGTCGATTAGAGTGTTGCGGGCGTTAAGGCGTGGAAGTAAGACAGAGATAAGTTGTTGCAAGTAAGGAGTTATTTCGTTCGGTTTGACCGGTTCAGGGATGCCTCTGAATTTGATGTTGTTCCGCCTAGAGTGGTCTTCTACGTTCGCCAATTTCATTTTAATACGGTGGATTTCTTCCGAGTGATGCTCATGAGCATCTAACATTTCGTTAGATTCTTGCAGATTTTCTTCTGGAGCATCTGTACGCTCTTCTAGGCAGTCTATTTTGTCATACATCTGGGATAATGAGATCTGGAGCTCTCTGTGCAAATCCTGCTGCACTGTAAGAAGCATAGATTTCAGCATAGCTTCAGATACTGTGTTGTCAGTGACAGGTATAGCAGCCAGGGAGGGAGTATTTTGGGCTCTGTGTGTCCCTGCAACAACATGGGACCTTAGCTGCTTCTTTGCATGTGGCTCTTTATTTGGGGAATGTGCAGGGGAGGTAGCCAGCCTCTTACCTCTGTCTTGCTGAAGTCCTCCTGGGGATTCCTCTGGAGGGGGATGTGTGTCTATGCTGTCTTTGTTAATTGATGTAGTTGTTTTTCCCTGAGCAGGGAGCGCTGGAGAAGTAGCAGGCAGGCACTCTGGGTTATTGTGGAGGAGCTCGCCGTCGATATCGTCAGCGCCATCTTGGGCCTTCTGCATGGCGGCGGCCGTCGGATAATAGTCGGTGAGGCGGTGGGGATTTGGTGGCTTGTAACGCGGCATCGATATGCCCTGGAGTCTCCCCAGTCCTTCCCTGCTTTTGTGGTGTAAGCAGCGGAAAGGAAAGTAGCTAGGGGTTGCCGGTATCCAAACCGTGGAGCGGAGCTCGGACTTCAGGCAGCCATCCTGGTCCGCAGCAGGCCACGCCCCCGCTTTGTTCATATTTCATGTCTGAGGTTTACAACTACTTTAAGGATATAAAGTTCATAACCTCATTATCTTCTCCTCTACCCACAGGAATGGAATACTGCAAGATCCCATTAGCTTTTTTGCCTCCTGCAGATTGTGGCTGCTCACAGAGATAGGTGAACAGATAAGATAATAAATGTCCTTTTTGAAGTCACTCTTCCTGAGTCCACTGCCTCACACATTGACACATTGATACTTTAAAGTCCCAATCCAAGATCATCTCAGAAGTGCTTTTAAATGTAACCCTGTTTTACACCCTCTGCAGGCTACAGGCATGTTATGATGCTACATTTGTGGTATTAAGGAGCAGAGCCTTCATTTTATCTGTGAGAACAGGACAGAATCTGTAATAGATTTGAGTGTCTTTACTCAAATGGGTCTTGTGGATAATAAGTGCAGTCTCAATTGAGAAAATACAGTATATCATTTGTCATAGGGAATAATCCACAGAGTGTTGTTTTTAAAAGTCCACACATTGAATTGTAAGAACAATTAATATCCAGCGTACTATCAAACTTTGTGAAAAAGAGGGGATAGGTATGGCACTGCTCTTATTAAGAGGTGACCTACAACCTCTAAATACTTGAGGGGTGTGTGTCATGGGTGCATTTAGTGCAAAAAGTGACAAAAAAATGCAGAAAATAAATATTCGTATATTCATAAAAATCCACAAAAAGTCCTACTGTGTAAACTTCCTAACCACTTATATATAATGCATATTGTTGTGTTCAAACGAAAACGCAATCCTGTGCAAAACCTGCAATTCAAAGTGACATTTCTGTGCAAAAAAATCCAACATATATGACTGGTGTATAATTTTTCTGTGAAACTGGGTTCAGAAATATGTATATACCGTCCTTAAACCCTGGTGTATAAAAAAAGTCCAAGAAAGTGACAATGTGCTCCTTCAAATTGTTCTGTGCTTCTTGGAAAGCAGTGCCCCATAAGAAACGCACTCACCACTATTATTCACCCCACAAGGAGGTATATCACCTTCAGAGTATGAGCCACTGTGCAGCCTGTGGAGTGGGAGGAAACTTCCTGTCCTGTGTTCTCCAAGTGCCTCCTTGACTGTGATGTAAATGGTCTCCTCACTGTTAACCTCTTAGATGTTGCCCACATGTAGAGAGGAAAGAGACTCCATAGTGTGATACCGTACAAATATCCAAACATTTATTAATAATACTGATGGGTACTCATGTTTACTAAAAATCATTAAAAGCGAAAACAGTATTTAAAAACAGGAAACTGGATCGATCTGCGCTCCGTGGCTCGAAACCGGAAGTAATGCAATGACGCTGTATAGTCCTGCCCTACGCGTTTCATCAATGGGACATCATCTGGAGCGGTGCCATCCTGCTACACCATCCGGTTTTTATAGGGTATGAGGTGTGTCCTAAATTGATGGCCATGTTACCGCGGCCATTTTTGGTTAGTCCAGGCTTCAGCATGGAGGATGCTATTGCTAGTAGTGTGATTTAAAATGCCAATACACAACGCTACTCCGCAACATGACTAGGGATAATTTTAAAAGGACTACTTAATTCCAAGTTGTAACGGACACACCGCATAATACTAAAATACATATCATAATACACAATATTACAAATTACAATTAAGTTAAAAAACAGATAAGAAATATAATTGCATTATGGTATTGTGCTGGACTAGAGGTAAAAAATGATGTATAGGTGGACATAAGAGAAAAGAGGGTATTATTGCGATAAAAAATGCAAAAAATTTAAAAAATTGCAAAAAATTGAGCAAGTCGCATAAAGTCACAAAAAATTGCTAGAAAATTGCTAAGAATTGCTAAAAAGTATGTAAAGTGCATTTATACATGCCTTCATCATTCACAAAAGCAAAAAATGCAAAAAAAAAGGCAGAAAATCACAGCAAGTCCCATAAAGGGCAAAAAAGTTGCTAAAATGCTAAAAATTGCTAAAAAAGTATGTAAAGTGCACTTATACATACAAAAATGCCTTCTATATTCAAAAATAGCCTTCATCATACAAAAATAGTGCAATAGTGTTATACTACTGGCATCTTAGATTAAAGGTGGAAGTGATATATAGTGTAGTAACATCAATAGGGCATGAGAAATAGGAAAAAAGAAGGGAGTGTAATTGCGGCAAAAGTGCAAAAAAGCCAAAAATTACAAAAAATGCTGTAAATCGCATAAAGCAGCAAATAGCTAAAATTGCTGAGAAATGTATGTCAGATGTATCACGTGCATACAGAAATGCTTTAAAAACATATGATGAAGACCATAGTTGATGGGGGAAACCTTTATAGTAAAAACTTCAACAAAAGAAGATAAAATTAGAAGTTGGTGAGGAAGCAGTTTAAATCAATAAATAAATGTCAATGTTCAGGCCTTTAGGCTCAAGGGTGTCTAAAGTAAAGATCAACCTGGTCTCATTTTGGGGGATTTTTATTCTTTTATTATCTCCTCTCCAATGTCCCTTTATCTTGTCTATACCATAAAAAATGAGACCAGATGGGTCCTCATTGTGGCACTCTTTAAAGTGTCTGGATACACTATGCTTTGTAAAGCCTGTTTTGATATTGTTTATGTGTTCCCTAATTCTAACGAATAAGGGTCTGGTAGTTCTGCCCACATATTGCTTGTGGCAAGGGCATTCCAGAACACATTTGACATGTGTGCTGGTGCACGTTATTAACTCCTTTATTTTGTATTCTTTCCCTGTAGTAAGAGATCTAAAAGCCACCTTCTTTCATTCCGTTTTTTTGCTTTTTCTGCAGGGAAGACACTTTCCACATTTAAAAAATCCATTTAGATCTTTGGAAATCTTGGTTTGTTTAGGGGGATCTAGTGCATTGTGCACCAACCTATTTCTTAGAGCAGGAGCTCTTCTGTAAATGAAAGAGGATTTATTTGGAAGTAAGTTTCTTAAAATGTTGTCTGATCGTAGAACAGGCCAGTGTTTTTAAGAATCTTTTCTACTAATTTATGCTGTCGGCTGAAACCTGTGAGAAAGGCCATCTCATTGTACCAATTATTTTTCTCATTCTTCTTCTGCTCTATCACGTTATTTTTGTCCATTGCTCTGATTTGATTCTTTAGGGATTCCAGGTTCTTCTTTTTGTATCCCTTTTCCAAGAACCTCTCAATGAATATATTGGCCTGGTAATCATAGTCTTTTAGGGTACTGCAATTGCGTCAAATGCGCATAAGTTGGCCTTTTGGTACATTTCCTACCCATTTGGGGTGATGACAGCTATTAGTGGGAATGTATCCACTGCGATTGGTCTTCTTGAAAAAAGTTGTGGTGTGTAATTTCCTTCCTGCCTTAAAAATTTGGTGGTCCAGATAATCAATGCTTTGTTTGTCCCATACTCCTGTGAACGTAATGCCATAAATATTGTGATTTATTTCTTCAAGGAAACTCTTCAAATCATTTTCTGTGCCTCTCCATATAAGAATGATGTCATCAATGTACCGTTTGTACAATTTTAGATTTTCTATTCTCACACCATAAATTTGTTCCTCCTCCCATCTATTAAGAAACAGGTTTGTGATGCTGGGGGCATATTTGGCCCCCATAGCTACTCCCTTATTTTCCATGTAATATTCTCCCTTGTACCAAAAGAAGTTGTGGCTTATTGCCATCTTTATGCCTTCTAAAATATAGTTGATCTGGGCTTGTTTTAGCTGTGTTTGGGTCTGCAGAGCCCATTTTACACTGCTAATACCATCCTCTTGTATAATGTTGGTATAGAATGAGTTGACATTGATTGTTACTTGTGACAGACCTAGCCGGGAGAGAGACTTTTGGAGGGGACTGTATGCTAGCCTCTTACCGATTGATCGGGGGCCCTTGCATTTGGGGGAACGGTGCATTTTGTGAGCTGTATGCCTGGGGACCCTGGATTTGCCATATTGGAATAGTGGCTGATTCATAATGCTAGGACAGATACTGTTAGGAGATGCTGATGTAAATTCCAACACCTGTCTGTCTATTGTTTGCTGAAAATGTGTATTGTAAATAAGTCTACTATGGGATCTAAGAGTCATTAGATCCCCATTGTTATTTGTGTTAATTAACTCTGCTATTGTGTGAAGAAGAGTCTATGTTGATTGTGATAATGTTGATTGGATTTTCTGAACTACAAGATGGCCAGTCTGGCCTAACGGTCATGTCTGAGTCATCTAATCTGTCTAAAGGGATTAGTTAATTAGCTCATGTTAATTAGGTTAATTAGGTTACAGCTGTATTGTTAGAGTAATATGAGCAGGAGGTCTGCACCTACACTTTGAGTTTATAAAAGCCTGTATTTTGTCAATAAAGAGAGATTCCTGGTTGAACTTACATACAGCCTGCCTGGTGTTTGTTCTGAGCTATCACAACTGGGTTAGAACGGCACATAGCTGTAATTCTAATCCCGGAGCATTGGATGACCGAACCATCAGACATTGCAATATGATTCAATAGCTGCAGAGGAGTGTCGGGAGAGTGGAATCGAGTGAGCAAGGGGCTTGTTACATTACTAAAAAATCCTCATCTGTTATCTTAATGTTTTTCAACTCCAGGATTAGTTGCTTGCTATCCTTCAGATAGGATTTATCCTCTGGTACACGTGGCTGTAGAAAAGTGTCTAAGTATTCCCCTAGCCTGGAGAATAGGGAGTCTATGCAACTTATTATGGGTCTGCCCGGTGGTTTTTCTTGTTTTTTATGAATCTTAGGGACATAATAAATAATTTGGGTTTTAACTATAAATTTCACTTCTTTCTTGGATAGAATCCCCTTATCTTTTCCTTTTTATACAAATGCTTTCAGATTCTTCTCATATTCCCCTTTCGGGTTGCCCTTGAGTTTTTTGTACATATCCGCACTTAGCAACTTTCTCATCTCTTCTTCATAGTCTGTTTTTCTAATGATAACCAACCCCCCTCCTTTATGCGCTGGCGGATGATCACTTCCTTCTTTTTCTCTATTTCCTTTATTGTTTTCCATATTTTCTCTTTTCTGAATTTCTTCACCTTTAAATTCTTTACATCTTCCTCCACCATTTTTTTTTAAACTTCCAAACTTTCATTATTTTTAGATTTGTGATTAAAAATGGAATTATTCCTTATTGGGTATGTTTAAACTCTGTATCAACTATTTTTCTTTGAGGGATTTATTTTGATGCAAAAAACTTTTTTATGTTTAGTTTCCTAATAAATTTCTGCAGGTCAATGTACACTTCAAACTTGTCTAGATCTTTATCTGGAACGAATTTCAGACCCAGGTTTAATACCTGCATTTCTTACTCATTGAAATTGATATCAGTTAGATTAAAAATACCGCTCCCTAGTATTCTCGCTTCTTTTTCTTTGTCCCCCCCTCATTTACCTCTAGTCCGCTTTTTCTTTCCCATCTTTGGGGTCTCTGGGGGGCTTCTTGTCTGTCCCCCTGATGGGGTCTTCTGTAATCCCAGTTGACTTCTCTCTGTTCTGGGTAGTCGGTCCTCTGATGTCCCTGTGTGTTGTATCTTCCATGGTTCCTTCGTGGTCCCCAATTTTGATAATAATTTCTTTGGGGTCTTTCTTCCCATTGTGGTCTTTGTGGTCCGAAACCCCTCTTGTTCTTAGTGGTCTTCCCCTGTTCCCTCTGGGAAAAAAAATCCCTCCTTTGTTGTAGTTCGTTTTGAGGGTAACCTTGATTGATAGGTCTAGGGGGAGAGTACCTGTTGGGATGCCTCTGAAACCTTGGTGTTCTCTGAGCATTCCCATGATGGTACTCATTCAGTAATCGCTCTTGATTTCTCTGATCTCTGTATGTGGGAGTTCTTTCACCTACTCCACGTGTGGGACTTCATTCATTCCTTGTTGCAGGTCTGGGGTTTTCTGCTGTCTGTGGTCTGATTTCATTCCATCTTATTGTTTCTCTTTCTAATGAAGGGTCCCTAGAGTCTTCTGTCATAGAGATGTTGGGATGGGATGTCTCACCAAATGATGGGGTTAATGATAAAGGTCTAATGGATGAATGGTATAGGTTTTTTAACCAATGTTAAACAGACCTTCTGCAGAAAATAATCACTAGGAGACAATACAAATTAAAAAACATAGAAACAGAAGTACAACTCCTAAGAGAACAACTCCTCCCATTTGCTGATTCCAATGAATTTAAGGAGAAGGAAACCAACCTTCAAGAAGTAATTAAAAAATATGATAAGGAAATACAACAAAAGAAACAAAAGAAATTCCGCAGAGATGTACTGGATTATAGGAATCGACAGGTTTACAAATGGCAAGCATATGACAATTATCTGCAGGAAGATAATAAAATCTCTATGACAGAAGACTCAAGGGACCCTTCATTAGAAAGATAAACAATAAGATGGAATGAAACCAGACCACAGACAGCAGAAACCCCCAGACCTGCAATAAGGAATGAAAGAAGTCCCACGCGTGGATTAGGTGAAAGAACTCCCACATACAGAGATCAGAGAAATCAAGAGCGATTACTGAATGAGTACCATCGTGGGAATGCTTAGAGAACACCAAGGTTTCAGAGGCATCCCAACAGGTACTCTCCCCCTAGACCTATCAATCAAGGTTACCCTCAAAATGAAGCACAACTAAGGAAGGATTTTTGTACATTTTTGTGTACATTGACCTGCAGAAATTTATTAGGAAACTAAACATAAAAAAGTTTTTTGCATCAAAACAAATCCCTCAAAGAAAAATAGTTGATACAGAGTTTAAACATACCCAATTAAGGAATAATTTCATTTTTAATCCCAAATCTAAAAATAATGAAAGTTTGAAAGTTTTTAAAAAAATGGTGAAGGAAGATGTAAAGAATTTAAAGGTGAAGAAATTCAGAAAAGAGAAAATATGGAAAAAAATAAAGGAAATAGAGAAAAAGAAGGAAGTGATCATCCGCCCGGCGGATAAAGGAGGGGGGTTGGTTATCATTAGAAAAACAGACTATGAAGATGAGATGAAAAAGTTGCTAAGTGCCGTGGATACGTACAAAAAACTCAAGGGCAACCCGAAAGGGGAATATGAGAAGAAACTGAAAGCATTTGTACAAAAGGAAAAGATAAGGGGATTCTATCCAAGAAAGAAGCAAAATTTCTAGTTTCGGAAGCGGTTAAAACCCCAATTATTTATTATGTCCCTAAGATTCATAAAAACCAAGAAAAACCACCGGGCAGACCCATAATAAGTTGCATAGACTCCCTATTCTACAGGTTAGGGGAATACTTAGACACTTTTCTACAGCCACTTGTACCAGAGGGTAAATCCTATCTTAAGGATAGCAAACAACTAATCCTGGAGTTGAAAAACATGGAGATAACAGATGAGGATTTTTTAGTAACAACTCACTCTATACCAACATTATACAAGAGGATGGTATTAGCAGTGTAGAATGGGCTCTGCAGACCCAAACACAGCTAAAACACGCCCAGATCAACTATATTTTAGAAGGCTTAAGGATGGCAATGAGCCACAACTTCTTTTGGTACAAGGGAGAATATTACACGCAAACTAAGGGAGTAGCTATGGGGGCCAAAAATGCCCCCAGCGTCACAAACCTGTTTCTTAATAGATGGGAGGAGGAACAAATTTATGGTGTGAGAATAGAAAATCTAAAATTGTACAAACGGTACATTGATGACATCATTCTTATATGGAGAGGCACAGAAAATGATTTGAAGAGTTTCCTTGAAGAAATAAATCACAATATTTAGGGCATTACGTTCACAGGAGTATGTTACAAACAAAGCATTGATTATCTAGACCTCCAAATTTTTAAGGCAGGAAGGGAATTACACACCACAACTTTTTTCAAGAAGAGCGATCGCAACAGATACATTCCCACTAATAGCTGACATCACCCCAAATGGGTAGGAAATGTACCAAAAGGCCAACTTATATGCATTTGACGCAATTGCAGTACCCTTAAAGACTATGATTACTAGGCCAATATACTCATTGAGAGGTTCTTGGAAAAGGGATACAAAAAGAAGAACCTGGAATCCCTAAAGAATCAAATCAGAGCAATGGACAAAAATAACATGATAGAGCAGAAGAAGAATGAGAAAAATAATTGGTACAATGAGATGGCCTTTCTCACAGGTTTCAGCCGACAGCATAAATTAGTAGAAAAGATTCTTAAAAACACTGGCCTGTTCTACGATCAGACAACATTTTAAGAAACTTACTTCCAAATAAACCCTCTTTCATTTACAGAAGAGCTCCTGCTCTAAGAAATAGGTTGGTGCACAATGCACTAGATCCCCCTAAACAAATCAAGATTTCCAAAGATCTAAATGGATTTTTTAAATGTGGAAAGTGTCTTCCCTGCAGAAAAAGCAAAAAAACGGAACGAAAGAAGGTGGCTTTTAGATCTCTTACTACAGGGAAAGAATACAAAATAAAGGAGTTAATAACGTGCACCAGCACACATGTCACATATGTTCTGAAATGCCCTTGCCACAAGCAATATGTGGGCGGAACTACCAGACCCTTATTCGTTAGAATTAGGGAACACATAAACAATATCAAAACAGGCTTTACAAAGCATGGTGTATCCAGACACTTTAAATTAGAGTGCCACAATGAGGACCCATCTAGTCTCATTTTTTGTGGTATAGACAAGAAAAAGGGACATTGGAGAGGAGATAATAAAAGAATAAAAATCTCCCAAAATGAGACCAGGTAGATCTTTACTTTGGACACCCTTCAGCCTAAAGGCCTGAACATTGACATAGATTTAAACTGCTTCCTCACCACCTTCTAATTTTATCTCCTTTTGTTGAAGTTTTTACTATAAAGGTTTCCCCCATCAACTATGGTCTTCATCATATGTTTTTAAAGCATTTCTGTATGCATGTGATACATCTGACATACATTTCTCAGCAATTTTAGCTATTTGCGGCTTTATGCGATTTATGGCGTTTTTGCAATTTTTGGCTTTTTTGCACTTTTGCCACAATTACACTCCCTTCTTTTTTCCTATTTCTCATGACCTATTGATGTTACTACACTATACATCACTTCTACCTTTAATCTAAGATGCTAGTAGTATAACACCATTGCACTATTTTTGTATGATGAAGGCTATTTTTGAATAATGAAGGCATTTTTGTATGTATAAATGCACTTTACATACTTTTTTTAGCAATTTTTATCAATTTAGAAACTTTTTTGCATTTTGCGACTTTATGCGACTTGCTGAGATTTTTCGCCTTTTTTTGCATTTTTGCATTTTTGAATGATGAAGGCATGTATAAATGCACTTTACATACTTTTTAGCAATTTTTAGCAATTTTTTTGCAACTTGCGACTTTATGCGACTTGCTGCGATTTTTTGCAATTTTTTGCATTTTTTATCGCAATAATACGCTCTTTTCTCTTATGTCCACCTTCAGATGTCACTATACATCCTCTAACATAATTTTTTACCTCTAGTCCAGCACAATATCATAATGCAATTATATTTCTTATCCATTTTTTAACTTAATTTTAATTTGTAATATTGTGTATTATGATATGTATTTAAGTATTATGTGGTGTGTCCTTTACAACTTGGAGTTAAGTAGTCCTTTTAAAATTATCCCTCGTCATGTTGCGGAGTAGTGTTGTGTATTGGCATTTTAAATCACACTACTAGCAATAGCATCCGCCATGCTGAAGCCTGGACTAACCAAAAATGGCCACGGTCACATGGCCATCAATTTAGGACACATCTCATACCATATAAAAACTGGATGGTGTAGCAGGATGGCACCACTCCAGATGACGTCCCATTGCCGAAACTCGTAGGGAGGGACTATACAACGTCATTGCATCACTTCCAGTTTCGAGCCATGGAGCGCAGATCGCTCCAGTTTCCTGTTTTTAAATACTGTTTTCGCTTTTAATGATTTTTAATAAATGTGAGTACCCATCAGTATTATTAATAAATGTTTGGATATTTATACGGTATCACACTATGGAGTTTCTTTCCAATCTACATGTGGGCAACATCTTAGAGGTTAACAGTGAGGAGACCATTTACATCACAGACAAGGAGGCACTTGAGGAACACAGGACAGGAAGTTTCCTCCCACTCCACAGGCTGCACAGTGGCTCATACTGTGAAGGTAAAATACCTCCTTGTGGGGTGAATAATAGCAGTGAGTGCGTTTCTTATGGGACACTGTTTTCCAAGAAGCACAGAACAATTTGAAGGAGCACACTCTATTGGACTTTTTTATACACCAGGGTTTAAGGACGGTATATGCATATTTCTGAATCCAGTTTCACAGCAACAATATACAACAGTTATATATGTTGGATTTTTTTGCACAGAAATGTCACTTTGAATTGCAGGTTTTGCACAGGATTGTGCTTTCGTTTGAACATAAAAATATGCATTATATATAAGTGGTTAGGAAGTTTACAGAGTAGGATTTTTTGTGGATTTTTGTGAATATACAAATATTTATTTTCTGCACTTTTATTGTCACTTTTTGCACTAAATGCACCCATGACACACACCCCTCAAGTATTAGAGGTTGTAGGTCACCTCTTAAGAGCAGTGCCATACCTATCCCCTCTTTTTCACATTTCTTCTAAATTCACCTTAGGGTGAATTTATTGATAGAGGCTGCAGCTCCTCATTTTTCATTTCCACCATAAGCGCGGGGGTCTAATAATTTTTTAACTATCAAACTTTAAATATTCTACAACAGGATTATTAATATATTCTACAGTATTGTCTTTATATAAGTTCTCACTGAAAGGATCCTGAACTAACTTAGTTGTTGCTTTGTAAATACAGATCCACTTTCCCCTGTAATATTTTCTCTGCAATCTCCTGAAGGATGAACCTAATATTGCCTCTCAATTGGCAGGTCCCACCAAATGATCTCATAGTAAATTGCAGAGGGAACAGCAGCCATAATTGCAAATGGCAAAACAAACAGATACAGATAGATACACCTAGTAAAAAACAGACAGATACATTCTAATTCTAGTAACTCTCTAATATTAACACTGTAGCCATAAAGTAAACATGGGCCTGGGTTCTGAAAATTTAGGTATTTACATATTCCTAATAGGCACAGTAAATGAGCCATTGCCCAGACTTAAACCTGGGACTTCTACTGTGTCTGGCAGTGACTCCTCTCGCTGAGTTACCTGAGATGCTGGACCCTGTCTGATCCATTGGACAACCCTGCCTTGTGCTTTGACTGCTGCTGAAACTTGAACTCTTTGCTCTTCCCATGAATTTCCTCATTTAAGCCATGTCTCTGTACTTCCTCTTCGCTCTCAGCCAACATCTCACTCTTGTCTTCCCTGCTGCTGTCCATATTTTTGCTAACACTAATTAACAACCTTTGGCTTGTTTTTGGACTACACTTTTGCCTGATCCCAACCTGCAACCACTTGTTACTGGCCCTTGGCTTGTTCACTGATGATGCTTCTGTTTGATCCTTACCTGCTATATCCCCTACTAGACCCTAGCTTGTTCACCTCCTGGTGAGGCGACCCTGAGAACCACAACCTGGTACTAACATGCAGCAAAACCCATCTCCACCAGGAGCTTTGGTGAACACTAGTTAGTACTTAGACTCTGCACCTCAGATGAGCCCACGTCATCCACCAGGGTGACCTGCTAGTATACCTATCCTGCTGGTCGGTGGGAATCACCCTACTGCTATAGCTACTGGTCTCTGAGCCTGAACCCTGATCGTGACAAAGCTCCAATGACTTCTGTAGCTGCAGGCACTGTGGAGCAATTCTTCCTCAAAGAATTTCAACTCCCACTGCTTGTTGTCTCACTTGTTTCATCAGTGAACTGGCCTTCCAATAAAGACAGAAAGAACATGTTTCAAGGGAGAAGAGCACTAAGAGACATGATTCAGATGACTTCAGTACTTGTCTTGTGTCCTTTAAGGATGCATTTTTTTGCAAGGCCTGCAGCTAGAGGGGTCAGTAAGAGTTTGTTGTAAAGTTCATGTATTGCTTATTAACCGCTTCCCAACCAACCGCCGCAGTTATACTGTGGCAGGTTGGCTCCCCTGCATGAGCCGTCGTAGTTATACATCGGCTCACGGGGTCAGGATAGCATGCGTGCGTGTGCCTGCTGCACAGCAGGGGTGCCGGTGATCGTAGCTGATGGTCCTGTTCTGTTCTGACAGGAGTGACAGATCGTGTGTTCCTATTAGCTAGAAACCACAATTCGTCACTTCCTTCAGTCAGTCCCCTCCCTTTCAGTTAAAATCACCTCCCAGGGAACAAAATTAACCCCTCGATTGCCCCCTAGTGTATACAAATAATAACTTTTATGACATTTTTGTCTGCTGCCAGACAACTGACACCCCTCTTCTGGAATTTGACTACAACCCTGCCACTAACATTGTGGGTAGGCACCATGAATTATATTATGATGATGGAGGAACCCTCTACAGCAGACCAAGAGTCTCCCTAAAAATTCTTTGCTACAATGGTACATTTGGATAGATTTCACTAACTCTCTCAAATTGACCTTTTCCCTATGAGAACCTTAATAAACCATTTGACCACATAACCTAAATGGAGCCTTTACTCTCATCATCCTTAAAGGGGTTGAAAGTGACACAGTACCGAATCACAAAAAGTGCTCAGGTCCGGGGCTGAAGTGGTTAAGAATATGTATTTTAATATGTGTTTTAAGAGAGTTTAATAAGACTTGTGGCCACTCATTACAATTAGAAGAAAAGAGGTTTAACCTTAAACTACGTAGAGGGTTCTTTACTGTAAGAGCGGCAAGGATGTGGAATTCCCTTCCACAGGCGGTGGTCTCAGCGGGGAGCATTGAAAGCTTCAAGAAACTATTAGATAATCACCTGAATGACCGCAACATACAGGGATATGTAATGAAATACTGACACATAATCACACACATAGGTTGGACTTGATGGACTTGTGTCTTTTTTCAACCTCACCTACTATGTAACTATGTAACTATGTAATGTTAAATGTTTGCAGCCTGGTCACAGATTTATTTAAAGGGAATGAATACACACAAGTGAATTTTCTCCATGTCCTTCCATATCTCTCTATCCAAATTTTTGGAAGGAAACATCAAGCCTGAAAAGAGGTAGCATCTGCTGTGCTCAGTCTTTAAACAACCCATAACATTCTTTAAATATTTTGTAATATATTAAATGTATATTTGTAAAACAAAGAGTACATCACAAAAGATTTAAAGAATGCTATGAGTAGTGTAAATAAAGAGCACAACAGAAGCTAGAAAAATATGTAAAATAGATTTCATGTCTTTCTTTGAATTGTCTTCACTACTTTATCCAAATAAATACATACAGTGGGGATGGAAAGTATTCAGACCCCCTTACATTTTTCACTCTTTGTTATATTGCAGCCATTTGCTAAAATCATTTAAGTTCATTTTTTTCCCTCATTAATGTACACATAGCACCCCATATTGACAGAAAAACACAGAATTGTTGACATTTTTGCAGATTTATTTATTTATTTATTTATTTTTATATAAAAAGAAAAACTGAAATATCACATGGTCCTAAGTATTCAGACCCTTTGCTCAGTATTTAGTAGAAGCACCCTTTTGATCTAATACAGCCATGAGTCTTTTTGGGAAAGATGCAACAAGTTTTTCATACCTGGATTTGGGGATCCTCTGCCATTCCTCCTTGCAGATTCTCTCCAGTTCTGTCAGGTTGGATGGTAAACGTTGGTGGCCAGCCATTTTTAGGTCTCTCCAGAGATGCTGGGTTTAAGTTAGGGCTCTGGCTGGGCCAGTCTGAGGTCCTGAGCACTCTGGAGAAGGTTTTCGTCCAGGATATTCCTGTATTTGGCCGCATTCATCTTTCCCTTGATTGCAACCAGTTGTCATGTCCCTGCAGCTGAAAAACACCCCCACAGCATGATCCTGCCACCACCATGCTTCACTGTTGGGACTGTATTGGACAGGTGATGAGCAGTGCCTGATTTTCTCCACACATACCACTCAGAATTAAGGCCAAAAAGTTCTATCTTGGTCTCATTAGACCAGAGAATCTTATTTCTCACCATCTTGGAGTTCTTCGGGTGTTTTTTAGCAAACTCCATGCTGGCTTTCATGTGTCTTGCACTGAGGAGAGGCTTCCGTTGGGCCACTCTGCCATATGAAGGTGTAGAACCATCTCAAGGATGATCAGAAGAAATGGACAGCACCTGAGTTAAAAATATAAGTGTCACAGCAAAGGGTCTGAATACCCTTAGGACCATGTGATATTTCAGTTTTTATTTTTTAATAAATCTGCAAAAATGTCAACAATTCTGTGTTTTTCTGTCAATATGGGGTGCTGTGTGTACATTAATGTGGAAAAAAAATTAACTTAAATGATTTTAGCAAATGACTGCAATATAACAAAGAGTGAAAAATTTAAGGGGATTTGAATACTTTCCGTCCCCACTGTATATAAACCTATATCACTTAGTGGAGCCCTGGGAGTGCAATATAATTTCCTGGATTTTTCTAAGTTTCTTTTTTTTTTTATTCTTTTATTTTGTGTTAATGTCTGCAGCACAATATAATAAATGCATGTATTTGTCAAGTTGCTCAGTCTATTTCATTATAACTTGTGTATTTTAGTATCACTTGTAATGAATAACTAATTTTCAAGAGGATATTGTGATTCTTACAAATCAATGAAAAGATGGATGCACCATCTATTGTAACAATAATTTGTAAAATGTCAATTTATATAGCTATTCTTCCATAAATATGATGTTTTCTGTTGAACGAAATATTATGAACCAGAATTGATTCTGCTTTTGCTACATTTCTGTGCTGAAAGCAGAACTCTGCCAGAAAAGCGAAGCCATCAATTTGCTTACTTTTCAGCTGTCAGCTTGTGATCAATGGCTAAGCAGTTTGGTATAATCGATTAAGAAGGTATGTGAGGCATTGATCCTGAGGATATGTATTAATTTATGTACTGCACTGTGAAGAATAGAAGAAATATATTTTTGGGCCCTTGTTTAAGCCATGAAAATTACCAGTATTTCTTCAATTTAAAGTGAACATATTGTTAAAATTAAACTTTGCCCCTTATACACTCACAGTTGCAACCTATTCTTTCAGCTACTGATGTATTCATGTAATACAACTTCCATGGTTAATTAGATTATCGTTGTCTTTCCTGTATTCAATCAACCACAGATCCTGCATTATTTATATGTGTCAGTAATTAAGGAGATGAGTAACCTAGTATCCATTATGTTGCAGTGATGATGCCATTAGGAATATTTTGCATCCTCCTCTCACACTCAGCTGAACACTTGAACAAATGCTAAAACTGTGTCCCACTAAATATTCATTGTCTCAACAACAAATTACTATAAATTGCCAAGGAAGATTTATACATGTGAGAGACTCCATCAGTGTACAGTTAGTGGCTTGGTCTTCATACCAAATAAAGAGTGATTTCAACAAGTTCCAATAGTAGGAAGCAGATAATGTGCACTAATACATGTAGGGATTAGCTTTTCACAGAGTCATGCCCCGTACACACGGTTGGATTTTCCGATGGAAAATGTCCGATCGGAGCGTGTTGTCGGAAATTCCGACCGTGTGTGGGCTCCATCGGACATTTTCCATCGGATTTTCCGACACACAAAGTTTGCGAGCAGGCTATAAAATTTTCCGACAACAAAATCCGATCGCGTCAATTCCGACCGTGTGTGGCCTGTTCCGACGCACAAAGTGGTCTGGTAAACTTAGCGTTCGCAATGGATACAGCACTTTCGTCACGGTGCAATGTAAAAAATGGTTTAATACAGTGCACTCTCTTCTTCTTTATAACACTTCTCACAAACTTATTTCTTTATTATTTAGCGGGATTCCCTTAATATATTTTGATTTGTCACATCTGACAACATTATTTTGGTGTTGGATTTTTTTTTGTTTTGGTTTTAAGGCAGATTAGTTATTTTTGGTTTGTATTTTTTTAAAGGCTGATCTTTGTTTTATTGGATTTTTATTTGGACTCCAGAATATTTTTGTGTGCGTTTTGTGTGTCAAGTTACCACAACATCATTGATATCTTATATTATTTAATCTGTAGGAGATTGTTTGGTGTTGTTGTCTCTTGTTAATTTCACATTGTACTTTAGAAATGTACCTGAATCCTCACCAACAAACTGTCCTTTTTCAATGAAAACACACATAGACAAGTATAATTTTCCTTAAAAAAACATTTATTAAGGGCTCACAACTAAACAAAGAGGGAGGCAACACTGGAGAAACAGTTGAAATGGGTGAAGCCTTGGACCCCCAGGGCAGACATCAACTATTTTGAAGCAAAATTGGTGGCCTGAGGAGTCCTTATCTAAGGGAGTGCAGTCTGGTCCAGAAGTCCCAGAGATCCGGAAAGCAGCAGATGACATCTGTGTCCCCAGGCTGTGGTCATACAAGAGACTGCATCTTTTGTCAGACCAGACTGAACCCAGGGCCATCACTCTCTGGTCTTCTTTCCATGCCTCCTTCCATGCTGTGGCTCTGGTGGTGGAGTTGTGGCAGCAGGAGGAGGAGGAGGAGGATGGTCCCACTCAATCACGTCGGTCTTGGGTGTTAGTTCCCCACTCATCCCCTTACTTAGGACTTTATAAAGAAGGTCCTCACATAGCATGTGTTGACCCTCCTGCATGCCCTGCAGTTTTGTGGCAGCCATGCAGGCAAAGGCCTCTTCAGGAGTAGGTAAGGCTCGGAGGGACGCAGAAGCCTCCTGAATCAGCCTGAGTGCAGAATCCTGCATGTGAGTCGCCTTCCTCGCCCTTTTGTATGGAAGGCGGTGGGGAGGAACCTGCGATTCAGTCAGGCTGCAACTTGTCCCGGGCTTCTCTTGGCTGACACTTAGCTCCGCCTCCCCCTGGCTGCAACTTAGCCCCGCCTCCTCCTGGCTGCCACATTCCACAGCCTCCTCCTCGCTGAGGTCTTCCTGTGTATAAAAAAGGGACATAGTTTTAGTTTTTTATTCATCAGTCACACACAATTTTCACCTCCTGACTGTTGCAAATTGAATGTTAACAAATATAACAGAATATCTTTCTGAGCCCAGTATTTTTCATTCTTGTCCCAATTTTGGGTGCCCACTACTGTCTATTGATATGTAAAACACTTTTTTCAATCATCAATTAGTGATCAATAATAACATCTAGTAAACATCATTTATTTATTGACCCGAAATCTGTAGAACAATGCTATACCTGACTCAAGCTGGGCTCCTCCATTTCTTCCTGGCTGGAAGGCCCAGGTTGGACATCGGAAGCCTCAGCTGGGGTGGAAGCAAGAGTGGAAGGAAGAGTGGAGAGGGATTCCCTGACTTCAGTCTGGTCTGACAGAAATAGCAGTCTCTCATAGTACCACAGTCTGGGGACATGAATGTCATCTGCTGCAGCTCCAGATCTCTGGGAATCCGTGACCTTCCTGTGCTCCCTAAGATAAGTGCTCCTCAGGCCACCAATTTTGGTTTTTAAATAGGGGATGGTTGCTGTGGGGACCACCAGCTTCACCAACTCCAGCAGTTTCTCCAGCGCTGTCTGCCTCTTTTGTTTATGATTATAATGGGGATGTTTCACCTGCCACAGACAGGGCAGCTCCCTGTATTTGTCTATGAACAGGGGGAGGAAGTTGTGGTCATTGAAGCCATCCATTTTCTCTGCAAGATACAACACGAGACAAACCATAAGGTCAGGGCAAACTCTCCTAATCTTGTTACAATACAGACTTCAATTTCGAAGCAGTATAGGCCCAAGTTTAGATCTTACCTTCGTTATCACGATAGGCGCCTCTGATGCTCCTCCCTCCGCTCACAGATCGTACATAATACGCACGCGTGTTATGCTTTATACACACGCATGCGTGTAACTTCGCCCGCCCCTGATGTTCTTTCTAGTCTATTTCCCGCCCCTTTTCGTTCTGCGCAGTGGTGGAAGAGCACATGGCGGATACACAGCAGGTGCGTGCTAATTACAGCAACGAGGAGGAGGAGGAGGAAAGCCCGGAGCCGGAAACGTCTGGATCCAGAAGGAGACGATTTAAGGCCTCAAATATGTCCTTTGGGGAGATGTTGGAGATGGTCGACATCCTGAAGAAGGCTGATTATGATGGGAAGTATGGACCTTACCCCAACCCCAATGTCAGAAAGGCCAAGATCATGGCAAAAGTGGTCAAGAGTCTGCACTGGAATTTCAGGGTACGACGATCGAAAGTTCAGCTCAGGAAGCTGTGGTCGGACCTGAAATTACTAGAACACGAGCAGTACAGAAAGATCCGGAGAGTGCTGCAAAAAAGTAAGTAGTTGTGCTGTGTTCCTAATCTTTTTCTGTATATTACGTTCGTGCTGCTCCATGTGCTTTTCTTAAAAGTGTACATTTTAAAATGGCAACTTTCATGTTCATGGGCACATTATTCGTTCATATCAAACATTTTTATTTCGGACTATAAAACACCATTGTTTTGGCCATATGCATTTGGCAACATTTTTGACGCCCTACTTGTATGAAACTAATTTGGTTGTGTAGATGGGTTTGTTACTAGAATGAAATGCAAACTAGATTCTGTGTAAGGAGAGGACACTCAGCAGCTGTTTTCACATCTGGACACTGGAGCACTAGTGTGGGACACAAGAACACCCTTTTTATTAGGGGGCCCACACAGGTGCTCCAGTGTATACTATAGGGGGGTCTCCATCTGTGAAGCTTGTTTAAAACAGGTAAAAAGTATTGAAGCTTGACAAAGGACACTGAAAATGCTACATTTTGGAACTCGGCCAAAATAGACAATTGTACCCCACTTCCAAGCAATGTTTCCTATTTATAGTTCTGCCATCAAATATCTGTGTGCTAAGTATACCATTTTTATTTTACATAGGGGAGAAAAGACTCAGTGAACACCCCTCATCCGAGGAGAACAGAGACCCCCCACCTCGGGAAGAAGGGGAAATACCCCCAACCCAAGCAGAGCAGGAGGAGGAAGAAGATGTGGTGGAAATTGTCACCACAACAGGTGAGTGTCTGTGACCACAGGGTCAGGTAAGAGATGGATGCCGGCAGATTTGTGATACCTGTTTTTGTTTGGTTTCTCTCTTTTTTTTAGGTGATCGTGATGTTGTGGATCCAGATCCTTTCACATCAGAAAGTGCCCAGATCCTGATCGGGGAGATCATGGGGTGTAATTTAGAATTGGAAAACCTCAAGAAAAACATCAATGATGTTATTCAAAAAACTCAAAACATCATTGATGTTTTGGGGCGAGTTTAAAACCCCTCCAAAACCCTTTGTTTTTTTTGTGTGCTACAATCTTAAAAATGTTTTAGCGATTTTTAGAAAAGCCAAATTTGAAGGATGCACACAGTGTGTCAACATGTGCTATCTGCCATCACAGCAGATCAATGGATGCGTTTTGGGGGTGCAACCCCTTCCTCAATAATAAAGTAGCTGTGAGGAAGGGGTTTCTCCCCCAAAACACGTCCCTTGATCCCCCGTGATGGCAGCTAGCACATGTTGACATTGGCAAAATTGTATGCATCTTGCAAATTTGGCTTTTCCTGGGGTGACTTCACCCCATCTGAACGCAATATCAAACACAGTTCCTAAATACTCATGTATGATATTGCCTTCAAGTTCTACCAAATGTGAACTTTCTAAGTTCAAGATTTGTGTCTTTCTTGTTGGATTTACACATGCCTGTTTTATCTTAAATGGATATTTCTATTTTTGATAATGCCACCCCAAAAAAGGTTATACAACAAACATGTTGGTTTGTTTTAAAAACCTTTTCTAAATGCACATGTGATTGTGCAGGTATTAAAAAGATTGTGAATCAAGAATGTGTGGATTATTGTCTCAATGCTACAACACTTTTGTGGTGATGTAATTGCTGCTTTCTGTGAAAATGGGGGTTATTTCCTAAGGGCAAATCCTCTTTGCACTACAAGTGCAGTTTCAGTGCAGTTTCAAGTGCACTTGTAGTGCAAAGTGTCTTTGCCTTTAATAAATAACAGCCAACAGTGCTTTGGATAAGGTTACACAATCACGCCATTTTCAGGACTACCCACATTTCAGTAAGGGTCAGCTAAAACAAACACAAGCAGTAAATGTCACCAAAGATTAGCTTTTTTTTTGGTTTTATTTGATAAAGGCATCACAAAATGTCTGGCATATTGATGCCCCCCTACCCGCAAAGAACTCAAGGTATCTTAACCGGACATCACGGGCACTCAGGGAGGGCAAGCCAGGACGGACATTTTCAAGCGCCGCCAGGGTTGTTTCATTTAGAATTCTGGCCTCAGGCCCAACTGAGCCAGCATAGTTGGCAGAATGTTGGCGTAAAAAGTTATGTAGAACACAGCATGCCAGGAATATATGATTAAGTTTATACTCCGCCATATGGATGGGTGTCAAAAATAGGCGGAACCGGCTGGCCATGATTCCAAATGTGTTCTCAACCACTCTTCTGGCTCTGGCCAGCCGGTAATTAAAAACCCTCTGGTCCGGGGTGAGGGTCCTCATCGGGAATGGCCACATAAGATGGTCCCCCAGCGCAAAGGTTTCATCCGCAACGAAGACGAAAGGAAGTCCTTCCACATTGTCTTCTGGAGGTGGCAAGCCCAAGCTGCCATTCTGGAGACGCCTGTAAAACTCTGTCTGGATGATGACTCCACCATCGGACAAAAGGCCATTCTTCCCCACGTCCACATACAGGAACTCGTAATTAGCCGACACCACCGCCAACATCACAATACTATTGAACCCCTTGTAATTATAATAGTACGACCCCGAGTTGGTGGGACGATGTGGACGTGTTTCCCATCAATTGCCCCTCCGCAGTTAGGAAAGTCCCACCGCTGGGCAAAGTCTGCCATTCCTGTGGCGTTGAAGGAAACTGTTGAGGAAAACATAAAAAAATTAGTATTTTTGCACATAAACATGGCAAGCAGATTAGACACAAACATTCTTGGCCAACCTCCAGATAACATTTATTAAGGGGAATTTTACAACACCAAAGTATAAGGTACACCTATCATATTCCCCCTCCCCCCCCTCTCATGGGCCATTTCCCAACATTATGGGGGGGGAATCTTGGTCAGGTAACCCTCTCCACTTCATTGAGAGATGAATGCCTAAATACAGGGTATTACTTGGAACAGCCCCTCCTTAGTTACACTATTGGCAGCCCACTGGACAGGTAAGTGTCCTAATACAAAGATATAAATACACACTGTACACATTTGAGCACATTTGGACATTCTGCTATTACCTATCAAGATAATAATAGGATAAAAAAAACTTTAAACAGTACCATTTGAAAGTATTCAGGCAGGCCCTTGCACTACATGCTTTGGGGAATTCATCCATACATCTGACCACAAAAGAGGTGGGTATAGTGTGTCTGGGTTTGGCAAAGTCAGCAGATAGATGATTGAGGATAGATAGAGAATTGGGATCTGCTGACTTAGCAGTTGGGGGGAGGGAGGGTTACTAAAAATGATTTGGGGACACCACAAAAAAAAGCCTCTGGCACTCTGCCTGAATTTAAAGCACAAATCACAGTGGGCTGCCAATAGTGTAACTAAGGAGGGGCTGTTCCAGGTAATACCCTCTATTTAGGCATTCATCTCTCAATGAAGTGGAGAGGGTTACCTGTCCAAGATCCCCCCCCTATAATGTTAGAAATGGCCCATGAGAGGGGGAGGGGGAATATGATAGGTGTACCTTATACTTTGGTGTTGTAAAATTCCCCTTAATAAATGTTATCTGGATGTTGGCCAAGAATGTTTGTGTCTGATCTGCTTGCCATGTTTATGTGCAAAAATAGTATTTTTTTTGATTTCCTCAACAGTTTCCTTCCACGCCACAGGAATGGCAGACTGTGGCCTGCCACTTTGCCCAGCGGTGGGACTTTCCTAACTGTGGAGGGGCAATTGATGGGAAACACGTCCACATCGTCCCACCACCCAACTCGGGGTCGTACTATTATAATTACAAGGGGTTCAATAGTATTGTGATGTTGGCGGTGGTGTCGGCTAATTACGAGTTCCTGTATGTGGACGTGGGGAAGAATGGCCGGATGTCCGATGGTGCAGTCATCGCCCAGATGGAGTTTTACAGGCATCTCCAGAATGGCAGCTTGGACTTGCCACCTCCAGAAGACAATGTGGAAGGACTCCCATTCGTCTTCGTTGCGGATGAAGCATTTGCGCTGGGGGACCATCTTATGTGGCCATTCCCAATGAGGACCCTCACCCCGGAACAGAGGGTTTCTAATTACCGGCTGGCCAGAGCCAGAAGAGTGGTGGAGAACACATTTGGAATCATGGCCAGCCAGTTCCGCCTATTTCTGACACCCATCCATATGGCGGAGTATAAACTTAATCATCTAATCCTGGCGTGCTGTGTTCTACATAACTTTTTACGCCAACATTCTGCCAACTATGCTGGCTCAGTTGGGCCTGAGGCCAGAATTCTACATAAAACAACCCTGACGGCGCTTGAAAGTTGCCGTCCTGGCTTGCCCTCCCCAAGTGCCCATGATGTCCGGTTAAGATACTTTGAGTTCTTTGTGGGTACGGGGGCCATCAATATGCCAGACAATTTGTGAAGCCTTTATCAAATAAAAAAAAGCTAATCTTTGGTGACATTTACTGCTTGTGTTTGTTTTAGCTGACCCTGACAGCAATGTGGGGAGTCCTGAAAATGGCGTGATTGTGTAACCTTATACAAAGCACTGTTAGGTGTTATTTACTAAAGGCGTAGACACTTTGCACTACAAGTGCACTTTAAACTGCACTGAAACTGCACTTGTAGTGCAAAGAGGATTTGCCTTTAGGAAATAACCCCCATTTTCACAGAAAGCAGCAATTACATCACCACAAAAGTGTTGTAGCGTTGAGACAATAATCCACACATTCTTGATAACAATCTTTTTAATACCTGCACAATCACATGTGCATTTAGAAAAGGTTTTTAAAACAAACCACCATGTTTGTTGTATAACAATTTTTGGGGTGGCATTATCAAAAATAGAAATGTCCATTTAAGATAAAACAGGCATGTGTAAAACCAACAAGAAAGACAAAAATCTTGAACAAAGTTCACATATGGTAAAACTTGAAGGCAATATCAGACATGAGTATTTAGGAACTGTGTTTGATATTGCGTTCAGATGGGGTGAAGTCACCCCTTGAAAAGCCAAATTTGGAAGATGCACACCAATTTACGAATGTCAACATGTGCTAGCTGCCATCAAGGGGGATCAAGGGACGTGTTTTGGGGGAGCAACCCCTTCCTCACAGCTAATTTATTATTGAGGAAGGGGTTGCACCCCCAAAACGCGTCCATTGATCTCCCATGATGGCAGATAGCACATGTTGGCACACTGTGTGCATCCTCCAAATTTGGCTTTTCTAAACATCGCTAAAACATTTTTAAGATTGTAGCACACAAAAAACAAAGTGATTTTGAGGGGTTTTAAATTCACCCCAAAACATCAATGATGTTATTATTTTTTTGAATAACATCATTGATTTTTTTCTTGAGGTTTCCCAATTCTAAATTACACCCCATGATCTCCCCGATCAGGATCTGGGCACTTTCTGATGTGAAAGGATCTCGATCCACAACATCACAATCACCTAAAAAGAGAGAAACCAAACAAAAACAGGTATCAAAAATCTGCCGGCATCCATCTCTTACCTGAGTCTGTGGTTGCAGAAACTCACCTGTTGTGGTGTCAATTTCCACCACGTCTTCTTCCTCCTCCTGCTCAGCTTGGGTTGAGGGTATTTCCCCTTCTTCCAGAGGTGGGGGGTCTGTGGTCTCCTCGGATGAGGGGTGTCCTCCGAGTCTTTTCTCCCCTATGTAAAACAAAAATGGTATAATTAGCACACAGATATTTGATGGCCGAAATCTAAAGATGAAACATTGCTTGGAAGTGGGGTACAATTGTCTATTTTGGCAGAGTTCCAAGATGTTGCATTTTTATTGTCCTTTGTCAAGCTTCAATACTTTACCTGTTTTGTACAAGCTTCACAGATGGAGACCCCCCTATAGTATACACTGGAGCACCTGTGTGGGGCCCCCTAATAAAAAGGTTGTTCTGGTGTCCCACACTAGTGCTCCAGTGTCCAGATGTGAAAACAGCTGCTGAGTGTCCTCTCCTTACACAGAATCTAGTTTGCATTTCATTCTAGTCACAAACCCATCTACACAACCAAATATTTTTCATACAAGTAGGCCCTAAAAAATGTTGGCAAATGCATATGGCCTAAACAATGGTGTTTTATAGGCCAAAAGAAAAATGTTTAATACGAACGAATAATGGGCCCATGAACATTAAAGTTGCCATTTTAAACTGTACAACACTTAAGAAAAGCATATGGAGCAGCACGAACGTAATAAAGACAAAAAGAATAGGAACACAGCACAACTACTTACTTTTTTGCAGCACTCTCCGGATCTTTCTGTACTGCTCGGGCTCTCTTAATTTCAGGTCCGACCACTGCTTCCTGAGCTGATCTTTCGATCGTCGTACCCCGAAATTCCGGTGCAGACTTTTGACCACTTTCGCCATGATCTTGGCCTTTCTGATATTGGGGTTGGGGTAAGGTCCATACTTCCCGTCATAGTCGGCCTTCTTCAGGATGTCCACCATCTCCAACATCTCCCCAAAGGACATATTTGTGGCCTTAAATCGTCTCCTTCTGGATCGGGACGTTTCTGGATCCGGGCTTTCCTCCTCCTCATTGCTGTAATTAGCACGCACCTGCTCTGACTCCGCCATGTGCTCTTCACCCACTGCGCTGAATGAAAAGGGGCGGGGAATAGACTAGAAAGAACGTCAGTGGCGGGCAGAGTTACATGCATGCGCAGTGTGTATAAAGCGTAACACGCGTGCGTAGTACGTATGATCTGTGAGCGGAAGGAGTATCGGAGGCGCCAATCGTGATAACGAAGGTAAGAGCCAAACTTGGGCCTACACTGCTTCTACATTGAGGCCTATATTGTAACAAGATTAGGAGAGTTTTGCCTGACATTAGGGTTTGTCTTGTGTTGTGTCTTGCAGTGAAAATGGATATCTTGAACGATACCGACTTCATGGCAATCTTCATTGACATGTTCGGGGAGCTGCCTTGTCTGTGGGAGATCAACCACCCACATTATAAGAACCAAACAAAGAGGAAGGCAGCACTGGATCAATTGTTGGAAATTGTGAAGCAGGTGATCCCCACGGCAGACATGACCTATTTGAGGATCCTAATTGGTGGCCTGAGGAGTACATATCTAAGGGAGCGCAAGAAAGTCCAGGATTCGCAGAGATCCGGAGCAGCAGATGACATCTATGTCCCCAGGATGTGGTACTATGACAGGCTGCATTTTCTGGCAGGCCAGACTGAACCCAGGCCAGCACTCTCCAGTCTTCCTTCCAGGCTTCCTTCCCCCCAGCTGAGGCTTCTGACGCCCAACCTGGGCCTTCCAGGCAGCAACATGTGGAGGAGCCCAGCTTGAGCCAGGTATAGCATTCCTCTAAATAGTTCAGGTTGTCCAATCAATGATGTTAACTAGATGTTAGTTTGGAGTACTAATTTATGATTGTGATTGATGACGCAAAAACTAAAACCATGTTCCTTTTTCATACACAGGGAAGTCTCAGCCAGGAGGTGGCCGGGCTGAGCAGGCTGCCTGATATGCAGGTCCCTCCCATCCACCTGCAAAGAGAAAGTGGCAGGTAGAGGAGTAACCTAGAGGAGCCTGCCATAGGCCTCTTTTGGAAGGCTACAGAGGCCCTGGGAGCACCACACACTGTGGAGGAGGACTTTGCTGCCATAATTGCCTGTAAAATGCAGCGGATGGAGGAGGGCCAACAACTCATGTGTGAGTCATTAATGTTGGAAGCTCTCAATAAGGGGTTGAGGGCCCAACTAACATCTGATACCCACATTTGTTACCTCACACATGGTCCTCCTCCTCCTCCTCCAGGTCCTTCTACTTCTCCTCCTCCTCCTCCAGGTCCTACTAGTCCTCCTTCTCCTCCAGGTCCTACTCCTCCTCCTGCCACATCTCCAACAGCAGAGCCACAGCCGGGAATGAAGCGTGGAAGGAAGACCAGAAAGTAATGACCCTAGGTCCAGTCTGGTCTGGCAAAACATGCAGCCTCTTGTGGTACCACAGCCTGGGGACATAGATGTCATCTGCTGCTTTCCGGATCTCTGGGACTTCTGGACCAGACTGCACTCCCTTACATATAGACTCCTCAGGCCACCAATTTTGATGTTTAAGAATTGATGTCTGCCCTGGGAGTCCAAGGCTTCGCTAATTTCTGCTGTTTATCCAGTGTTGCCTCCCTCTTTGTTTGGTTCTGAGCCCTTAATAAAGGATTTTTGGTTTCAATTATACTTGCCTATGTGTTTTTTCCTTCAAAAGGGACAGTTTGTTTGTGAGGATTCAGGTACATTTCAAAAATACAATGTGAAATTAACAAGGGACACCAACACCAAACAATCTCCTTGAGATTAAATAATACAAGATAATAATGGTGTTGTGGTAACTTGACACACAAAAAACACACAAAAATATTCTGGAGTAAAACTAAAAATAAAATAAAACAAAGATCAGCCTTGGAAAAAATACAAACCTAAAATCTAAAAAAAAAATGCCTTTAAAAAAAAAAAATAATAAAAATATTTTTGTCAGATGTGACAAATCAAAATATATTAAGGGAATCCCGATAAATAATAAAGAAATACGTTTGTGAGAAGTCTGTGTGAATATGAGCAGCAAAACTACTTCATTCTTCTCACATTAAAAGAAGAAGAGAGTGCGCTGTATTAAACCATTTTTAACATTGCACTGTGACGAAAGTGTTGTATCCATTGCGAACGCTAAGTTTACCCGACCAAGCTGTTCCGTCTCGGAATTTCTTCTGAGCATGCGTGGCACTTTGTGCATCAGAACAGGCTACACACGGTCGGAATTGACGCGATCGGATTTTGTTGTCGGAAAATTTTATAGCCTGCTCTCAAACTTTGTGTGTCGGAAAATCCGATGGAAAATGTCTGATGGAGCACACACACGGTCGGAATTTCCGACAACACGCTCCGATCGGACATTGTCCATCGGAAAATCCGACCATGTGTACGGGGCATAACAGTTTCAGATGAGTATTGTACTGGTCTTAAGTCAAGGTATTGAAATGGTGCTTTATTATAAATTTTCTTGTGGGGGTGGTGGCTTATAGGTAACAAAAAAAATTATACCTGCTTGGGGTTTGTGCAAACTTGGGTAAACAGGAGTAAAGAAAGGGGGGGACAAGAGTTAGGGACAATGCCCTGATCCAGGAGTGTGCCAACTCTTATATTTAAATGGGTTGTAAACCCTCTTTTTTTAAAATAACAAACATGTCATACTTACCTCCTCTGTGCAGTTTGTTTTGCACAGAGTGGCCCCAGTCCTCCTCTTCTGGGGTCCCTCAGCGGTGTTTGTGGCTCCTCCCCGCATTGAGTGTCCACGTTGGAGAAGTCTCTCCTACGGTAGACACCCATGCGGGCACGCATGGGTCCATTTGCACAGAACGCAGGACTCGGTCTGGCCCCCCTGTCATTGGATTTGATTGACATCAGCGGGAGCCAATGGCTGCGCTGCTATCAATCTATCCAATAAGGACACAAGACACCAATTAGAGCTGGTGTGCTTATTCCTGGATGGAAGATGACAGCTTTCAGGTAAGTAAAATGGGGGGCTGGGGGGCTGCAGCACTACAGAAGGTTTTTCACCTTAATGCATTGAATGCATTAAGGTGAAAAACCATGAGGGTTTTCAACCCCTTTAAGGATGATGAGAGTAAAGGCTCCGTTTATGTTATGAGGTCAAATGGTTTATTAAGGTTCTCATAGGGAAAAGGTCAAATTGAGAGAGTTAGTGAAATCTATCCAAATGTACCATTGTAGCAAAGAATTTTTAGGGAGACTCTTGGTCTGCTGTAGAGGGTTCCTCCATCATCATAATATAATTCATGGTGCCTACCCACAATGTTAGTGGCAGGGTTGTAGTCAATTTCCATAAGAGGGGAGTCAGTTGTCTGGCAGCAGACAAAAATGTCATAAAAGTGATTATTTGTATAGATATGAAGCCCAGTAGCAAAGATATCAAGGCAGATGTAGGCAAAGGACTATTATCTTTCTTCTACATTTGGTTTTGGATTGTAAGAGTTTTGAAACTGAAGGGTTGCATTCATGGAAAACTACTACATAATTGTTTTCTCTCTTGGAAATAACTGGAGAGATTGGCCTTGTGAGAGAATATGAATGTTTTTCTGTGGAGAAATCTGGGTGTTAAGGTTGCTTTCCAAGTCATATATGGAATATATATGGGTATCAACTTCATCCACCAGCATACCATAAATCTTAGATAACACATGTTTTGATGGATCAAAAAAGCACATATTTTTTAAATCTGTAAGGATTCAATATGGTGATGGAAAAGTTTGTAGGTTTAGGCAGAATTTGCATAGTTGTAACTTTGTTAACCAGTTGATCAGGATGTTGTGTTGTATACTGGTATTAGGCAATAGTAGAGAGCCATAGGAAGAGTATAAGAAATGCCAGGCCTAAGGTCACCAATTACTTTAGCATGTACTTCAGTTTGTGGGTCTGGGTTGTCAAACAGGTGAACACAATGACTCGGTATGGTGGATAGCTTTATTTTATCTTTGGTAGCTTCCTAGGTCAACAGGGTTGAGGTGATAAGTGTGGATAGGTCTTTTGGAAGGGGTGTGGGGTCTTTCGGAAAGGGTGATCTATGGTAGGACAATTATATGAATAACTGAGAGATAATAGAAACTGCACATTTTTGATAATTAGTGTTTTACCATTCTCACACATAATATTTAACATGCTTTAAGGTATAGTTTTATATTAGAAAGCCCCAAACCACCTTTAAGGAATTTAAAAAAACTAGGGAGGTTTATTTGGATAGTTTCAAAGACGTATAGGGGCTTAATTTAAGATGTCACTTTTAAGGACATAACACTGTCCAAACCAGTATATCTTATGCTACCAAAGTTAAGAACAGCAAAGCTGCTTGCATTCAAGTGCAGTTTGTTTGATTGAAACTTTGAACTGAGCCATTAGTTAAATAAATGAGCCACTTTTGATAAGCCATTGAGCATGTAAGCAATAGGCTTCTGACATCAGAAAAGCAGACTAAGAGCTTCTAAATATCGAAAGAAACCCAAAGTTCCTCTTGTTGGCTCAAATGCAGAAAGAAAATGATGAGTTACCTAATATTTACTTGGCCAAAAATATTATTTTTACGAGGTTATTAAAATTAGCTTTGACCATATTAAAGACAGTGGGAGTCATTTACTATAGAGCTGCGGCGCTAATTAGCGCTAATTGCCACTAATTAGTGCTAATTAGAGCTAAAACGGTATTCACTATAGCGCTGGGGAGAAAATACTCCCAAAATCGAATTTACTAAAGTTCCCTAAAACCAAATAGCGCCCAAACCCTTACTCTGCTAAAACCTGGAGTAGTGCACATGGAAATAATGTTTAGAGCATGATATAATTGCCTAAATGGTACTGAAATATGCGGTATATTATTTAAAGATAATCTGCTTTTAAACTGTGTGAAACAGTGATTTCTACACTGAAATATCTTTAAAAATCTGAGAAGTGAAAAATTCCCCATTTTGGACAACTAGGTGCCAACACAACTGCGCATGCTCAGACCTGGAAATAGCTCTCATTTTAACTCAAGTGTCTTTTTTAGCCGGCGCTATAGTAAATACCAAAATGAGAGCTAATTAGAGAGCATTTATTCTAGTCAAAAATCAAGTTTCAGCCATTGATTCTAATGGAACAATTCTAATGCTGCGTACACACGGTCAGACTTTTCGTCTACAAAAGTCCGACAGCCTGTCCGACATACTTCCGGCGGACTTTCGGTGGACTTGCGGCAGACTTTCTAACGAACGGACTTGCCTACACACGACCACACAAAAGTTCGACAGCCTAGTACGCGGTGACGTACACCAAGTCCGGCGAGACTATAAAACGGAAGTTCAATAGCCCGTACGACACCCTTTGGGCTCCTTCTGCTAATCTCGTGTTTATCTCGTGTTAGTAGAAGTTTGGTGAGAGACGATTCGCGCTTGTGAGACTCGTATTTTTCAGTTCATTTTAACTGTTGTTCAGTCTGTGCTTGTGAGGTTTGTATCTGCTTTTCAGTGCGTTTGGTCAGTTGGCATTGAGAAATCTTTGTTTTATTGTCCGCTCGTTCCTGATTTTCAGTTCGCTCTTCACAGGCCTTGCTGTTCTTCAGTGCGTTCTGTTAAGTGCGTTCTGACCAGCCGACCATTTTGAAGCCATGTTACCTGTACGTACTCGTCGTCGAGCTCGTGCATTGTATGTGCTTGGTGCTGTAGTTTATTCTTCAGACCAAGACCAGTCCATGAACAGGGCGAGGAGGAGTTCATGGACCAAGAATTGGTTGCTCCAGCGTGACCAGTTCTGTCACATGCCATTGCTCCGTGAGATCCGTGAGAATAATCCTGAGGATTTCAGGAACTTTCTCCGGATGACGGACCCCGTTTTTGACCGTTTGGTGGCTTTGCTGACCCCCTATATCAGCAGGCAGGATACCTGCATGAGGCAAGCCATCACTCCGGAGCAGAGGCTAGTTGCCACGTTGCAGTACTTGGCGACAGGGAGAAGCCTGCAGGACCTCAAGTTCTCGACAGGCATCTCCCCCCAGGCTCTGGGGATCATTATCCCAGAGACCTGTTCTGCCATCATACAGGTCCTGCAGAAGGACTATATTAAGGTAAGAATTTTTTCTTTTATTAGCATCACATGTTCTTTTATTTAATCTTTGATAATGTAATGTATTTCTTAACTCAAACACTACTTACCATCATTGCAATATAGTGTGAATGTCCCCTTTTTCTCCTCACGCATGCTGGAATTTTTTCCTGTTCTTTTTTGTCATGCATGTATATTTGCCTTCAATAACCTCCCCAGCATATAATGCTGGGCACATATCCACCTAGTCTACTCAGTTTGAATGTATTTAGTCAGCTGCATTGTATTTTGTTTCCCCTAAACTCTATCCACATAGTGTGCAGGTAATTAGCTTGATTTCCCAACCCCCCCCACCTAAACTCTATCCAAATAGTGTGCATGTAATTAGCTTGATTTCCCAACCCCCCCCCCCACCTAAACTCTATCCACATAGTGTGCATGTAATTAGCTTGATTTCCCAACCCCCCCCCCCCACCTAAACTCTATCCAAATAGTGTGCATGTAATTAGCTTGATTTCCCAACCCCACCCCCACCTAAACTCTATCCAAATAGTGTTTGGCACCTGCTTCCAAAAATTAGGGTGTCTGATTAGACTATTTTATTAAAGAGATGTATTCACATTGAATTTGCTAGTCATGAGAAGCAAATTGTGTGTCATTGATGAACCCAAAAATATATACAAAAACTATGCCTTTTTTTTATACACAGGATGAGTCCATCCAGGAGGAATGTGGGGAAAGTGGCAGGCAGGAGGAGACCGGGCCTATGGACATCCTGGAGGAGGCCGGATTCACCATCATCCTGGAGGAGGCTGGGCCCAGTGTCAGGCAGGAGGTGGCTGGGCCCAGTGAGGTGGCTGGGCCCAGTAGGAGCCTGACCGAATCCCAAGTGCCTCCCCTCCGCCTTCCAAAAAAAAGGGCCAGGAAGGGGATGGTCACACAGGAGGCATCCCTGCACCTCATGCAAGAGGCCACCCATTTTTGAAACAGCCCCCCCGAAGCGGAAGAGTCCTATGGCTGCTACTTAGCCAGCAGGCTTCTTAAAATGGATTGGGAGCAGCGCCTCATTTGCGAGCGACTATTTGGGGAAACAATCCAGAAGGGGCTGCAGGGAACGCTAACAAGAAACACCCAACTATATGAGGCAGCCCCCCCCTCCTCCCCCTCCCCCTCCTGCCACAACTGAAACACCAGAGCCACAGCCTCCAAAGAAGGCTACAGGGAAGGCTGCAGGGAAGGGTGCAGGGCAGCGTGGAGGAAAGGCTGCAGGGAAGAGAAGAAAGTGATGACCTGGGTTCAGTCTGGTCTGACAGAAGACGCAGGCTGTTGTAGTACCACAGTCTGGGGACATCTATATCATCTGCTGGTGCTGTTGATCTCTGGGATTCCTGGATCAGATTGTGCTCCCTCTTATATGGACTCCTCAAGATCCCAATTTTCTTGTCCACAGACTTTTTCCTGCGTTGACTTCCTCTTTATATTATTTACACCATGAATAAATGGATATTTTTAGAGTTTATGAAAAGACTTTATGTGTTTTATTTTAAATCATTGATTTTAGACACAATGTCAAATTAACAAGGGACAACAATCTCATTGAGTTTGCAAAAACACACCAAAAATACATTCATAATGTTAATAATGTTCTAGTGGTAACTTTTCAAAAAAAAAAATGATACATAACCAAAAATGGTTCTTTGGGTTAACTTTATATACAAAAAAGAAAAAATCACTAAAAAAAAAAAAAAAAAAAAAAAGGGTTCTTTGTGGTAACTTTACAAACACCAAAACAAAACAAAAAACATACAGAAACATAAAAGAAATTCGACAACAATCATAAAATAAACATCTGGATAAAATTTACAATAAAAAATGACTCCACCAAAAAAAAACAAGTGTAAAAACTATTATTAGTATGGAAACATTGTTTTTAAAAAGCATACTATATCATTCATGAGATCAAAGAGAAAAAGAATCCAGAAATCAGTTTGGGAGAACTCTGTTTGAATATGAACAGCAAAACATTCTTCGTTCTTTATAGCATTCGTAAAGAAGACATTAAAATGCGCTGCATTCAACGATCACAGATTTTGCAGCGTGAGGAATGTGCTACCTACAATACGAACACTAGTTTTACCAGACCGAGTGCTTCCGTTTAGTTTTTGCTTATGAGCATGCGTCATTTTTTTGTCCGTCGGACTAGCATACAGACGAGCGGATTTCGGGGTCCGTCGTAGTTATGACGTAAAGATTTGAAGCATGTTTCAAATCTAAAGTCTGTCGGATTTGAGGCTGAAAAAGTCTGCTGAAAGTCCGGGGAAGCCCACACACGATCGGATTGTCAGCCAGCTTTAGTCCGTCGGCGTCCGTTGGACTTTTGTAGACGAAAAGTCCGACCGTGTGTACGCGGCATAACTTTCACCAAAAAAAAAAACCTTTTAATGTTCAGATGAAATGTATCTTTCTCTGAAATAAATTTTCCTTTGCAACATTGTTGCTTCTACTTAAAATATTTTGTTTTTAAAAATGCTAGAATGTGGAATGTTTTGATGTTTTGGTAAAATATATTTTTCTCTGTCACTTTCACTTGTTACTCTCCATCTCACAACAATCTTTACCCAAACTCACACAGGTGTCTTTACAATCCACAAACAATACCATTGCTGATGCAAATTTAAAATGAATCACAATTTTTTGTGCTTTTACTATTTCCAAATATTCATAATTTGAGCCCAAAAAATGTGATATGTGTACCAACATCAGAAAGCAAAATGTTATTCCCAAAAATTTGAGAGTAATATTCTTATTAACTCTTGAGTAATGTATTTCCATCACCTGTATGTCCAAAGAAATGAAGTATTTATGTGTTTTTATGTGTAGTTATGTGTAGGAGGTTCTCACATGTGGAAGCTCTGTGGCTTAGAGGTTAGAACTTTTGCTTAGTATCCCTGAAATTGTCCAAAATGTCTTGGTATGCTGATGCCTTAAGAGTTCCCTTAACTGGAACTAAGAGGCAAAGCCCAACCCCTGAAAAACAACCCCACATCATAATCACCCCTCCACCAAATCATTTGGACCAGTGCACAAAGCAAGGTCCATAAAGACATGGATGAGTGATTTTGGGGTGGAGGACCTTGATTGGCCTGGACAGAGTCCTGACCTCAACACAACAGAACACCTTGGGGATGGATTAGAGAGGAGACTGTAGGTCAGGCCTTCTCGTCCAACATCAGTGCCTGATCCCACAAATGCACTTGGAAGAAAGGTCAAACACTTCCATAGACACACTCCTAAACCTTGTGGACAGCCTTCCCAGAAGAGTTGAGGCTGCTATAGCTGCAAAGGGTGGGCCAAATGAGTTTTGAACCCAATGCTAATACTGGGATGCCATTACAGTTCATGTGCATTTAAAGGCAGGTGTCCCAATACTTAGGCCAATATATTGTATATTGCTTGTGATACTGAGCATGGCTATGGACTTAGGGCTGATTCATACCACAGAGATGCAGAGAACATGTGTGAGGCTGCCTGGTGGCTTAGTGGGTAGCAGTTCTGTCTAGCAGCACCTGTGATATTGGTTCAATTCCCCAACATGCTAATCCTTGTGTTGAAGTTTATATGTTCTCCCTGTGTGGGTTTCTCACCACAATCCAAAGACATGCTGGCATTTTATTTGTCTCCTGTCAAAATAGGTTCTAATGTAAGAAAGTTAATTTTGGACTTTATATTAGTAGCTCATTGCAGCCAGGGACTGATGTTAATGTTTGTTAGCACTGATCATGCCCAGGGACTTGGACATTTCAAATTTTAGGGTTTACACTGCACAGGTACATATGCTTAGAAAACTGTTGCTTTGTTTATGTGGATGCAAATGGACTTTGATCTTTGTCCTGTAGTAGGAGATTTGATGCACATAGCCAAGGGCTAACACAGTTGCGAATAGTATTATGTGTTCCTGCTCATCAGGTGCAATTACTTTAGACATACATGAAGAGATAGATTGAAAGATACTGGTGGGTGTGTACTTCTATTGTGTGTGTCAGTGTGCTAACAATACAACCTCTCTTATATAAAGGCCTGGGGGGGTTCATTTGGCCTGAAAAGGTCAGGTTTTTTGCTATGATTTGTGGGGGAGAAGGAATGATATTGTGCATATTGACAAATGCCCAACTAGGGATATTTGATGAAATTCTTGTGCATTTTTTCAATCAAAAGTGGGTTTACGTGGCCATGCTGTCAATGTTGTGTGTGTATTGTTCCTGTCTGATCATGCAAACATCGTTTGGAAGCATCTGCTGACCTACTCTTTTTGATCTCGTTGTTTAATTGTGTTCACCGAAATGCAGCTTCCAGCAGAACATGGTCACCAATGTATGTATGTGTGGATTGTGGGCTGGTGGTGGGTGTTTTGAATACGTCTTTTGTAATATTATGTTGGAATGCTTTGTAAGAATGACTGTTAAGTATGTTTCTATAATCTTGCAGATAAAAATGTGATGTGTTGCCCATTATACACTGAAATTAAAACTGTGTCCACGCTAAGGATTTGTCAAATTTTAGATTGTAAGCTCCTATGAGCAGGGCCCTTAAAATCCCATTGCTAAATGTAGCACCATATATCCTGTCCAAATTTTTTTGAAGCTAGTAAATGAATGTAATTTTTTTTTCTGCTGGTAAAATAAAAGTATATTATTGAGCTTTGTTGTGGTGTTTTTTTCTTCTACTTTTCTTTCTCTAGTTTTTGTGGGTGGTGGTTTTGGAAAAGTGCAATATCTCTTATATTTTATTTCAACATGTATTTGTGCACCAAAAAACGAATCTCTTTGCTCTGGTTCACATTGAGGCTACTTTGAAATCGCACTACTAGTAGCGCGATTTCAAAGTAGCAAGGTCAGCGTGATTTCAGGTGCTACTTGATAGATATTCATGTGGCTTCATATGCAAATGTCTATTGAAGTCGCACCTGAAATCCTCAAAAGTAGTGCAGGATCTACTTTAGCAAATTGGTGCAGTGCCACAAAATCGGTGTCACATCGAATGGAACAGACGCGAGTAGAGGAGAGCCGATCGGCGGCTCTCCTGACAGGGGGGTCTGCTCTGATTGTTTATCAGCGCAGCCCCCCCTCGGATGCCCACACTAGACCACCAGGAAAGCCGCTGGGAACACCAGGGAAGGGGGCAACATGTGGATGGCCAGGTATGTACCCCATGGCCATCCACATGTGCAAATTATGCCCAATTTGGAACCCCGCACCACAATTTAAAAAAAAATAGCATGGGGGTCTCCCCAAAAATCCATACCAGACCCTTATCTGAGCACGCAACCTGGCAGGCCGCACGAAAAGAGGGGGAGCGCCCCCCTGAACCGTACCAGGTTCCCAAACACTTTTTATGACAATACCATATAAGACTTTAAAATTAGCACTTTTGATTTCTCCCATAGACTTTTAAAGGGTGTTCCGCGCTCTTCAAATTTGGCGTGAACACCCCAAATTGTTCGGTATTCGGCAAACAGGCGAAAACCTAATGTTCAACTCGATCTTGCGCTCGACTCGAACATCTGGCTACAAACTTTTTTTTACAGTGCTAAACTTTGAAACAGAACCATTTGAACACATTACAGTTTAAGGATTCATAATAAAGAAAAAGTACAATAACGACATAGAAATAACATTACATTGCTAAGTCAGACTTATAGGGTTTAACCGTCCATGGCATTCTTAAAAGGGGTCAAAAATAAGCTTTACAACTACATATTGACTGTGCTCGGTGCACATAAGGGACTCCATTTCAGTACTGTGTACTTTTATGCCCTGTACACACAGTCAGATTTTCTGATGGAAAATGTGCGATCGGAGCTTGCTGTTGGAAATTCCGACCATGTGTGGTCTCCATTGGACTTTTTCCATCGTAATTTCTGACACACAAAGTTTGAGAGCAGGCTATAAAATTTTCCGACAACAAAATCCGATCGCGTTGATTACGACCGTGTGTGGCCAATTCCAATGCACAAAGTGCCTCGCATGCTCAGAATAAATTCCGAGACGGAACTGCTCGGTCTGCTAAAATTAGCGTTCGGAATTCCACATTCCACAGCCTCCTCCTGGCTGAGGTCTTCCTGTGTATGAAAAAGGAACATAGTTTAAGTTTTTTCTTCATCAATCACATCTCATGACTGTTGCAAATTGAATGTTAAGAAATATAAAACAATATCATTCTGACCCCAGCATTTTTCATTCTTGTCCCAATTATTTTTGCCCACTACTGTCTATTGATATGTAAACACCTTTATTTAATCAGCAATTAGTGATCAATAATAACATCTAGTAAACATCATTTATTTATTGACCAGAAATCTGTAGAAGAATGCTATACCTGGCTCAAGCTGGGCTCCTCCACTTCTTCCTGGCTGGAAGTCCCAGGTTGGACATCGGAAGCCTCAGCTAGGGTGGAAGATAGGGTGGAAGGAAAAGTGGAAGGAAGGGTTGAGAGGGATTCCCTGACTTCAGTCTGGTCTGACAGAAATCGCAGTCTCCCATAGTACCACAGCCTGGGGACATAAACGTCGTCTGCTGCAGCTCCTGATCTCTGGGAATCCTGGACCTTCTTGCGCTCCCTAAGATATGTGCTCCTCAGGCCACCAATTTTGGCTTTTAAATAGGGGATGGTTGCCATGGGGACCACCGGCTTCACCGACTCCAGCAGTTTCTCCAGCGCTGCCTGCCTCTTTTGTTGATTATAATGTGGGTGTTTCACCTGCCAAAGACAGGGCAGCTCCCTGTACTTGTCTATGAACAGGGGGAGGAAGTTGTGGTCATTGAAGCCATCCATTTTATCTGCAATACACAAGACAAACCCTAATGTCAGGCTAAAGTCTCCTAATCTTGTCCCAATATAGGCCTCAATCTCTAAGCAGTATAGGCCCAAGTTTAAATGTTACCTTCGTTATCACGATCGGCGCTTCCTATACTCCTTCCTCCGCTCACAGATTGTACGTACTATGCACGCATGTTACGCTTTATATACACTGCGCATGTGTGAAACTCCACCCTTGATGTTCTTTCTAGTCTATTCCCCGCCCCTTCTCATTCGGCGCAGTGGGGAAGAGCACATGGCAGAGACAGAGCAGGTGCATGCTAATTGCAGCAACGAGGAGGAGGAAGAGGAAAGCCCGGAGCCAGAAACATCACGATCCCGGAGGAGATGATTTAAGGCCTCAAATATGTCCTTTGTTGAGATGGTGGAGATGGTCGGCCTACTGAAGAGGGCCGACTATGACAGGAAGTATGGACCTTACCCTCTAGATGGGTTTGTAACTAGAAAAAAATGCAAAATAGATTCTGTGTAAGGAGGACACTCAGCAGCTGTTTACACATCTGGACGCTGGAGCACTAGTGTGGGACACCAGAACACCCTTTTTATTAGGGGGCCCCACACAGGTGCTCCAATGTATACTATAGGGGTGACTCCATCTGTGAATCTTGTACAAAACAGGTAAGTATTCAAGCTTGACAAATCTACAAAAATATTTCTTCATCTTGCAACTCTGCCAAAATAGACAATTGTACCCCACTGCCAAGCAATGTTTCATATTCATATTTCTGCCATCAAATATCTGTGTGCTAAGTATACCTTTTTTTTTTTTTACATAGGAGAGAAAAGACTCGGAGAACACCACTCATCAGAGGAGACAACAGAACCCCCACCTCAGAAAGAAGTGGAAATCCCACAAACACAACAGGAGGAGGAGGAGGGAGACGTGGTGGAAATTGTCACCACAACAGGTGAGTGTCTGCGACCACAGGCTCAGGTAAGAGATGGATGCCGGCATATTTATAATACATGGTGTTTTTTTTTTTTTTATATATTTTTAGGGGATCATGATGTGGATGAAGGTCATTTCACCAGTGAAAGTGCCCAGATCCTGATCGGGGAGATCATAGGGTGTAATACGGACTTAGAAAAAAATCAAGCAAAACATCAATGATGTTCAAAACAAAATGAAGAACATCACTGGTGTTTTAGGGAGAATTTAAAACCCCTCGAAATCCCTAACTTATTTCTGCCTTGTTTTTCTGACAATTTTTTGAAAATTTTGTGACATATTATAGAAAAGCCAAATTTTGAAGATGCACACAGTGTGTCAACATGTGCTATCTGCCATCACGGGAGATCAATGTACGCGTTTTGTGGGTGCAACCCCTTCCTCAATATAAAAGTAGCTGAGAATAAGGGGTTGCACCCACAAAACACGTCCATTGATCCCCCATGATGGCAGCTAGCACATGTTGACATTCGGCAATTTGTGTGCATCTTCAAAATTTGGCTTTTCCAGGGGTGACTTCACCCCATCTGCTGAACGCAATATCAAACACAGTTTATAAATACTCATGTCTGATATTGCCTTCAATTTCTACAAAAGTTGAACTTTGTAAATTCAAGTGTTGTGTAATTATTGTTGGTTTTAAACATGCCTGTTTTACCTTAAAAGGCAACTGGACTTTTTAATGTGACTTAAAAATTGTTATACAACAAACATGTTGGTTTGTTTTAAAAACCTTTTATAAATGCACATGTGATTGTGCTTTGATTAAAAAGATTGAGAATCAACAATGTGTGCCTTCTTCTTTCAATGCTCAAAAGCATTTTTTGATTGTAAAGTTGGTGTTTTCAGTGACAATGGAGGTTATTTGCTAAAGGCAAATCCACTTTGCACTACAAGTGCAGATCATGTGCACTTGTAGTGCAAAGTGTATTTGCCTTTAGTAAATAACACCCAACAGTGCTTTCTAATTTTACACAATCACACCATTTTCAGGACTCCCCAAATTTCAGTCATGGTCAGCTATATTTTTATTTAAAAAATGTCTCAGACATTGTCTGGCATATCGATGGCCCCCCTACCCGCAAAGTATTCCATGTATCTTAGACGGACCTCGCGGGCACTCTGGGGGGGCAAGCCAGGACAGCCAGCTACAAGCTCCGTCAGGGTTGATTCATTGAGATTAATTCCGGCTTCAGGCCCAACTGAGCCAGCATAGTTCACAGAATTTCTCCTTAAAAATTTGTGGAGAACACAGCAAGCCAGGATGATGTGATTGAGTTTATATTCCGCCATGTGTATCGGTGTAAGAAATAGGTGGAACCGGCTGGCCATTATTCCAAACGTGTTCTCCACCACTCTTCTGGCTCTGGCCAGCCGGTAATTAAAAATCCTCTGGTCCGGGGTGAGGGTCCTCAAAGGGAATGGCCGCATAAGATGGTCCCCCAGCGCAAACGCTTCATCCGCGACGAAGACGAATGGGAGTCCTTCCGCATTGTCTCCTGGAGGTGGCAAGCCCAAGCTGCCATTCTGGAGACGCCTGTAGAACTCCGTGTGGGCGATGACTCCACCATCTGACATCCGGCCATTCTTCCCCATGTCCACATACAGGAACTCGTAAGTAGCCGACACCACCGCCAACATCACAATACTATTGAACCCCTTGTAGTTGTAATAGTATGACCCCGAGTTAGGTGGTGGGACGATGTGGACGTGTTTCCCATCAATTGCCCCTCTGCAGTTAGGAAAGTCTCACCGCTGGGCAAAGTGGGAGGCCACAGTCTGCCATTCCTGTGGGTTGGAAGGAAACTGTGAAGTCAAACAAGAACAATAAATTGATCATTTTGCACATAAACATGGAAAGCAGATTAGACACACAAATTCTTGGCCAACATCAGTATAACATTTATTTTAGGGAGTATATAAAGACAAAGGTACAAGGTCCACCTATCAGATCCCCCTGCTCTCATGGGCCATTTTATAAATTTTAGGGGGGGGGAGATGTTTGGACAGGTAACCCTCTCCACTTCATTGAGAGATGAATGCCTAAATAATGTGGATTACTTTGGCCAGCCCCTCCTTACTTATACTATTGGCAGCCCACTGGACAGGTAAGAAGTGTCATAATACAAAGAGATAAATACACACGGTACACATTTTAGCACATTTTTACATTCTGCTATTACCTATCAAGATAATAATAGTATACAAAAACTTTTAACATTACCATTTTAAAGTATTCAGGCAGGCCCATGTTTTGGGGAATTCATCCATAAATATGACCACAAGACAGGTGGGTATAGTGTGTATGGGTTTGGCAAAGTCAGCAGATAGAGGATTGAGGATAGATAGAGGATTGGTATCAGCTGAGTTAGCAGTTGGGGGGAGGGAGGGTTGCAAATGATTTTGGGACCCAAAACAAAAAAATCTGGCACTCTGCCTGAATTTCAAGCACAAATCACATTTTAACACATTTTACTGGGTGTTTAGGGTAAAGCACTACTATGGAGCTGACAAAATACATTGTTAATTGAGTAGACGAGGTGGATATAGGGCCAGGAGAGCATGCTGGGGAGGTAAGTGAAGGCTAATATGTATGAAGGACAAAAAAAGATAAAAACATTTCCAGCATGCATGTGGACAAAGGGGACATTCACAGCATATTACAATCATGGTAATTAGGGAATGAGGAAAGAAATACAATACATTAGCAAACATTAAATGCAATAAAATGTGATGTTAAAGGATAAAAATCTTACCTTAATATACTCCTTCTGCAGGACCTGGATGATGGCAGAACAGGTCTCTGGGATAATGATCTCCAGAGCCTAGGGGGAGATGCGTGCCGAGAACTTGAGGTCCTGCAGGTTTCTCTCCGTCGTCAAGTACCACAGGGTGGCGACTAGCCTCTGCTCCGCAGTGATGGCTTGCCTCATGCAGGTATCCTGCCTGCTAATATAAGGGGTCAGCAAAGCCAACAAACGGTGAAAAACGGGGTCCATAATCCGGAGAAAGCTCCTGAAATCCTCAGGATTATTCTCATGGATTTCACGGAGCAAAGGCATGTGACAGAATTGGTCACGCTGGAGCAACCAATTCTTGGTCCATGAACTCCTCCTCGCCCTGTTCATCGACTGGGCTTCCGTCAAAGTAAGGACCCCAACATCAAGCCCCCGCACAGCACGAACTCTATGATGAGTACGTACACGCAACATGGTTAGAAAACGGTCGGCTGCTCAGAACGAAGTAACAGAACGCACTGAAGAACAGCAAGGCCTGTGAAGAGTGACCTGAAAATCAGTAACGAATGGACAGAACACAATGACAAGTCAATGGTAACTTGCTGCATGCACTGAAGACCAGATACAAACCCACAAGCACAAACTGAACAGCAGAAATACGATCTGAAAACCACGAGTCTGAAAAAGCGCAAATCGTCTCTCACCAAACACAAGATTAGCAAAAGAAGCTCAAAGGGTGCCGCGCTTGGTACTGAACCGCCCTCTTATAGTCTCATCATACGTGGTGTACGTCACTGCGTTCTTGGCGTTGGGAAATTCCAACAACTTTGTGCGACTGTGTGTATGCAAGACAAGTTTGAGACAACACCCGTCTGAAAAAATCAATGGATTTTGTTGTCGGAATGTCCGATCAATGTCTGACCGTGTGTACAGGGCATTATACTGAAGGACATATATAATCAATTTTACTTTCCAGAAATGGCATCAAACTCACTAATTCTGGTATACTAACAATTTTGTAACTGTGAATTGTGTTGATTTCTACTTTAAAAATCTTATGTTTTTCATACTTTCAGTGGTGGCTTTGTAGTATTTCCTGAAGCTTTTGAAGCATAATGTGCCAGTGGGAGGTTGTCATTAAAACTTGCTAAGAAACAGAACAGTTATCATTGAGATTGCCCTTGTCATAGGTTATATCATGCTTTTCAACCCTGTCATATAAAATGTAATTCAGTGTGTTGAAAACAAATAAAAATGTTTCAAAATGTTATTGACTAGTATCTCTACTATGTAGGCCTTTACTAAAACAGACCCATGTTCAGTTTAAATGTTTAAACATTTTGGAATTCTTTTTTTAAATTAATCAATTCTTTGTTTGCTATCTGCAGCAAATGTGTTCGTACATACTAAAAATAATACTTTAGGTAACTAGTGACGTGTCAAAAATGATCTTTAAAAAATACAATGATAAAGACCTCAAATAGATTGTGCAATATATATCCTGCAGGGTAAAATATTCATCAAGTGCATATAAGCAGCTCAGGCTAGAGATGGAAAAAAAAAAAAATGTGCCCCTGTGCTGGTTGGGTAAATACCACGGACTCTGTTGTGCCAATGGATGTGTCAACTTTAGATCTGAGGAGCCATTTAGGGAGTGAAATTTATATTAACCGTTTGCCGACCAGCCATCGTCATTATACTGCGGCAGGTTGGCTCAGATGCGCAAATAGCTGTAGCTGTAGGGGCAGGTGCTTTAAGAGCAATAGCAGGTGCGCGCACCCCCACGGGGCGTCGCCGTAGCTGATGCGTGTAAATAGCAATCATGGTGAGAGAGCCAGAACAGGGTTCTGTCAATGTTACCAAACAGATCCCCATTCTGACAGGGGAGGAGAGAGAGATCTGCTGTTCCTAGTGATCAGGAACAGCGAACTCTCTCTACTCCCTGTCAGTACACTCCCCCCACAGTTAAAAACACCTTGCAAGGAAACATTTAACCCCTTGATCGCCCCTTAGTATTAACCCCTACCCTCCCGTGCCATTTATACAGTAATCAGTGGCTATTTTTATCACTGTATAAATGTCACTGGTCCCAAAAAAATGTCAAAAGTGTCCGATCTGTTCGCCGCAGTCCCGCTAAAAATTGCTGATCACCGCCATTACTAGTAAAAAAAAAATTATAATAAAAATGCCATAAATATATCCCCTATTTTGTAGATGCTATAACGTTTGCGCAAACCAATCAATATACGCTTATTGCGATTTTTTAACCAAAAATATGTAGAAGAATACATAGTGGCCTAAACTGATGAAGACTTTTTTTGGGGGGGGGATATTTATTATAGCAAAAAGTAAAAAATATTTTTTTTTTTTCAAAATTTTTTGTTGTTTATAGCGCAAAAAAATAAAAACTGCAGAGGTAATCAAATACCACCAATAGAAAGCTCTATTTGTGGGAAAAAAGGACATCAACTTTTTTTGTGTACAGCTTCGCATGACCGCGCAATTGTCAGGTAAAGGGACGCAGTGCCATATCACAGAAAATGGTCTGGTCATTAGGGGTAAATCCTTCCGGGACTGAAGTAATTAAATAATCCACTGTAGCCTGATACACTTAGATGAATGTTTCCCTTCACCCCGCTATATATGAGGGATATGCCAAAGTCCAGTGGGCTACCTACCTCCTACAAATCTCCTGAGGAAACAGATTAAATAGGGGAAGGGGTTTGTAATTATCACCACTCCTTTGGAAGAATAGACATAAATGATTATAAAGTATTTGATGTAATAGGGGATCCATATTCATATTAGCTGTAAGGGGGATTGTGAATTTTTTTTAGGGATATTGTAATTCGTGCACAATAAAATATAAATCATGCATCTGTGCTGAGCTATACAATATTTTAAGTGTAAGGAGGGTTGAAATATACCCTTGGAAGCCTGCCCATGTCCTCCTCCTCCACAGTGCTGGCACTGCAACCCTCATCCTGCTCATGCTAATCCCATGCCCGGTGCTGCCTTCCAGGGATGTAGTCAGGATAAAGTGGGCTCTGAGATACAAGGAAGTTCTCTTTTTAATCATGCTACTGTGCCTGAAGAGCCCTGTCCAATGCACCACAGTGTGTGTGGTCCAGAAAGAACACTACATGAATAATTTTGCTGATCATTGCATTGTCACAGTTCACCATCCTGGTTGTTTTTTTAAATGGTAGTGGTGGTAAAACAATTCATGCACCCTATATGAGAAGTCACTGATGTGGTAAAATACAAACAAATCCCCCAATCTTGTCCTAATAGTAAACTTACAGAAAAAACACTCATTAATAGCCTGCTGAGTCAGATACAGCTTCTTCATTATAGCCAAGGTGGAGTTCCAGCATGTGAGTATATCACATATCAGGCAGTTTGCAGACAGGTTGAGTTGCTGCTGAATTTTAGCTAGACAAACACTGGCTTAGCATGAACACTTGACTTGGCTACATACTTTCTGGTCTGCCTTGCAAGATCATGTAAGCCAGCTTCTGACCTCCAGCTATACCAGCTACAAAACTGCTTGGCAGCATTTTGCCTGAGTAATTGCATAGCCTCCTGAACTGATGGTTCTTTATTAAAAAGGAGGGGGTGGAGGTAACTTAGTTGTCATCTTCATGAAGTTTCAGGATGAGGGGTGGCACCACCAGCTCTAGTTGTTTGCCCCATCCTGCAACCTTTCTGAATGTTATCCAGTGGGCTGTGAAGGAGACACAATGTCCCTTCCAATGCTTGCTTTACCAGTTGATAACAATGTTGTCCTCTGTGACCTCAAGGACTTGAGTTTCTGTGCCTCTGGAAATGTGTAGTTATTAGGCTCATTGATGTTACAGTGCTTTTGAAAGGACCCCCGGATTCTGGTCATAAGAAGGAGGAATCATTACTGGATGATCAATCATGTATCCATATTATAATGGGAAAATGTCAGAGCTCATCCTGCCCCCACAGTGGGTGAAAAAAATAAACATCTTGAGGGCATGCTGAAAAAGAACCTCTTAATGTCCAAAAACTGGCAGTATCCCCTTCCGTGGCCAACATGGCTTAGATCTTCCTGATGGTGAAGGAGGAGTGGTGATAGAGGTGACTGCCTTAGTGAACCTTTCAAGTTCTTTCTTTAGTATGCAGCACCTCCCAGACACTATAATTATGTATTTCCAGATTAAATCTGCCCACTTTCTTCCTCTAAAAGCACATCCTATTAAAAGGAAATTCTACTGTGCATTGATTCTGTACAATTTTTCTATCTTCTGTCTGAGTAAAAAGACATCCTTCTTTTCCTTCATCTGAAATTCCAACATATTTAAAAGGATAACACACTGAGCATCAGGCGTACAATATTTTGTGTTTAGTCTCAGAGAACTATATCGTACATAAAGTCTGTAAAATTTTTATTCTGTCTGTTCCCCCCTCTGAAATCTTTTTTAGAAGGATACCATGATGAGCATCGAACATGAACAATTTTTTTATGTTTAGTCTCAGAAAAAAGTTACTGTAATTTTGTATTTCCAGATTAATTCTGCCATCTCTCTGCCTCTCAGGTAATATCTCTACGATTTTTCTGTCTTCAGTCTCACAAAAAAATGCAATATGATTATTTATTTGATAAAATATTGCTGCTGTTGCCCTTTGCAATTCCATCCTATAAAAAAATTGTAACATACTGAGCATCACATCTGTATTGTATTTGTCTCAGAAAAAAAGACATTATCATTTTTTTTAAATCTGCCTCTGAAATTGCATCCTACTGTAGGTAACATACTGTGCACCAAATCTGTACATTTTTTTGTCTTCTGTTTCAGAAAAAAGGCACTGTCTTTCTTTATTTCCAGAGGAAATCTGCCTGCTCTCTCCCATTAAATTTACATTCTATTTGAAAAGATAAAATACTATATTAAACCTGTACAATGTTTATGTCTTCTGTCTCAGAAAAAATACACATCTGCTTGCTTTCTTCCTTTGAAATTGCATCCTAACCAAAAAAGAGCACATGTCATGCAGCAAATCTGTATAATTTTTCTGTCTTTGATCTTAGAAAAAAACAAAACACTGTAATGTGCCTTCTTTCTTTCTCTGAATTTCCATCCTAGCAAACAAAGCTTTTGGTTCTGAAAAAAGTACACTATATATTTTATTTCATTATAACACATATCTTCTTAAGTTGCAGTCAACAAAGGCTGCTTATATACTGTGCATTGAGTATGAACAGTATTTCTGGATCTTGTGTCTGAAATAATACACTTCCATTGTTATTTAATTATAAAACATGCCTAGTCTTTCTCTTTTTCTTTGCAGTAGAGTCAAAATGTCAAAAAATATATGTAGCATGACGTGCAATTTTTTTGGCTCTGGCATAATTAGCTATTATTTTTCATGATTAAAACTGCCTTATCTACCCATCTAACATAGCAAGCAGTGGCCAAATAAAACTGCTTACATAATGTGCAGTGATTCAATGCAATATTTCTCGATGCTGTCTTTAAAGCAACACACTCTTATGCCCCGTACATACGGTCGGACATTGATCGGCATTCCAACAACAAAATCCATGGATTTTTTCTGACAGATGTTGGTTCAAACTTGTCTTGCATACACACGGTCACACAAAGTTGTCGGAAAATCCGATCGTCCTGAATGTGGTGATGTAAAACACATACGTCGGGACTATAAACGGGGCAGTAGCCAATAGCTTTTGTCTCTTAATTTATTCTGAGCATGCGTGGCACTTTGTGTGTCGGATTTGTGTACACATGATCAGAATTTCCAACAACAGATTTTGTTGTCGGAAAATTTTATAGCCAGCTCTCAAACTGTGTGTGACGGAAATTCCTATGGAAAATGTGTGATGGAGCCTACACATGGTCGGAATTTCCGACAACAAGGTCCTATCACACGTTTTCCATCGGAAAATCCTATCGTATGTACAGGGCATAATTGTTATTTCTTGATAAAAAAAAAATAGTATCTCCCTCTTACTTTGCTGTCCAATGCCTAATCAAACTGCTTACATACTCTCCAGCCTCTTTTTTATATGGATGCCTATTGTCTTTGCAATATGGCACTGTGATATTTATTTTGGCATAAAAATTGCCTCTTTGTACTGACATGTGTAGTGATATCTCTCACTACAACATGGACATTCACTGTACTGTTCATTTAAGCACAAGAGACTCCCTTTTGTTCTCACTGTTGAAATATGTTCTGTAACCTTCACCTAACACACAGACACATCTCCTACTAATCTCTCTCTACTTCCCCCTCCCTTCTCAAGGTTTAACTTTTGCAATTGTTCTATTCGCTAGCTTTTAATAATATATTTCTATTTGTTAGTGTTCAATAACATATTTCTATTTGTTAGTTTTTAATAACATCTCACACCACCCCTTTCTTATCTATGTATAAAATAACATGTAATAATACATTTTGACACTGAACGGACATTTTAAACACAGTGATTGAGTCCTGTGAATCTGTTAATGCAGCTGCAGTATTAACTTTGTCCCAATCAGAAATTAGCCATAACAGTTTGGAGAGCCAGCCAGGAGTTTGGCAGAGTCTCCAGAATGAACCTCGCTTTGATCAGGATCATTGGGAAATGAAAACCTCAAATGCCGGCTAGGTAAGCTGCCCTTAAGCTTGCTATATTTCTACCTTTCCTATGTATCCTATCTGTCGGTTCTCAAGGAAACCAGACCACTTTCGGACCTTTCTGGTTGGGTAACGCGTGTGTGAATGTGTTTGTGTCCCCCTTCAGGGGTTGGACTGTGTGTGGATAGGGAAAATCCTCTGCAGTTCCCTGCATTGACTCCTTGTGGGTGACCTGCCTCAGAGGCGCATGGTAGGGTCAGATAAAACTCACAGAGAAAAGAAGAGATGAGGAGGGTCTCTTAATGAGTGTTTTGTCTATTGTCATAAACCCCTTATATCCACATAGATAAGTGGAGACTATTCCGCGGATCTGCAGATTTGCTGTACTATTTTTTTTAGAGGCAAGAGGGTATAGGCACAAGTAGAGAAGACTGGCCAGTCATTATGGGCATTAAATTAATTAAGGGAATGAAGGGTGAGAGGCCTTCAGAAAATGCCCAGCGCAAGATGAGCGCTAGAGAATATATGAACCGAAGGTATGATTCAGGCTATACTGAGCCCCTAGATAAATGGGTAGAATGGACAAAGGGAACAGCTAAACCTTTAAAATCTGAAGGGACTTTGGATTTGCAAGTATGACAAACTTTTTTGCATGATTATGGCCCACTACTGTGCAGTGAAGGAACGTGGAGAATAGCTTGCACATGGGAGACAGAAGCTAAAGTAGCAAATCAAACTGTCTTGATGGAGATGTTTAATAAAAGTACTGCCCAAATTTACTACGTTTGGCCAGAAGACTCTGTAGAGGAGGACCCCCCACCTTATGTGGCTGCCAGTTTGGCTTTAAGGGGTCCACGCACAAAAGCAAAAGAATTAGATTACATGGAACACACAAAAGATGAGCTGGGCAATATAGTAGAGAGCAGAGGTTTAACAGCCCCATATCAACCTACAAAGAGGGTTTTGGCTCGTAAAATAAAAGAGAGAAACTGCTGCGCCAACTCAATGGTGTCAAGCTGCTAACACTGACAATTAGAAAAATTGTGTATAAGACTGTAAAAATAAAAAGTGTAGCGCTATAATGAAACACATATATTATCTGAATTTAGACATCAGTATAAAATACTCGTGTGTAAATCGTGATTTCATCTAAATCAACAGTACAAAACCACAATGAAACCATAAACAGAAAAAGGCCTTGTAATAACACCTGTGAGTATTATAATATCAATTCTCTTAAGAAAGTGTGACTGTGTTTGAAGCAGTCCCCTGGAACCATAACTATGAATGTTGTTTAAAGGGAAAAAAACTCCATTGTGAAAACGTGAAAAAAATGTATAAATTCAAACAAGTCTCTGGGATTAAAACAGTTCATCCAGATGAAAAAGTGATCGCAGGGCATCTATATCGATCTCACACCATTGTATACATATTCCCATCCAGGGTAATTCTTCTTATATTTAACCACAGGGCAAGTAAGTAAAATGCCCTTACCAGACGTGGTGGACTCACAAGCCGTTAGCGGTGACTCGTATAAGCTTTCACCGTTTAAACGGTAGGGCTACAGCTGTCTCCAATCCTGAAGTAGGAGCTACGGGAGGCCTCACGACTTAAAGTCTTCAAAACTGGGACCCGATCCTGCTCAAATGGAGGACCGTATTCGGTTGTCCACTGGAGTCCTCTTCCGAAAATCGCTCACTCAGCTTAGCCCATATATGATCGAAAAAAGAAAAAAAAGCTTCCACATAGTGTAAAATCCAAATAACCGCAAATTTTATTGTTGAGGGTAAAATTTCCAATAAAAATTCAGGCTTTTAAAATTCGGTTCATATGAACAAAATAGAAGTTTAGCGCAGTGAATCTGATGGCTGTAGTAGCGTCACACACCTGACGCGTTTCGTCTACTAAGACTTCAACTGGGATAAAGCTAAACTGCCATCTCCTGCGCTATTTATTTAGAAATACAAAAAAAGTCCATTGGGGACACCTGTGCGGCGCGACTTCCGGGTTTCCGCGTCACGTGACTCCCTATCGGATCACGTGAATGATTTTAGACCAATCCTGGGAGGAGAAACCACTGAGGAACCAGGCCTCCATCTGATTATCACGTCCTCCCAATGGATGTTAAAGATAGAGGCCACGTGACTCACGCGTCATCACGTCGCAGCGCAATGACGCGGTATATCTTCAAAACGAAACCAAGCCTCTGTCCTGTTCTCTCCTCATCTTGTTCTCTGTGCTTATACGTAGTCTAGAGCATGTGACCACCACGTCATCCTCTGTCACCATGACAGCACTCCAAACACACCAGGAGAAAGGCAAATCATTGGGATACAGGATTAAGGAGGGCTTACAGCTCGTATAGCGCACAGAGCGTTCCCCATGACATCGGAAATGGCTGAATATCAAAATTAAGTTAAAAATATATCAAAAACTTAGTAAAAATGTAAAAAAGATCAAATAAAAATAGAAAATATAGTTGTCATATCACACTCGTTCCCCTATGGTTACATATATAAATCCCTTTTAAGGAAAGCAGGCGCCTATAATCTTATAAGGATTGGTATCAAACATTACCTAACGTAATATCACATCATATTATGTGGGGAACACAATATTGTCCGAAGAACATAGTGCAATCCAAATACAATCTATAACACTGATATATAAGGAACTGTATTTAGGAGCTCAAATACAATCATTTACCAAATTGTAAATGATGTTTAAAAGAAGAACGATACATCTCCAAAAAACTGTAATATAGTGGGTGTAATTTTCTATTCAAATTGTTACCCAAAACCCAACCCAACTTTTGGTTCATATCCTAGAAACAGATGATTGGCATAAATCAAAAGGCACATATGCAAAACTAGATCTCTCTGAACTTAAGGCTTTGGCCAGAGAAAGAGAGATAGAGTCAGAACATCCGGAGCAAACCATAATTTCCAAATTGTGGCAGCAAGATGAACAGAGAAGGAAGGGAGACTCCACCCCTTCTGCCCCTGGCACAGAGCAATCTGTTGCAGTTTATCCTGTCAGAACCCAATTAGTTTTTGAAGGTAATGCTGTTGACATTTAGTCTCAAATTAAATAGCATGTACCTTTTAGTCCCCAAGACATGAGAGCCATATTAGAGGGATTGGGAGATCCTAGAAAGAATCCAATTGGGTTTGCAAACAAACTTAGCACTGCACAGGAAGCATATGAGGCTTCTGCTACTGACATTCATCAGCTTCTTATTAAAGCAGTGGGAAGCAACATGTCTGGCTATATACTTAAAGAATGTGGTGTAGACGTCAAAAATCTAGGTAAGATGGTTAGTGGACGGGAGGTTTGTGAGAAATTGAAGGAAAAATTGCCCCAAATATATGGACAAACCAGACATGCTGAATCTATGAATGCTAAGCAAGGGAAAGAGGAAGCAGCAGGGGCTTATTGGAGGCGGTTAAGCGATATGGCTGAGGAAGCAGGCATTAAAATAGAGGAAGAGAAGGTGGGAGAAACTGCAAGTCCATCTACACAACAAAGGTTTCTTGATGGTTTAATACCACAGTTGAAAGAAAAGTTGTTCACTGCAAGGCCTGAGGCAGGCAATATGTCTATTCGAGACGTCCTGCCCTGTTATCCATAGAAAACAGGATTAACCAAAAAGACAGCAAACCCAAGGTTATGTACATGGGGAAGCAGGGAGGAAGAGGAAGAGGCAAAGGCAATTTCAGAAATCATGGCAATCGGGGACCAATTATATGCTACAATTGTAATGGGGAAGGACACATAGCCAAATTCTGCCATCTACCTGACCGTAGACTGGAAAAGAGCTTAGAGGCACCTCATGCTGATCCCAGTTCTCTACCAAAAGCAGTGATTAAGGCATAGGAAAATGGCATGCCAGTATAAATCATGTTAAATAGGGGAGACAATGGTCCCGAGGCCAGAGTAAAAGTATTTTTACAAGAACTCCCCTATCCTGGAGGAGAAACAGAGTTAACCTGTTTAATCGATACTGGTGCAAGCTGAAGTGTTTTTAATATAGAGGACTTACCTTCAGGATTATTATCTACAAATGTTATCTCTGGTGTTGGTCTAACCGGGACCTCTACTGATTTGGTTGAGGCCAAGCCACTTAAACTCAGGCTAGGACAGCAAACAGAAATTATCACTAAAGTATTAGTTTCAGGCACAGTTCCTAACAATCTTTTGGGAGCTGACATTTTGAACCAAATTTTAGCAAACATAGACTACACTCCTACAGGAGTCCAAGTGGTCAATAGTCTGTCAGGGGAAGTTTTAAATTCTGCCTGTAGAGTATTTTTAATCCAAGACTCCACTCCACCATTTCCACCAGAATTGATTCCCGCTGAATTATGGGCCACCAGCAAGGTCTGCTGGATTGCACCCCAGTCATGATAAAAATTAAACAAGGAGCCCATCTCCCACAGATTAAACAGTACCCACTGAGTATTGCTCAGACTGAGGGGATAAAGGATCAAATCACTCAACTGAAAGCAGCCCAAAAGTTAGCATGGACAAGATTGCCCCAAGGCTGTGCGAGTAGCCCCTCTGAATATAATACTGTGTTAAAGCAAGTATTGGACCAATGGTCTCCCTCACACCCAAACACAGTTTTGCTTCAGTACATAGACGATTTGCTTATTTGTTCTGATACAAAGGACATTTGTAGCAGAGAAACAGTAAGCCTCCTCATGTTTCTCTATAACAGTAACAACAAAGTTAGCGAAGATAAGCTACAATACTGCCAAGAGAAAGTGATCTTCCTGGGTCACTGCATTTCACATGGAATCCGTCACCTAACCCCAGATCAAGTTAAAACTCTACAAAACTTTGAAAAGCCAAGAAATGTACGGCAACTATGTGCCTTCCTGGGGTTAGTGGGATATTGTAGGGACTGGATTCCAAATGAATCAGAACTTATGGCTCCTCTGTATGAGGCTACCACTAGAAACCCTTTCAAACTCACATGGGACAATGAATTGCAGATGAAGGAGCTTATTAAAATTTTGTCTGAAGCTCCCGCCATTGGACTTCCTGACTATATTAAGACTTTCTTGTTGTTCTGTCATGAAGTCAATGAATTTGCTGCAGGTGTTCTCACCCAGCTACATGGAGACAAACAGAGGCCTGTGATGTATGTATCAGCCTCATTAGACCCTGTCATCAAAGGCTCCCCCAGTTGTATGCGAGCCATATCAGCCTGCATTTTGCTGCTAGACAAAGTAACTGAGCTTGTACTAGATTCTGCTCTGATCCTGTATGTGCCACATGCAGTACAGGAAATCATGAATCAAGTAAATACCAGACATGTTTCTGCCAGTAGGTTTGACAAGTACCAGTCTACTCTTTTTGCTCCATCAAAATTAACAATCAAACGATGTATTACTTTAAATCCGGCTATTCTTTTTCCTATAATTGATGAGGAAGATGCAACAAATGGTACTGATGTAGAACCTGAGAGTTTTTCTCATGATTGTATGGCTCTGATGGAGGTAGAAAGGGCCTCTGTCACATCAGCAAAAGATGAGCCTTTATCAGATTGTGACACACACTTATTCGTAGATAGTTCCAGATTTTACACTGATGATGGTGAGCCACACACAGGGTTTGCTGTAACCACTGCAGACACCATTTTACATCAGGAAGCATTGACACCCCAGATGTCAACACCGGAAGTGGAGTTGTGTGCTGTAGTCAAAGCATGTCATCTCCTAGAAAACCTAGAGAAAGAGGAAACGTTTACACTGACAGCAGATATGCGTTTAGAATAGCTCATGATTTTGGGCCTATTTGGAAAGCACAGAACTTCCTGACTAGTGCAGGGAAGCCAAAGAGACATGTAAAACTCAGCGCAGCTATTTGAGGCCTTTCAGAAACCAGCAGAAGTTGCCATCTTGAAGGTAAAAGCACATGCAAGGGGAAATTACATGACAGCCAGAGGAAATGCTTTAGCGGACCAAGCGGCAAAGGATGCTGCCCTTATGGCATTTGGAGTTACACCCACTGTAGGGGTCGCCCAGGTAGATTCCCCTCATCAAGAGCAGTGGGATGTAGAAACTCTAATTCAGTTGCAGAACCAGGCCCCTGATGAAGAAAAGGATAAGTGGATCAAATGTAATGCTGCCCAAAATCAGCAGGGCCTGTGGAGCGCTGACAACAGGTGGTGTCTACCCAGAAGTTTGTACCCAGTTTTAGCACAACTGGCACCTGGAGTCAGTCATCTTGCTAAGGGCGCGATGGTGGCACTTACTGACTGCTTTTGGATAGCACCTGGATTTAGTGCATTTGCAGCCAGGTTTTGTGCTTCATGTCTCACTTGTGCTCTGTACAATGCAGGGAGGCCTGTCCATGTTCCCCAAAAGTATTCTCCTAAGCCAGATTTCCCTTTTCAAAGAATTCAAATAGACTACATTCAGATGCCCAGAATAGGCACCTATGAGGACGCTTTAGTGTGTGTTGACATGTTCTCAGGTTGGCCCAAGTGCTGTCCGGTAGCTAAAGCAAATGCAAAAACAACAGCAAGGAAAATTTTGAATGAAATAGTTTGTAGATATGGAGTTCCTGAAACTATTGAGAGTGACAGAGGAACTAATTTTACTGGGGAAGTAATGAAAGAGGTAATGGAAGCCCTTCACATACAGCAAGCTTTCCATACACCTTATCATCCACAAAGTAGTGGTAAAGTTGAGAGACTTAATGGAATTTTGAAAAACAGATGTGCAAAAATTAAAGCAGATACAGGAACAGGATGGGTGGAAGCTTTGCCATTAGCCCTATATTCTGTACAAACTACCCCTAAACAACCACATGAGCTGCCCCCTATGAGATTTTATTTGGAGGGCCACCCAAATCTGGGCTATATTTTCCCCAACAGTTGCAGGCTTCTCACTCTAATCTGTTAGAATATGTTCAGATTTTGCAAAGAACATTGAATAAAATACATGAAGGTGTTTATAAATCTATCCCCGACCCAGATTCTGTTTCAGGTATTCACAGAATCCAACCAGGTGACTGGGTGGTGGTCAAGCGACACGTCAGAAAGCCGCTTGAACCAAAATTTGAGGGACCACATTTGGTGCTTTTGACAACTGGTTCCGCTGTCAAGTTGGAAGGAAAGCCCACCTGGATTCACGCCAGTCACTGCAAGAAAATCCTGAAGTGATGATATCCTTTGAAAAAATGATGCTTTTCTTTTTGTTGTTTGTGAGAACTGAGACATGGAAAAATAACCCTTTCATCCAAATGTTAAAATTGTATGCAACCCATAGCAACGCTAGTAACTGCTGGGTGTGTTCTCACTTACATCCCCAAACAGGAACAATACCCATGATAGCAATGCCTCTCAACTTCACTGATCTAAACAGGACCAGAATAAATGGCTCATACATACAGTAGTCTCCACAGCTAATGAGCACAGATCAGTAACTTTGATGGTTTCAAAGCAGATAAACACTCCACAGATTTGTTTAAACATTACATGCCCGTTTAACACTAAATGTACACGATTGGGCAATTCAGATTGCACCGGAGCAATGATTACAGTTTATGGAATACTATTATATCCCAGATCCAGAACTAAATAGAACCCTTTATAGTACAAATTGCTCATAGTTCCCAATATGTGAAAATATCGGTTACCTGAGATTCCATGTTATTGCTTCCAGTTTTTTAGAAGCAGGCATACCATCCATACGTAGAGGGTTATATTATATATGTGGAAATAAAGCTTATGCCTGGCTTCCTACTAATGTTACAGGTACATGTTATATTGGGAAGTTAGCACCTGCTTTGGCTGTTCGCAAAGATACAGTGCGACCAGATCAAAGTCCAGAATACCCTTTAGTGTTCAAAAGAGAGCTGTTCACTGAAGGTGACATGGCATTGTCATGGTTCCCTTCCTGGACAGGATGGTGAAGAAGCAATGAAAAGAATAAATAATTACACTAGAATTGTAGATGAGATTATTAACCTTACTACCACTGATATAGGTTTATTAAGTAAAGAAATGGCTCAGCTTAAAAAAGTAGTATTAGAGCACAGATTAATGCTAAATTATCTCACTGCAGCTCAAGGAGGGATGTATAAGGTATTTCACACTGATTGTTGTATATACATTTCTGATAATGAGGACATTATTAAAGGGCATCTTGCTAAGATAGGAGAACTACAGAATAAGGCCAGAGATATTGCTAAAGATGGATGGAACCCTTTTCAGGGTTTAGGAGGTTTTGGTGACTTTTTATATGGCATAGCAACATGGTTACAGAAACTAGACGCTTACATTGTGATGTTCCTATTTCTCATATTTGTTATTTACTTCCTCATCAGGCTATGCCTCTGTGTGACTACCCACTGTATCAACAAATGGTCCACCAGCCCTGATGAACCCATTATTGTGAGAAAGCTAGGAGAGAGGTGAACAGGACGCCGTCTCTCTGCGCCAATGTAACAGGAGTTACCAGCAATTGCCTGAATGTAACACAGAGAAGAATGGTGTCAAATAAACAAAAGGAGGGAAGTGACATGGACATTCACTGTACAGTTCATTTAAGCACAAGAGACTCAATTTTGTTCTCACTGTTGAAATGTGTTCTGTAACCTTCACCTAACACACAGACACATCTCCTGCTAAATGCTCTCTACTCCCCCCTCCTTTCTCAAGGTTTTACTTTTGCAATTGTTCTATTCGCTAGCTTTTAATAATATATTTCTATTTGTTAGCTTTCAATAACATATTTCTATTTGTTAGTTTTTAATAATAATCTCACACCACCCCTTTCTTATCTATGTATAAAATAACATGTAATAATACATTTTGACACTGAATGGACATTTTAAACACAGTGATTGAGTCCTGTGAATCTGTTTCTGCAGCTGCAGTATTAACTAGACATGTGCACACTGAAATATTTCGTTTCGGAACTTCGTTTTCGTCCGAAAAATACATTTATTTAGTTACTTCCGAAATTTGTTTTTATTCATTTTGTTTCGTTAAAAAATGCATTCGTCCGAAAATCCAAAATAATTAAGGTTGAATCTGTCATTGAAGGCTTATGGTGTCTGTCAAATGTTCTAAGAGGATTCGACGGAGCAGCTAAACTGTACGATGACGCATTTCCGGTCGAATGTTCTGCCTACAAGTTATAGTAGAATTCTAATGTTGTATGACACTAGTAATAATTATA